>NC_079193.1:220910610-221224048 GCF_029499605.1 Hyla sarda
AAAAATCTTATTTCTTCTGAGAAGATGTGTACTTTAATGTAAGTGTTGGCCCTTTGTATTTACACATTGTAAGTGACACGTTCCCAGTTGGTTGCCTGTTAGGATTGTGTATATACAGTTACATATTTAGACATGTTTATAAGGGCAATATTTAAACAGTTATGTTTAAAGGGTTTTACCAGGGGGCGTGTCCAGCAGCGCATGGCGGCGGTCGCATAGTTCCTGTGCTCCGCTAACTGCTGGGCCTGATAGCGGCTACACAGCGTGACCCGACACTTCACCCGAAAACCTGCTCTGACATCTTTGAGAACCTCTTACCGGTGTAGGCATGACCCGGACCCGAGGCAATAAGAAGAAAAGCCCTATGAAACTCATGGCCTTCTTCCCTGCTGCAGACGCTGCACAAGATGGCGTGGCTGGCCCTCCGGTGCACCAGGCAGAGGCTCCTTCTCCCAGCGGCTCGGCATCCCCGGCTACTGGCAGTGCATTGCCTGCCTCTGCCTCCTCCAAAGAGGGCATCGACAGATACCAGTCTCCGGTGACTACTCCTCTATTGACCACCGGCGGATCTGCTGCGGCTTCTGGAATGCACCAGGTACGCTTTTCGCCCATAGCTCTCAGGATGCGGGAGGCAGGGTCGGGAAAGAAAGCGGAGGAGCCGCTCTGACTCCTATAACAGAACAGGTTATGAGAGGCCTCCTGTCAGAATTGAAATGTTCGCTGCAGGCAGACATACAAAATGCGGTCTCTAGTATTCAGCATGAAGTTGCCTCCATAGGGCGCCGCACTTCCCATATAGAGACTAAAATGGCGGAACTGACTGCTTCGCACAACTCAGTGGTGGACCTCTCTAACTCTCTAGAAGATGAGGTTGCAGCCCTTAAACTGAAAATTGCAGATATGGAGGATCACTTGCGCCGCAACAATTTGAGGATTCGCGGTGTGCCGGAGTCGGTTGAAACGGAGGAGCTCAACGGATATGTAACTGACTTCTTCAGTCTGCTTTTACCACAAGCTTCCTCACTGGATCTACTCATAGACAGGGTGCATAGGCTCCCAAAGCACAAAGCTCTCCCTAGCATGGTCCCGCGGGATGTCATTCTCCGTATGCACTTTTTCAACATTAAGGACCAACTGATGCAATCGGCTCGGGCGACTCCTCCATTGCCGGAGAGATTTGCAGGCCTTCAACTATACTCTGATCTATCCGCTGCTACATTGACTAGGAGGAGAGAATTCAGTGTTGGTGCTAAGCTACTGCGGGACCATGGCATACCTTACAAGTGGGGTTTCCCCGTTAAGATGATCATAACCCGCAACGGCGACAAGATAGTGGTCTCCTCTCCTGAAGATTTGGAGCGCATGTGTTGCGACTGGAACTTACCTGCCCCTGCATCGTCTTCGCCGCGCTCTATTGGATCAACACCTATTCGTGCGGTGGAGGAGGAGTGTTGTCACCGTCCGAAGGTGCAAGACTAATAAATTACTTTGCGGGACCCTTTTTTTTTTTTTTTTCAATTTCATCCTGACCTGCTGGGAGGAGAAGGGATGTCTTGCACCGTGATGAGGGTGCTTTTTGCATTTCGGGGTTCTAATTATGGGTCCTGTTATGTTGGGTGTCACATTGATCCCAGTTACTTAGGCCCAGCTGCGGACTTTCCTTGCCGATTTAGCCCCTACTAAGGCTCACCACATGGCCTTTATGGCACTACTTTTGTGTGTTACTGTGTTCTCCCTGTTTGTGTTTGTCTTGTTTGTCCTGTTCCCTTGTTGTCTATGTTGGTTTGTCCGACCTGTCATTCAATTCCTATACTTTCCTCAGTATGTAGTTGTCTATATGTCCCTGGAGAGGGGAGTTTGCAGAGATACGAGACAGGGCATGTTATGTAAAATGTTAGAGGAATTTCAGCGCTTGTCTATATATATATATATATATATTCTCCATGGTTATTGAACTAATATCCATTAATGCTAAGGGTCTCAATTCTCCGTTTAAATGTTCCTTGCTTTGGAAAAAATCTAGGCGTTTAAATGCAGATGTCCTGTGTGTGCAGGAGACACACCTGAACCTGGAAGATGTGGGTAGGCTTAAACACAAGAGATACCCTCACATGTTCCATGCTCATGCCTTGAAAAAAAAGGGGGTGTTTCCATTGCCATTCGTGACTCAGTGGCCTTTGTCATGCAGACTGTTGACGTTGACAGTGGGGTTATGTACATCATTATGACATGCTTGCTTAACCATGTTCACTATTCGTTGGTTGCCTTGTATGCTCCGAATAGGCGCCAATGCGCATTCCTATCGACCCTGCTACACAAGGTTGATAGAGTGGCTGTTGGTCATGTTCTGCTATTGGGAGACTTTAACATGACAGTGTGGCCTCATGTAGATTCTACCGCTTCACATTCCAGGGCAGGACCGACTGGCTTTTTCGCTCTGATTTCTCAATACGGGCTCTATGATGTATGGAAAGTATCTCATCCACCAAAAAAGATTTTACGTTTTATTCTACTGCCCATGGGTCATATTCCCGTATTGATAATATCCTCGCCTCCAAGTCACTATTGCCGCTGATTTTACGGACTACAATCTTGCCTATTGAGTGGTCAGACCACTGTCCAATTAGTGTCTCGATTAGAGAGAAGTTTTTGCAACATCCGGTTTCGGTCAGGAGACTTAACCCCATGATTCTGCACAACACGGAATATGTGGAGGCTACGGCCGCAGTTATTCCTGCTTTTTTTCAGGTTAATGACTGCTCACGACAAAAAGAGCCTTACACGTACTTTAGAATTACAACAAACACTAGCTGACCTTCAGCAATGAAATCTCCTACTCCCCGACTGTAGCTGCTGAAATATCCCGACTTCAAGCTGACTTACATTCCTTATCCCTGCACTCCTACGAACTAGCTCTGAGGAGACTTAAGATGACCTATTATTGGCAGGGCAACAAGACTAGTTCACTCCTGGCTAGACAAGTTAAAAAGAGGATAGCTAAGTAGAGGATAGCATACCTGACTGACCCCCGGGGGGTTAAACTAGCGGACCCTCAGGGAATTGCAAATTGCTTTGCTGATTATTATAAGAAATTGTATAATTTAGGCTCCGACATTGCAACACACCAACCATCGACTGCGGCTATCCCTTCCTTTCTTTCCTCTGTGTCTCTCCCCTCTTTGTCCCCTGAGCAGGTTGAGGATTTGCGTAGACCTTTTACTGAGGAAGAGGTGATCGCCTGTATCCGTGCTCTTAAAAATGGCAAGTCTCCTGGGCCGGACAGCATCATCAACGACTTCTATAAGAGGTTTGCTGAATTGGTGGCTCTGTACCTGACCAGGACATTTAATGATATTGCTGGGACAGGCTCTCCTCCTAAGGAAATGTTGGAGGCCCTGGTGGTTACCATCCCCAAACCTGGTAAACTGGCTGACAATACAAGTAGCTACCGTCCTATTTCACTACTGAACAGTGACATTAAGCTGTATTCCATGCTGTTTGCAGCGAGGTTGAATGTGTGCCTGCCATCTATTATCTCTAGGGATCAAGTGGGCTTTGTCAGAGGCCGGCAGATGTTGGACGGCACAAGACGCTTTCTTAACCTGATCAAGGCCCAGTCCGATCGAACGCCTTCTCTTCTTTCCCTGGATGCGGAGAAGGCGTTCGATCGGGTACATTGGGGGTATCTTAGAGAGGTGCTACGCAAATTTCATATCCCCTCTACCTTTTGTACGGCTGTTATGGCCCTTTATACGAGCCCCATAGCGAGAGTATTAACCTCGGGAGCGCTCTCGGAGAGATTCCCTCTGAGTAATGGTACGAGACAGGGCTGCCCCTTGTCCCCGCTCATATTCACCCTAGTCATGGAGCCCTTTTCCCAACATATAAGGACGTCGTCGGAGATTTCTGGGATAACAGTTGGTCGTACGGACCATCGGTTCGGACTTTTTGCCGACGAAGTCATTGTATGTCCTTGCCCGCGGTGATGGACATTGATAGATTTTCTGGGGTTAGCTATTATAAACTGTACGCTTCGAAGTCTAGTATTTTAGCCCTTAATATTCCGGTGGAGATTGAACAGGATCTTAAATCTCAATACCCCTTCACGTGGGAGATAGATCAGATCCCCTATTTGGGCGACACGCTGACTTCGCAGCCCTGCAAACTGATCCCTGTTAATTTTACTTTGCTTAAAACCCAGATTGGCAAGGACCTGGAAGGCTACTCCTTGCTGCCTATCTCATGGGCCGGTTGTATAGCCACAACTAAGATGATGATCCTGCCCAAGATCCTCTATTTCTTTTAAACCCTACCGGTAGTGGTCCCATCTTCCTACATCGCACAACTACAGAGTATATTACTGCAGTTTATTTGGGCGGGTAAGAAGTCTAGAGTTAGGGCATCTCTTTTGTATCAGCCGACTAGTAGAGGTGGGATGGGTGTGCCCAATCTGCGGGCCTACTATCAAGCTGTCTTGTTAGACCAACTTAAGAAATGGTGGTGGCAAACGGACTCCCGCCCCCCCCCCCCCATTGGGTGGACATGGAGGCTGCTCTCTTATCCTGCCCCTCCCTCTCTCTTCCGCTTTCTTTGGACCTTACCCTTTAATCCGACTGTTTCTCCCTCTTCCTCTTACTCTACTATTGCAGCGGTGGTTCGGTTGTGGAGCAAATCTATAAAATTAGCAAGGTGCTGCTTTCCCCTCGTGTCCAGCACATCCCTTTTGGAAGCGATTGGGGACTATTTATCTGACATTGACTTCCTTCAGTGGACTGTGAAGGGTATTAAACTTCAGATACTTCAGAGGACAGATTGGTTCCCTTTGCCTCTCTAGTCACTAACTATGGTATCTCTCATAAGGATTTTTATATGTACCCGACATTTCCTTTACTCACTCCAGTGGCCGGCACCTTCGCTTAGAACACCCTTTGAGTGTCACTTTCTTGACGGGGAGATGTTTAGAAGGGGTATTACTGTGGGCTATGATGGGTTCTCAAACTTGATATGCCGGACCGACACGGATTCCAGGACAAGTGGGAGGGGGACCTCTCCATGACCTTCACTACTGACCAGTGGGAGTACGCCTTGTCCCCACCCAAGAAGTGTTCCAGGTGTGCCTCCCATCTAAAGGCTTCCCGTAAACTGACGTATAGGGGGTATTACACTAGACTTTCAAAAATCTACTCTTCTGTTTCCTCGGTGTGGGGGAGTAGATGGTACACTGTTACATGTTTGGATGTGCTCACAGATCCAACCTCTATGGGGGAAGGTCAGATGTCTGATAGATAAACTGATTTGTGTGCCAATTTCTTGGGGTCCAGAGGTGGCACTTTTGACTTTGAATGTAGATATCCTTCCTCCTAAATGTGTAACTGTTTTATTCCATATTCTCACGGTAACTAGAACTGTCATAGCTAGATGCTGGAGATCGAGGGACATACCGGATATTCCTGCAATCAAAGCCATGACTTGTTACAATTTGGTTATGGAGGGTCTTATAGCTAAACGTTTGGGCCTCTCCAAACCACATATTGATCAATGGTTTGACAGGGAAAAGACACTTCAATCTGTGAATTAGGATTCTTTGTTTCCTATGCCCTCTCTATACAGAACTGGTTAATGCTTAATGTACTGACCAAAGTTGATACATGTGATAATTGGTCGGACTATATTCTGTTTTCTGTTTCACTGTTGTGTTTTTGTTTCTCCATCTGGAGGATACCCTGTTATACTTTATTTAAAATTTCAAAGTGTTAAAAATAAAAAATAAATTAAAAAAAGGGTTTTACCAGCAGCATTTTGTTTATGTATTTGCACAGGGAGTGGGTAGTTAGGGAAAAAACTTAACAAAAAAACACACACTTGTCTGTCTTGCACCCATGCCGCCGCCTTTACAGAGCCTTGCAGTGCGTTAGAGATTGTGACATCACAGGTCCGCTCAGCCTATTGGCTGAGCAGACCGGTGGTGTCATGGCAGGGATGGCCCAAGACATTGTGCTGCCTGGGGTCCAAGAGTGAAATGCTGTGCAGCGCTTCTCTCTGGCGGCAGCCTGACGAGTGACGTCACTGACGTCGTCCTCAGACTCTGTGGAGGAACGTCACTTACGTGACATTTCTTGTCAGACCCGGACCGGCCATAGGCTCACTGTGTTGAAGTTGCCCAACCATGGACCTAGGTGGCACAAAAAAAAAAGCATTGAAGTGCCGCCTGGGACCAATGGTCACACCGGGTCCCATGGTAGGGCCAGCCTTGTGTCATGGCCACAAACTCATAAGCGATGCAAAACCGGTACTGGGACTCCATAATTGGAGGTAGTAAGAAAGCTGACTACGCTTATGCATAAAGACAATACTACCTGGACAACCCCCAGATTAAGATGAATGTTCATTTGTCACCACCTTCAAGGACTTGCTAGTTGTATGTCAGAGATGAGCTTTCTGCAGGAGAATTATATCATATCCTCCAAAAGCCTTATTTCTCATTGTATTTGGGTATGGGAAAACTGCACTAATATCCTTGTTAAAATAAATAAGTAAATGTATTATTATTATTAATTTAAAAAAAATTGTTGTTGTAGTACCACGCAGACAAATAAGTAACATATAATTTTTTGTAGTGTTGAATTTCTATAGAATCCAACAGAAGTTTAAAAAAAAAAAAAAAAAAAAAAATATATATATATATATATATATATATATATATATATATATTTGTATTCTTCAATCTGAAGTCAAAGGCATATAGAGGTACATTAGACACCTTATTTACTTCTGTATAACAGGTGTGCATAAGTCCATACACAAAAGAAAGTACTGAATTTGTGTGTGGGGGTGTGTTCTATTTTTTTTTCTTTTTTTTACATTTTAAATGTTTTTTTTCTGCAGGCAAGACTTGGCAAGGAAACTGTTTGAAGTTGGAGGTATAATTTTGCTGTAAATATGTTTGGGATGAGTATGAAAAAGGCAAAATGTAACTATTTCACATAGAAACTAATCAGGTTGTTTTAATTTTCTAAATTGCTGTGGGGGTAAAAACTGAGACCTTTTTTAGATGCTTGTTATGCTCTATCTGCACCACTTAGTTCTACTTTTTATTTGTCCTCCCAGTTGTAGTTCAATTTATTGAAAGCAAATACGTCTAAATGTAGTCTGTAGTTGATTAGTTGACATTTATAACCCTTTATTATACATGTTTAACCCCTTAAGGACCAGGCCCATTTTGGCCTTAAGGACCAGACCAATTTTATTTTTACATTTTCGTTTTTTCCTCCTCGCCTTCTAAAAATCATAACTCTCTTATATTTCCATCCACAGACCCATATGAGGGCTTGTTTTTTGCGTCACCAATTGTACTTTGTAATTACATCACTTATTTTACCATAAAATGTACGCCGCAACCAAACAAATATTACTTATGTGGGAAAATTGAAAAGAAAACCGCAATTTAGCAAATTTTGGAAGGTTTTGTTTTTACGCTGTACACTTTCTGGCAAAAATTACATGTTTTCTTTATTCTGTGGGTCAATATGATTAAAATTATACCCATGATTATATTATTTTCTATAATTGTACCGCTTAAAAAAAAAAAAAAATCAAACCATTTTAACAAAATTAGTATGTTTTGTAATTGCCCTATTTTGACTACCTATAACTTTCTAATTTTTCCGTATATGGGGCGATATGAGGGCTCATATTTTGCGCCATGATCTGTAGTTTTTATCAGTATCACTTTTGCTTAGGTTTTACTTTTTTATTTATTTTTAATAAAAAATTTTTGGAATAAAATGTGACAAAAAAAGCAGCAATTTTGGACTGTTTTTTTACGTTTACGCCGTTCACCGTACGGTATGATTAACAATATATTTTAATAGTTAAGACTTTTACGCACGCGGCGATACCAAATATATGTATTTATTTATTTTATACTTTTTTGGGGGTAAAATGGAAAAAACGGACGTTTTATTTTTTTATTGGAGGGGATTTTAAAATTTTTTTTTTTTTATTTACACTTTATGTCCCCATAGGGGCCTATTCATTGCAATCAGTTGATTGCTAATACTGTGCAGTGCTATGTATAGGACACAGCACTGCTCAGTATTATCGGTGATCTTCTGCTCTGGTCTGCTCGAACTCAGACCAGAGCAGAAGACCCCTGGAAGACGGCCGGAGCCAGGTGAGAGGACCTCCGGCCGCCACACTGGATGATCGGATCCCCGCGGCAGCGCCGCGGGCGATCCGATCATCCATTCAAAGTACCGCAATGCCGCAGATGCCGTGATCTGTATTGATCACTGCATCGGAGGGGTTAATGGCGGACATCCGCGTGATCGCGGATGTCCGCCATTACCAGCGGGTCCCTGGCTGCTGATAGCAGCCGGGACCTGCCGGGCATGATGCGAGCACCGCTCCGGTGCTCGTGATCATGTCGGCGTGTAAATGTACGTCATGGTGCGTTAAGTACCATGTCACCATGACGTACATTTACGTCCATTGTCGTTAAAGGGTTAAATGATGCATTTGAGAAGTGAAATAGTTATGTTTACGCATTCTTTGTATGGGTCCTGGTTGATAGAGATTTTGAAGTGCCCTTTTTGGTTGTATGCAAATAGAAAAGGCAGACATGCATAGCTTGAAACTACTCAGAGTTCATATTATTGAAGCTCAGCAGTAATAATCATCCAAGATAAGTTCATATACATTAAAAAGGATAAGGCTTCACTGTGGTTAAAGCAGTGGTACCCATGGTGTAGGTGTCTTTTTAGGGTGCTAGGAGTTGGTCCTTTTTCACTCTAGCTTTTGTCTAGTATATCACAGTTACAACAGTATGAACACTATAAAAGTGTGAAAATTACTATGAACCATTATAAATACCATATGTGACAAATATGTAGGACCGAATGCTAGCATATATGTTAAAAAAACAAAAAACAAAAAACAAATGTGGCTTTATTTCATGGACAAGTGCAGTAAAACATAGGGTATTGGTTGCACTCGCCTAGATGTGTCACGTTCCAAATGCAACACTGACATCCGTGTCAGAGCTTGTGGCAAGCAGCACACAGGGTGGCTGAGGAAGCACCTGATATTCAGCCATAATCCAACCAGAGAACTTTGGCAAATAATCCCAAAAAAAACTGTTGACCCAGCTTGACCATGGTAAAAGAGGATTCCCACTACAATGCCAGCTCATTGAACATGGAGCCATTGGATAGACACTGATTGCGGCAGATAGAAGATGCTTTGTTTGTTTACATGAAAACAAAATATGTGCGTTTCAAGGGATATTTCCCCTGTTCCTCAGGTCTCTTACGCCAATCAACACCCTCACATGGGGGGACATGTATCATTATTTGTGTATGGTAGAAGCATTTTACCCCTTTTCCCGAATTCTAAATTATGTGCAGAAGCGCTAAATTTATCAATCAAGTGCAATGAGCTTCATAAATTGCGGGTAAATATAGTCATCTCCTAAATCCACTCTTTGGAAAATAGAATCAATGATTTAGAGCATCTTGCTACGTTAAGTCCAAGATGGCTTATATTTTCGCAAAAGAAACAGCTCTTGCGGCAAAATTTTTGGTGTAAAAAAAAGTACGCAATTAATAAATCCATGTGTACTATAGATGGCACTCCAAGGTACCCTGATTCAGCCACATCTGGAGGACATGCTCTACCAAAACGTGCGCAAAAAAATTGCTCAAAAAAAGGGCTTGCGCAAAATTTTGCGCAAAAAAATACACACAAAACAGGGGTAAAATCTTTGATACATGTCCCCCATGGTGTGTATATATAGACATTAAAGGAGTAGTCCAGTGGTGATTCAGTGGTGAGCAACTTATCCCCTATCCTAAGGATAGGGGATAAGTTGCAGATCGCGGGGGGTCCGTCCGCTGGGGCCCCCTGCGATCTCCTGTACGGAGCCCCGACAGCCCGCGGGAAGGGGGCGTGTCGACCTCCGCACGAGGCGGCGGCCGACACGCCCCCTCAATACAACTCTATGGCAGAGCCGAAGCGCTGCCTTCGGCAATCTCCGGCTCTGCCATAGAGATGTATTGAGGGGGCGTGTCGGCCGCCCCCTCGTGCGGGGGTCGACACCCGCTATCTCGGCGGAGAGCCGGGGCCCCGTACAGAGAGATCGCAGGGGGCCCCAGCGGTCGGACCCCCCGCGATCTCAAACTTATCCCCTATCCTTAGGATAGGGGATAAGTTTTTCACCACTGGACTACCCCTTTAAATAGAATCAATAGATTCAAAAACTGTAGGTTATTTCTATGGTTAAAGGATATGTTCACTGACCCGATGTTATCAGTGACATCACTCTATCCTGAGGTTAGCTCCTGTTTCCAAGCCAGTTTTTGAATCTATTGATTCTATGTATCTTTATCCAGTGCCATGAGCTGGCACTAAAGTTAGTATCCTCTTTTGCTGGGTGACCAGCTTTTTGAATTGTTTAGTTACCAAATACTAGTGTACAAGGAACAAATAATATCACCATACATATCACCTTCATACTGCTACTCAACAATAGTCAGTATACCAAGACCAATATTGCCAATTATTCTCCTATACAAGGGACAAATATCACTACACCATGATCACTAATGTTACCACCACCCAGTGACCACCATACTATTACTGAAGAGAACACACTACACAAATACAAAGAATTACCCCCATACAGTAACCATATAGTAAGTAGATGCCAGCTGTACTTGGGCTCTGCAGACCATATACGTGAAAGTCCAGGTAGTACGAAGAAATAGGTTCTATCATCTTCCACTTTTTAATCAGTAAAAAGCAAATCATCATAATTCTGCAACAACCTCGGCATGCTTCATGTGTAACTGAACGGTTATAGAATTTGTATATCCACGCAAGCACAAATAGGTCTTGTGTTTTTTTTTTTATAAAACCTTTATTCCAGTATAATATTATGAAACCAAGGAATGTTACTATACGTACAGCAGCTGGTAAATTTGTCCAATATGGTTGTCTAAGGCAACTGAATATTTGTTGTATGTATTATTGACCTTATAGTTGTTTTAAGGGTCTTCTGGAATTATCACTACTTCATGCTGTCCTCAGCGAGTGCAGCATAAATATGGTGACTGTTCTTTCTTTTTTCCATTAAGGAAAGTTATTGTCTTATATTGTCTTGTTCCATATAGACTATGAGATCCAAGTTGCCATTACTGAAGCCCTCTGCAGGTTGACATCGAAAAAGATGAGAGATAATTTTGCTCAAAAGTGGTTTGAGGACCCCTTCTTTGCCGATGCCTTTCAGAAAATCAATGATAAGGATTTTGAAACGGTATGTGTAATGTACTGCATGACTGTTATCTGTTGTAACTGATTTTCAACTGACTCTTTAATAATTTTCATTGAAGATAAGAAAATCGTAAAGAGAATTTTTACCCAGACAAGCCGTCAGTGGTGAATAAATTCATAAGATATCTATCGAGAAAAGCTTAGAGGTGTTGCCTAGGATGATACAAGAAAAAAAGTTATATATGGCTAGGGGCGGTATGAAATTAAAGTTATACTCTCATCCCCTGCAGCTGGCATTCAGATCGCTCCAGTCCCAGTTTGTCATTGATTCTTGCTTGTTCTTCTGATGTGAAGACAGCAACTGCCCTTCTCAGACTGAGGTGGGACATGCAGGCAGAGTTTATCTGACATCTGCTGTGTGCCCCCTTCATGCATAACTATCAGAAGCATGTGCCTATTGTCAAAATCCATGCATGGCATACTGCTTGAAGAAGATTGATGTATAAAACCACACAGTGTGATTTTCTAGTACCAGTCTGCAATAGTGAAATATAAAGTTATGTTTTTTGTCTTTTCATAGGACTGCAGGAAATTTTTGAACTCCCTTAATTCCAAGATAAATGAAAGCAAAAGGTATGAACAAAATCCTAAACCAGTATAATAATATAAGTAGTTTCTAAATCAGTTAGCTGACAGAAAAATGTCCATTGCAGTTTCTAGGAAATTATGCTGTACAGCTTTTCCCAGACAAGGAATGAGAAGGGAAATGCATACACCATTCACAGGCTGAACACCCATGCATGTAATAGGCAAACATCCAAGTATGCATGTGTGTTCAATGGTGAGAGGAAGGTAGCTGCAGCAAGACACTTGAAAATTCAACTTGCTTGATCTTTCTCTCCTCCAACATAATGTGAAGGTGGCAGGATGAGAGGACTTTCTTATGTAAATGGAGAGCCTTTACTATCCTGCCTTTTATCTAGACCTCCAGCAGTACAATAAAGCGGTCACTACCTAGTCCTACCCTGTAATGATAAATAACTGTGATATTATAAAGCAATATAAAATGTCAGTGTTTTCGTTTGTCCACCCACGTTTTGAGCATTGATCACAGGTCCTCAGTGGGATTGAGATCTAAAGAGTTTCCTGGCCATGGACCCAAAATGTTAATGTGTTGTGTTCACCAAGCTTAGGGTGGGTTTACACCACGGTTTGTCCCCACAGTTTTCTATCAGGTTTTTTAGTCATAACCGTAGTCCTCAAAATCGGACCAAACTGTATGCAACCACATGCTTTAAAAAGAACCTGTATGTGGTTTTTAACCGCATATGGTTTGAAAAGGCAGTGTCCGGTTGCATACAATTTTTTAAAAATAAAATCCAATCCAGTTTTAACATTTATTTCATTTTTAAATAAAGTTCCTATTATTCTAATGAAATTTTAATAGTAGGATCGCTCGCTATAGTAGAAAATCGTATAGTGAAAACCGGATTGAACCGTAGACACATACGTTTCACTAAGGTTCTCATTGACTTCCATGTTACAAAAACTGTATACCGTTACAATACGGTTTTTCACCCGGACCAAAAACTGTGGTAGAACAAGGATTGGAGTAGGGGGAAAAAAAAAAAGTATGACTAACTGCACTCAACTGGATGCATCAGCAGCATTGTCTATGGATACAGTTTCCGATACGGTTGCATACGGTTTCAAATATGAAACTGTACACTCAAACCGTGGTGTGAACCCACCATTAGTTATCAATTTTGTCTTGTGACATGGTTCTCCATCCTGGTGGGTGGAAAAAGCATTATTAAAAGGGGTTATCCAGGAATAAAAAAATTGGATAATTTTTCAATGATCGCTCCTTGTCTGTCTTCAGGTTGGGTGTGGTTCTCTGGCTCAGTTCCATTGAAGTGAATGGAGCCAAGTTGTAATACCACACCCAACCTGGAGAGAGACAGGGAGCAGTCTTTGAAATCAATTATCCCTGTTTTTCGATTCCTTGATCACCCCTTTAATCACCACATTGAAAGAAAGTTGGTGCTTAAAATCATTGTCTTCTGTTAACCAAGCAGTCAAGTCAGTCGCTTTGTCCTGGTAAACTTTCTCCTGAGCCAAGCCTCAACATACCTGAAATTCAGTGGAAATGGGCTTTTGTGATTAAAGGAGTAATCCGGCGCGCACTTTTTTTTATTTTATCCGGTCCGGGCTGCAAAAAAAAAAAAAAAAAAAAAGGAAACAAACTTTCTCTTACCTTCCTACGCGCCCCCGGAGCTCTGGTACAGGTGTTTGGTCCCCCAGCTGTTTTGCTTCTTACTTCCTGTTAGCCCGGCACGTCACACGGAGCTTCAGCCTATCACCGGCCGAGGCGGGACATCGCTGCGGCCAGTGATAGGCTGAAGCTCCGTGTGACGTGCCGGGCTAACAGGAAGTAAGAAGCAAACAGCCCGGCGACCGAACACCTGTACCGCTCCGGGGGTGGGTAGGCAGGCAAATGAAAGGTTTTTTTTTTTTTTTTTTTGCAGCCCGGACCGGATAAAATAAGAAAAGTGCACGCCGGACTACTCCTTTAAGTTTAATTTCATGGCAAAGAATAACTTTGCAATTTTTATCTGATCACTCTTCATAACAATCTAGTGTCTGTCTCAAAACTTTTTGCCACAACTGTTAGAGTTGACTACTACAATTACTGGCCAAAATCATGCTTATTCAGATATGAGACACTGTTTATTAAAGGGGTATTCCAGGCAAAACATTTTTATATATATATATCAACTGGCTGCGGAAAGTTAAACAAATTTGTAAATTACTTCTATTAAAAAAATCTTAATCCTTCCAATAGTTATTAGCTTCTGAAGTTTTCTGTCTAACTGCTCAATGATGTCATGTCCCGGGAGCTGTGCTGTGCATGAAGGGAGAATATCCCCATAGGAACTGCACAGCTCCCAGGACGTGAGTCATCAGAGAACAGTTAGACAGAAAACAACAACTCAACTTCAGAAGCTAATAACTATTGGAAGGATTAAGATTTTTTAATAGAAGTAATTTACAAATCTGTTTAACTTTCCGGAGCCAGTTGATATACAAAAAAAAAGTTTTGGCCTGGAATACCCCTTTAAGTGTACATTCTGGCTTCATACTTCATCCCTTATACTAATGTTATTAAATTATTTTAGTTAATATATGTTTTTCCAGATGAAGTTGAGGAGAACCTTCTGGAATTCAGGAAAAAAATCGAATCATTGTTTGTATTTTGGATTTCTAAAAAAGATCTTAGCAGTAAAAGTCAAATAGTATGTAGGTAAAAGGGAAAGCATTAGCAAATCTCTCCAAACTGTGTGGCTAATCATAAGAAAGTGTGGCTTCAAATACAGCGATTGAAAGGTTTTATACAATTCCTTTTAGAGTAAAGTTGGTGCTTCCCAGTAAGGAACCATGGACCTTAGCAATAGATGGGGCCTGTCCCATTCGGGTGAAATGGAGACAGCACTGAGCATGATCAATGACCTTTTCAAAAAGGGGGCGGGGGGGGGGGGTCGGGAAGCTGAGCTTTGTGGACAGTGGTGTTTCCAGTGTTTACTGGTGTCAACATTCACTTTGCTCATGAAAAAGGATTTACTGGGAAATTATCTGTAAAGGATAGGAATTCTCAGCTTAATTATAGACCCTAGTGGCCTGAACGGGAACTTCAAGTTTTCAGGGTTGTTATAAAATCTATCACCTAAACTTTTTAGGAAATATGTTTAACAAAAAAACTGATATAAACCAGAAGTCCATTTCTGATGACACATTGCTTTTGATGACGACGTGAATTTTCATTTTTGTGTTTTCATGTCCTGGATGCTGATGGCAACTAATAACCACTGGCTATGAGAGCTCTGCTTTTAACCTCCCTGGCGGTATGATTCTGTCTGGAAATGTGTACCAAAAGCGGTACAATTTTTTTTAACTGAATTTCACATCTCCCTCCGCCCATTTCACATCTCCCCCGTCACATTCCCCTCTCCCTTGTCACATCCCCCGTCACATTCTCCCCCCTCCTTGTCACATTCTCCCCCCTCCTTGTCACATTCTCCCCCCTCCTTGTCACATTCTCCCCCCTCCTTGTCACATTCTCCCCCCTCTTTGTCACATTCTCCCCCCTCCTTGTCACATTCTCCCCCCTCCTTGTCACATTCTCCCCCCTCCTTGTCACATTCTCCCCCCTCCTTGTCACATTCTCCCCCCTCCTTGTCACATTCTCCCCCCTCCTTGTCACATTCTCCCCCCTCCTTGTCATTCTCCCCCCCTTGTCACATTCTCCCCCCCTTGTCACATTCTCCCCCCCTTGTCACATTCTCCCCCCCTTGTCACATTCTCCCCCCCCCTTGTCACATTCTTCCCCCCTTGTCACATTCTTCCCCCCCTTGTCACATTCTTCCCCCCTTGTCACATTCTTCCCCCCTTGTCACATTCTTCCCCCCTTGTCACATTCCCCCCCTTGTCACATTCCCCCCTTCATGTCACATTCCCCTCCCCCCCTTGTCACATTCCCCCCTTGTCACATTCCCCCCTTGTCACATTCCCCCCTTGTCACATTCCCCCCTTGTCACATTCCCCCCTTGTCACATTCCCCCCTTGTCACATTCCCCCCTTGTCACATTCCCCCCTTGTCACATTCCCCCCTTGTCACATTCCCCCCTTGTCACATTCCCCCCTTGTCACATTCCCCCCCTGTCACATTCCCCCCTTGTCACATTCCCCCCTTGTCACATTCCCCCCTTGTCACATTCCCCCCTTGTCACATTCCCCCCCTGTCACATTCCCCCCTTGTCACATTCCCCCCCTGTCACATTCCCCCCTTGTCACATTCCCCCCTTGTCACATTCCCCCCTTGCCACATTCCCCCCTTGCCACATTCCCCCCTTGCCACATTCCCCCCTTGCCACATTCCCCCCTTGCCACATTCCCCCCTTGCCACATTCCCCCCTTGCCACATTCCCCCCTTGCCACATTCCCCCCTTGTCACATTCCCCCCTTGTCACATTCCCCCCCTTGTCACATTCCCCCCCTTGTCACATTCCCCCCTTGTCACATTCCCCCCTTGTCACATTCATCCCCCCTTCTCACCTTGTCCTGCAGCAGTATACACTAGGTTTGCCGGGCAGATTTCAAACCTAGTGTATTTGCTGCAGAACAAGCCCTTTCCCCTTCAGCCAATCACAGGCTTTACACCACTGCGGCCTGTGATTGGCTGAAAAGTGAAAGGTCCTAGAAGATGAATAGTGAAGAGAGGACACCCCGGACCGCACGGAGGGGAACGGCATCTGCAGGGACCGGGACTAGGTGAGCAAAATTTTTTTTTATTTTATTACTTCTTCCTTTTACCCTTAGCTCAGTGTTTCTACCAGGGGGCCTCCAGCTGTTGTGAAACTACTACTCCCAGCATGCCCGGACAGCCTTTGGCTGTTCGGGCATGCTGAGAGTTGCAGTTTTGCAACAGCTGGAGGCCCCCTGGTAGGGAAACACTGACCTTTAGTATTTTTCTTTACCTGCTCTGGCCGCCCCCGCAACGGGAGCCGACCAGAGCAGATAATCGCATGTTTTCCCGGGGGGCCGCATCGCTATATCGCATTGCTTTTGCGATATATCATGCAGCCCAGGCCGGGAACTCTGCAATTCTACCCCGAGCGTGACTCTGGGTTACCGATCCTGGCAGGGAAAATTAACCCCGGGTCACGCTCGGGAATACCGCTCAGGAGGTTAAAGGGGTTTTAAAAGTTTTCTCTATCGGCTCCATTGGGGGACACAGACCGTGGGTGTATGCTGCTGTCTCTAGGAGGTATGACACTATGGTAACAAAGTCGGCTCCTCCCAGCAGGATATACCCGCCTCCAGGCCCTGAGGTAATCAGTTTAAGCTTAGTGTCTGAAGGAGGTGGACATGGTCTGGATTTCTCCAGACCAGGCCTTATGTTTTATTATTTTCCTAGTTAGGGAATGTTAGTTTTTTATTCCATTTTCTTTCATGTTTTCAGGTGGAGACTCAGGAACTGCAGCTCACTGTTTCCCCATTTCAAGTAAGGGGGCACAAACATTGCGTATATGCGCTGTTCACCCCCTCTCGCCAATGGTCAGCTCCTGGGGTTGTACCTCATGGGTCCTGGTCACCATATCTCCTTTCTCGCCTCGCTCGCACATGGTAGCCCGGCATGATGCAGGTGATAAAGCTGGCTGAAGACTTCATTCTTCTGACTGAGGTGAGTATATTTCCCTTTCTCCTTAGGTGCAGATTTGCAACAGCTGGAGACCCTCAGTTTTTGGCCGACTTTTCTACATGGGTCTAATGGGGCTGGCCTGGACAGGGGGTCCTTTATTACTTGGGGAGCAGTGGCAGTGTGGATGGGGCACAACTCTCTACACTTTATTCATATATACTGTGTGTGTGTGTGTGTGTGGAACGTCTGTGTGTGTTTTTACATTGAAGCGGCTGACAGCCGTGGCGTTCTCTATGCGGGCGCTCTGAGCGCCGGTATACTTTCACTTTCACTTTGCTGTCGGCGGCGTCTAGTCCGCTCAGTTCCCCGTGAGCGCACATGCATTCACATGTGCGCTCGGGGCAAGGAGCGGGCACAATTACAGACTTCTTGTTCATGCTTCGGTGCGCTTTAGCTCTGCCCACCCAGAGCCGCCGAAGCTTCTCTGGGCGCGAACTGTACACCATTCAGCACTGTGCGCACGTTTGGTGGCAGGGGCCAATCAGCGGTGCCCCCTGCTCCTAACACGCCCCTCACTTGCTATTGGCCGGCATTTCTCCTCTTTGACAGCCTGCAGACCACCACGGGTTCGAGTCCCATGGTGGGACAGTGTTAGTGTTGTGGTTTAATTTTTTAAATAGGCCCATTGTGGTCTATGGGCATCTCAAGGCATGTGAAACTGTAAGATAAGCAGACTGTATAAGCAACACAGTGAAATGGAACACCGTCTTGGGTGAGAGAGGCCCAGAACGGCCTCCCTCTAAACTGTTAACTGGAGTGTTAGCCACTCCTTTACTCTGTCAATACTGTAACTCTAAACTGTCTGGTTCTGCTGAACCACTTGTTCTGCCCCGGTTGATCTTCTCGACCCAGTGGGTTCGGCCGCCCCTCCAGCCTGGGTTCCCTCCCAGTCTATATCCGACCTGGCTCAGGTCTCCCTTTATGTGGTGACTGCCTTGGAGAGGCCCTCCCTACACCGGCCCTCCGGAGGGTCCTGCTCTCCCCCTATTCTGATGCTCTCGCAGCTTCATAGGGGTGTGTCATCTGACTCATTCCCCGAGTCTTCTGGCAGGCACGGGCGCTCCCCTCGCAGGCATCGCCCCGTTACTCTGGCCTGCAGCAAGCGTCGCCGCTCTGGCTCTCCAGACCTGTGTACCAGGTCAGTCTCTCTTCCAGGGCCACCTCACATGTTCCCATTCACCTGGAGAACTTGTGGAAGAAATTTCTGATTCTGCTTCCAACTCAGAGCACCGCACGGATGTGCCTAATGTGGTATACTCATTGGTTGCGACCATAAGAGACACCTTCCAGCTAAAGGACCCAGGAACTTTGGACATGGTTTAGAAGTTTCCTTTCATAGTGCTGACCTCTTCCAGGGCTGCCTCACCTCGTTCCCATTCACCTGGAGAACTTGTGGATGAGGTTTCTGATTCGGCCTCCGACTCAGAGGACCGCACGGATGTGCCTGATGTGGTGTACTCAGTGGTTGCGGCCATAAGAGACACCTTCCATATAAAGGACCCAGGAACTTCGGACGTGGCTCCAGAAGTCTCCTTCTCTGTGCCCGACTGGCACTCCAGACTTTAAGCTCTCACGCTGAATTTTACGCCCTGCGGGTATCCGCCTGAAGTCACCCTGACAAGAAGTTTCAGGAAACGAAGAAGGTTCAAGCGCGGTATTCCTTCGCCAAGGACCTCATTGCTCGGTGGACCTCCTCTCCAACTGTGGATCTGCCGGTCTCCTGCCTCTCTAAGGCGCCTACCCAGCCGTTGGCTGATGCGGCTGCCTTCAAGAATCCAGCGGACGTGAAGGTGGATATTTTGGCAATCTCTGCCCTTGAGGCAGCAGGTTTTTCCTGCTTTTGCTTCTGCCTGGGTGTCAAAGGCCCTTTTAGTATGGTCTTCCAACTCCGCCAGGGTAGTCTTCAAGATCCCTCCGGGGGATTTATTTAATCTAGCTCTCCGATGCTCTGCAGCCGAAGATTTTTCTGTGATCTGCTTCCATGTGCAGCCACTGTACTGCCTTTACCACAAGCTACCTGGTAGCCGTCCCTTTATGTGGCTTTAAGCCTGGAATGTGGATGCCACCTTCAAGAAGTGAGGCGACGGGCGGAAAAAGAGTTCTTTATTACCTCTGGTAAGACTCACAGAACCGCTTTCCGTCGTAAGTTCTCCTTCCGGTTCTGCGGAACTTTGGTACCAACAAAGGGTCCAGCCAGGCGGCTTCATGGGAAGAGGGCTCCTCTTTCCGATCCCATTCCTACCGGAGGTCGACTATCCGTTCCGGCCGTTTGGCGGCCCCATCAGGCGGCCCCACCTCTCTTGGGTGGTTGGTCGCTTCTTACTCTCCGGGATGCCTGGACATGCAACTTCAGGGGAATGTTTTCAAGGTTTATTCCAACCTCCCTGTGGTCTCCAAGAAAGGCGTTTCTATTCGCCCAGTCTTGGTTCTCAAGTATCTCAGCCAGCATCTTGCGTTCCCATCTCGAATAGAGTCTCTCCGTTCGGTGCTGGCGTCCATGATTCAAGGGGAGTTTTCGTTCCTTGGTGGACATCAAGGATGCCTGCTTCCACTTCTCATTGTTTCCCGATCATCAGCGGTTCCTCCGCTCTGCAGTTCCGGACGGTCATTTTCTATTGTGGCTATCCATTTCGGTCTGGCCACTTCTCCGCAGACTTTTACCAAAGTCCTGCCGCCTGTGATAGCCTTTTTTTTACGGGCAACAGTTGTTTCCGTGATTCCTTATTTGGACTACCTCCTGATCTGAACTCCAGCCAGGACCCAGATCCTGGAGAGTTTTAGTGTCAACCTGCAGACCTTGTCTCACTTCGGTTGGATGGTCATTTGGGACAAGCTCAACCGCTCTCCTGGGGCTCCAGTTCGATGTGGCCTCTCCCCGCTTTCGAATCCGCCGACTCTTTTTACGAGTCTGATGCCTTCGGCTCCCGGCTCCAGTTTCCATTTGCTTTTGCATGGATGTCCTGGGTCGTTTCGCGGCGGCCGTGCCATTTCGCCAAGTTTCATCACCGACCTCTTCAACTGGTGATTTTCTTCTGGTGTGGCGGGTCTCCATTGTTTCTCGGCCACAAGATCGTCCTCTCTCATCAGTCTTGGTTGGTCCCTTCTATGGTGGCTTCGTTTTCCCCCTCTTTTTTTCGGGGGTGTTCCTTCCTGTCCATCCCTGCCAGTCTGTCAGACTGGGGAGGTGTTTTCAGGGACCACCCGGTCTGGGGTCTTGGCCCCCCGAGAGACTTTCCCCTTCAACATTTTGGGGCTTGGGACAATTCTTTCTTCTCTTGCTTCTTGGGAATTTCCCTCCTGGGCGGAACTCAGGTTTCCGGCCATCTCAGTTATCTTCAGTCTGGCCGTCCCTGGGATGTGATCTTTTCAGCCGGTCCTCAGTCGTCCAGGGCACTGGTCCCTACATCCAGGGGTGTTTGCTGTGATCTGCAACCCCTGAAGCGCTCCAGGCGTGGACCTCTGCTTGTCCCGCCACAACCGAAGCCTTCCTCACTCTTGGTTGAGGCTTGCACTACCTTGTCTATTTGGTGTTCGGGCTTTGCCCTACCTTATTTGTTTCCTCCCTTTCTTCTCTTTTCCGGGTCTTGAGGAAACTCTCAGTGGGATGTTTCCGCCATTCTAGTGGCCCAGCCTGGGCCCGGCGGGCGTGGTACGTCGTCATGGTCAGGCTCCTGAAAGATTTAACGTTGCGCCTTACCTATCGTCCAGACCTCCTATCTCAGGTCTCCTGTGCCACCCCTATTACTGTCTCTGCTTTGACGGCATGGCGGGCGAGACCGTGGTTTTGAGAGCCGCGGTTTCTCTTCCCAAGTCACTCGCACCATGCTAAAGGCTCATAAGTCCTCCTCGGCAAAAATTTACCGATGTACCTGGCTGTCTTATTTTAGTTGGTGTGAATCTCGGGTCTTGTGTCCTGTTACCTTTTCGGTTCCCCGTCTCCTCTTTCTTGCAGTCGGGATTGGAACTGGGGTTGTCTCTGTTCCCTTAAGGGTCAGGTTTCGTCCCTTTCTATTCTTTTCCAGCGTCTTTTGGCTTCTAATTCTCATGTCCGGACCTTCCTTCAAGGAGTGGCGCATGCTGCCCCTCCTTATCGGTCACCTTCTCCCCCTTGGGACTTGAATCTGGTTCTGGGGGTACTCCAAGGTGAACCTTTTGAACCCCTTGGGGAGGTGTCCCTGCGCCTCCTTTCTTGGAAAGTTGCGTTTTCTTGTTATCTCCTCCATTCGGAGTGTGTCTGAATTGGCAGCGCTCTCCTGCCGTTCACCGTTTCTGGTGCTTCACCAGGACAAGGGTGTCTTCCGGCTAGATCCTTCCTTTTTGCCTAAGGTTGTTTCTGCCTTGCATCTCAATGAGGACATTGTTCTTTCGTCCTTTTTTCCCGTTCCATCTCATACTAGGGAGCATTTACTCCACAAACTGGATGTGGTTTGGACTGTTGGGTATTACCTCTCTAGCTCTTCTTCGTTTCGTCAGTGCGATTCCTTTTTAGTCCTTACGGAAGGTCGTCGTAAGGGAAATCTGCTTCCTAGGCTACCACTTCTCGGTGGATCCGGTCCGCCATTTTGTAAGCCTATCGCTGTAGGGGGAAGATTTCTCCCTTCAGGGTTGTGGCTCATTGTGCCCGTTTCTGTTTGGGCATCCTGGGCTCTCCAGAACAAGGCCTCGGCCTCGCAGATTTGCAAGGCGGCTACTTGGTCGTCTTTGCACACATTCTCGAGGTTCTACCGGGTTCATACCTTCGCATCGGCAGATGCTAGTCTGGGCAGTAGTCTGCGGCAGGCCGCAGTGGAACAGCCGTTTGCCTGCCTATCTGCCCACCCAAGGGACGGCTTTCGTACGTCCCACGGTCTGTGTCCCCCAATGGAGCCGATAGAGAAAAGGAGATTTTTTAACACTTACCGTAAAATCTTTCTCGAAGGATCTATTGGGGGACACAGCTCCCACCCTTTTGGGTTTCTCTTTGGTTCTCTTTCCGAGGGTTTGTTCAGTTATATATTTTCGTCTGGTTATATATTTTCGTCTGGTTCTCGCACAGTTCGTGTTTTTTCCTTGACCTGTCGGTCCTCTCCTATTGGTACTAAAACTGATTACCTCAGGGCCTGGAGATGGTTATATCCTGCTGGGAGGAGCCGACTTCTTTGTTACCTTAGTGTCATACCTCCTAGAGACAGCAGCATTCATCTACGGTCTGTGTCCCCCAATGGATCCTTCGAGAAAGAGATTTTACGGTAAGTGTTAAAAAATCTCCTTTTTCAAATCAACTGATAGTTAAGTTAAGCAGATTTGTAAATTACAGAAAATTGATTTAGTTGATGAATCAACTAGGTACCAGTCCTCAAGGTATATGTAAGAGAAAGTTAGTGAAATGTAAAGAATAGATGGAGATCCAGATATTAATTGAAAAAATATAATATATTTATTAAAGGTGATGTTGTTCGCTGGTATCTAGTGTCCCTGCAGGGCCCTTGCATGGGACAAAAGGCGCAGCGTATAATAATTAAAAATGTATAAAATCAATGAATTAATTCAATAAAAAGAATAAAATAAAATAAGACTTGCATCTATAATTCATCCAATGTTGGCATCAATAATAATCAGTTAACAGTGTGCTTAACTGCTCAGTCTCTTATAAGCACGAAGTGATGCCGGTAGCCAAATACACTGTCAATTAACTGCTTATTGTAACAGTTGCAGTATCCAATCTCAATGAACGATGGTAGTACAGTGTATCAAACTGTCTCACAGATTTACTTGATGAGATGTGAAGGATAACAAAGTCCGGTGCACAGCACCACTCACCACCCTTGCGACCGCTGGTATTGCTGGTATCGGCAGAGGAGCTGTTTCAGTGATGTGGCACGGAGGTGTCAGGCCTCCGGCAGTAACGATCTGTATCTCCTGTGTCCGGCAACGTTATAGGTAGCGCTGGAGTTGTCCTCTCCGCAAGGTCCGCAGCTGGCACGGATGGCACCGGCCTCGTAGGTAAGCCGAAGTTCCTTGGCTGGTGGAATGAAGCGGTGCGTTCAAGGTAGCGGTGGGAGTACGTGCAGCGCGCCCCGTATAGTTGAGCGCTTATACGCGCGCAGAGTGGCAGTGAAGCCGCAGTGGTCCCAATACTGGGGGCTTCCAGCAGTTTCAAATAGAGTTCGATAAAAAGCTGGGATATGGAGATGATTATAGATAGATGCAAGTAGAATACACAATTCTAGACTCGTTTCAAGTCCTTGGGCCTTTTCTTCAGTAGAGGTGTCCAGAGTACAAACAAATCCCCATAGCAAACCTATCCTGCTCTGGACAGTCCCTGATACCGACCGAGGTGTCAGCAGAGAGCACTGTGGTCAGACTGAAAACAACTGCAGATAGAGAGAAGAACTTCCTCTGTAGTATAATCTACAAATCTAGAAGGGGATTGGAGAGGCTCTTACCAATCTGTTAACCCGCGGCCTGAGCTGCCCAAATGACACCTACACCCATGGTGTCTAGCAAAAATACAATAGATAAAGAAATTGGGTCTTGAAGGTCTGTGAATATTTGAAATTAAATTAATTTATTTTTCAAATTGATTTATTAGTGTACAATTGATAGTAAAAATGATATTCATTAATTAATAGTAAATATTATAGTGGTCTGTGACCTACAGGGCCCTTGTAGGTCAGCTAGACTACATATAGTGTAAGATAAAATCAGTGTATATGTAATGGAATAAAACAATATAAAAACAATAATATAAATACAATAGTATAAATTAGTGTAAAGTGTCCACAATAATACAAGTGACTTCAGAATTGTACTCCTGGTATAATTAATTGTAGTCCGAGTGAATACACTCTTCTCTCATTGCATGTAATAAATATTGGTGCAGATTCTGACAAATACCGATATATTGTAATCCAAGTGTGTGTAGATATGCAGAGCGCAACAGCACAAGTTGCAATTGTATCCAACTTGTAGTAGTTTGTATCAACTTTCAAGGTAAGTGTAAAATGAGCTTTCATTTGTGCAAAAAATCGATCCTGGCTCCTAGGCAGAGAGCCTACTGCAGGAGACTCAGCTGTCTCACAGTGTAGCAGCAATTAGTGTAATAGACAGTCACGGATTGATGTGCAAATGTTTAAGATAGAATTTGTACCTTGATTAGATGTGTGCTGGTCTCTGTGCAATCCCGTCTCTAGCACAGAGGGCCCACTCCTGGAGACTCTGCCGTCTCCGATTTGGCAGTGATGGTAGTGGGCTCATTTTGTGTGGACTGCAGCTGTTCTGTGGGTAACTACCAAGCTGTGTCCTAGTAATAGGTGCTACGTGCCTGTCCAATGAAGGAAACAGGAGTAGTGATTAGAGATGAGCGAACTTACAGTAAATTCGATTCGTCACAAGCTTTTCGGCTCGGCAGTTGATGACTTATCCTGCATACATTAGTTCAGCTTTCAGGTGCTTCCGTGGGCTGGAAAAGGTGGATACAGTCCTAGAAGACTCTTTCCTAGGACTGTATCCACCTTTTCCAGCCCACTGGAGCGCCTGAAAGCTGAACTAATTTATGCAGGATAAGTCATCAACTGCCGAGCCGAGAATTTCGTGATGAATCGAATTTACTGTAAGTTCGCTCATCTCTAGTAGTGATCCTTGGTGCTTTGTCTGAGAGGTAAAATTGGATATTGTGGCACTTGTAGTGGTAGTTAAGGCTGGACGCGTTTCAGGTCCTCCTTTAGGACCTTTCTTAAGCAGCTAAAAGTAATAGTGGAAAGATCATTTCTTAGGATTAAAGATGAGCGAACTTACAGTAAATTCGATTCGTCACGAACTTCTCGGCTCGGCAGTTGATGACTTATCCTGCATAAATTAGTTCAGCTTTCAGGTGCTCCGGTGGGCTGGAAAAGGTGGATACAGTCCTAGGAAAGAGTCTCCTAGGACTGTATCCACCTTTTCCAGCCCACGGGAGCCCCTGAAAGCTGAACTAATTTATGCAGGATAAGTCGTCAACTGCTGAGCCGAGAAGTTTGTGACGAATCGAATTTACTGTAAGTTCGCTCATCTCTACTTAGGATATATATAGTTCTTAATCCTCCCTTTTTTTTGGGGGGGGGGGGCGTCACATTCAATTGGTTGGAAAAGGGTGTGGAGAATGAGGAATTGATTAGGCAAACTGAGTGAAAATGTGGATGTTTAATGAAAGGTCAATGTTTGTAGAAAAAAATATAGACTAAACATAGGGAACTAATATTGTGAATTATATAAAAGTGCAAATTGTGGCAAGAATGGAGACAGAAATGGGAAAGTAAAGTTGTCTCTAATGCACATGAATACCAACATCAGTAACTGAAACGTTATAATTGTATGCTGCAATATGGCAATAAATGAGCAAACAAAAAAATTACAAATAATTTAATAAAAAATTGGTAAAAAATGGATAAATAAAATACAAAAAATGGAAGCATGTATAAAAATGTTTGTACTTATTTAATTGCAAGAATAGTGTTAGAATAGTTGGATTGCTTGTGAACATGGGGTTAATGATGAATAAATATATAATATAAACTGTATATAAAGATATCATGATTCTGGATACATTTGTGTGTAATATAGTAAAATGTAGTTAAAAAAAACGGTTAAAATATAATTATTGTGTTATAAATAATCATATCCAGAGATGTGTGTTAGGGTATACATGTTTCAGTACCCAGGGCTACACACAGTGGGAAGTGGGATCGGGACACTGCACAAATTATTCAAATTGTAGAATCCACTACTTGGGACCCAATCTGGTATCTGGGAACATTAGATGCCATCTCCCTTTTACACAATCGTCAACCATAAACAGGGACTTGGAGCCATTCACAATACATTACATAACCATGCAGACCTCCCATCGGACCAAATCTAATTTATCCTTGACTGCATTGATTTTATCCTAACTCATAATTTTAAATTCTAAACAGATTTTTATTTACAATAGAATGGTACGCCATGGCCACCAGATTCGCCCCCAGCTACGCCAGTCTGTTTATGGCAGATTGGGAAACTATCACCATTGATCTGCAGCTGGGAGGCGATCTGGTGTCATGGCATCGTTATATCGACGACATATTTTTTATATGGCGAGGTACCAAACACGATTTGGACAATTTTATAACTTCTCTTAATATTAATAATTTTTATCTCAAATTTACTCCAAATATCAGTGCTACCTCTGTAGAATTTTTAGATCTATTAATATCCACAAACAACAATAGACTCATCTTTAGCACATACTGTAAACCAGTGGCAAAAAAATGGATTTATATTACACTCCAGTTGCCACCTTCCTCAATGGCTGTTGAATGTACCTACCAGCCAGTTCCGGAGATTAAAGCGCAATTGCACAAACAATGAACAATTTGAAATAGAAGCAGAGGCACTCACTAACCAATTTATCACCAAACAATATCCTTTGGTAGGTCTGCAGCAATCCTTAGATAGAGTTCGCCACTTAGACAGATCCAGATTTTTTGTCCCCAAACCACCTGATACATCCACATCGATACAAAAAGACTTTCTTAAACTTATCATCCCTTTCAATACACTATCACAGAATTGAATCTATCATTAAAAAATATTGGCCATTATTGTGTGATGACAGGACTTTAAACACATTTCTTCTAAATAAACCGTCCATCATTTATACTCGAGCTCCTAATTCAAGTATCAAAATCGCACCTACAGTATGGTCAGGTAATCAGAATCCTAAAACGCCATCCACCATAATTGATCTGAAAGGATTCTTCAGAAGTGGACAATGTCCCAACTGCAAAGTTACCAAATTTGATACAAGAACCTTAGAAATCAAATCTACCTCAAACTATTTTATACATAAAATAAATGATTTTCTTAACTGCTCGAGCAAAGGTGTAATATATAATATAATAGAATGCCCCTGCCACCAACAATATATTGGTCGCACCTCTAGAGCTCTTAAAACCCGTATCTTGGAACATAGATATAATAAGAAAAAGAACGATAAACATCCATTATCAGCACATTTTAAACAATACCACCAAAGCAATCGTAACAATCTGAAATATGCAGCCATTCAAATAATCCAACAAGACTGGAGGGGGGGGGGGGGGGGGGTAATTTTATAAGTAAAATGTCTAGAGCAGAATCCAGAAAAATATTTGAATGTTATTCCATTGCACCCAAAGGTCTCAACAGTATTTTATTTATCCATTTTTTACCAATTTTTCTATTTGTAATTTTTTTTTTCAATTTGTCTCAGTTCTTGCCACAATTTTCACTTATATAATTTACAATATTAGTTCCCTATGTTTAGTCTATATTTTTTTCTACAAACATTGACCTTTCATTAAACATCTACATTTTCACTCACTCAGTTTGCCAAATCAATTCCTCATTCTCCACACCCTTTTTCCAACCAATTGAATGTGATGCCCCCCACCAAAAAAGGGAGGAGTAAGAACTATATATATCCTAAGAAATGATCATTCCACGATTACTTTTAACTGCTGAAGAAAGGTCCTAAGGAGGACCTGAAACGCGTCCAGCCTTAACTACCACTACAAGTGCCACAATATCCAATTTTACCTCTCATAGACAAAGCACCAAGGATCATCACTACTCCTGTTTCCTTCATTGGACAGGCATGTAGCACCTATTACTAGGACACAGCTTGGTCGTTACCCACAGAACAGCTGCTGTCCACACAAAAGGAGCCCACTACCATCACTGCCAAATCGGAGACGGCAGAGTCTCCAGGAGTGGGCCCTCTGTGCTAGAGACTGGATTGCACCGAGACCAGCACACATCTAATCAAGGTACAAATTCTATCTTAAACATTTGCACATCAATCCGTGACTGTCTATTACACTAATTGCTGCTACACTGTGAGACGGCTGAGTCTCCTGCAGTAGGCTCTCTGCCTAGGAGCCAGGATCGATTTTTTTTTTTTTATTTATTTTTTTTTTTTTTTTGCATGAATGAAAGCTCAT
Source organism: Hyla sarda (assembly GCF_029499605.1). Lineage (NCBI taxonomy): Eukaryota > Metazoa > Chordata > Amphibia > Anura > Hylidae > Hyla > Hyla sarda. The sequence continues at coordinate 220,939,117 of NC_079193.1, forward strand.
TTTACACTTACCTTGAAAGTTGATACAAACTACTACAAGTTGGATACAATTGCAACTTGTGCTGTTGCGCTATGCATATCTATACCCACACTTGGATTACAGTATATCGGTATTTGTCAGAATCTGCACCAATATTTATTACATGCAATGAGAGAAGAATGAATTCACTCGGACTACAATTAATTATACCAGGAGTCAAATTCTGAAGTCACTTGTATTATTGTGGACACTTTATACTAATTTATACCATTGTATTTATATTATTGTTTTATTCCATTACATATACACTGATTTTATCTTACACTATCTGTAGTCTAGCTGACCTACAAGGGCCCTTGTAGGTCACAGACCACTATAATTACTATTTATTATCATTTTTACTATCAATTGTACACTAATCAATTTTACAAATTAATTTTATTTCAAATATTCACAGACCTTCGAGCCCCAATTTCTTTATCTATGGTAATTTACAAATCTGTTTTTACTTTTCTGGCACCAGTTGATTTAAAAAAAAAAGAAAAAAAATTATAATTTCCACCGGAGTACCCTTTTATTGGCCTATGCTAAGGATAGGCAATCTGTATTTAGGAGCTGAATAACCCCTTTTTAAGCACCTGAAATATGTAAATTTCAACACTTAAACCTAATTCAACATAAATATTTTGACATTCAATTTGAAGTGATATTGTTTCTTCCTTTCATTAAACAAATGTTTGTTGTAGGGTCCACACGTTTCCATGCATTAGTGTGTCAACAGATGTTGATGAGGTAAGAGTTTTTGTATTTTTTTTTCTTTACTGTGTTTTACAATTTGAGGTAATAGATCAAAGATTTATTTGGAGGTTTCACCAGATGCTATTTATTTATAGAATGTAAACAATTAGGATATTATCTCCTAGGAATATACAACAAAATGCTGTATCTTTTAGGATGCTTATTTGGAAAGGCATTATCTGGGACTATAACCATATGTCAATGGCCTTTTGTAGACCACATGTTAAACATAAGAAATGACGCTATATATATATATATATATATATATATATATATATATATATATATATATATATATATATATATATGCATCGGTCATATGTTAGTGACGTGAGTCCCAACCACCCCCGTGTGCAGAAGTAAACATAAACACAAACAAGCACATGGTCATTTTATGAATGAACCTCATAGTAGATTCGCATGATGCAGCGGAATCCTCTCAAGTCTGTCTCTGCAATCAGAAAGATCTGTAAGTATCAACTTGCAAGCAATATCAGGTAACAAAATCCTATAACAATTGTCACAATTCATTGTCACGATTTAACCCTGGAGGCTCCAGTGTGCCTAACCTATAGATCCAGAAAGCTTCCTTTACGTAAAAACTTCTTAATGTCATCACCCAGTCTTGGTGGTAATACCTCATTCAGCACCTGGTGTTTAGGTTGTGCTATGGAATGTCCTTTTTCCTTGAAATATGAGGGCAATGGCAACAGCAGGTTGTTAGTGTATACTAGATTTATGCCCAGCGTGTAGGAGACTGCATAAATCTAGTATTGTAACAACCTGCTGTTGCCATTGCCCTCACATTTCAAGGAAAAAGGACATTCCATAGCACAACCTAAACACCAGGTCCTGGATGAGGTATTACCACCAAGACTAGGTGATGATATTAAGAAGTTTTTACGTAAGGAAGCTTTCTGGATCTATAGGTTAGGCACTGGAGCCTTGAGGGTTGACTATGAATTGTCACAATTGTTAAAGGATTTTGTTACCTGATATTGCTTGTAAGTTGATACTTACAGTTCTTCTTGATTGCAGAGACAGACTTGAGAGGATTCTGCTGCATCATGCAAATCTACTATGAGGTTCATTCATAAAATGACTATGTACTTGTGTGTGTGTGTTTACTTTTGCACACAGGGGTGGTTGGGACTCACATCACTAATGTGAACTATGCATATAATAGCGTCATTTCTTATGTTTGACATGTGGTTGAAAAAGGCCATTGTGTGCCAGAACTTGTGCTGCTATGGAATGTCTGGATTTTCTATCCTATCTATTGGACTCAAATAATCCTCGTGCACCACCTCTAGCTATAGTGCCGACCATTTGCCTTATTCCGTAGTATAGACCACCAGTTTTTGGTCAGTGGAGTTTGACCTCTGGTACTCCTATCTATCAGGACATTTAATGGGCCAGAATAGTCACTTTGAGGGTTTAAATAGGCTCAGCGCCTAATCTGTACTAGTGGACATGCTTGGTACTGCAGCACGTCCTTTTCACTTGTGCTAGTGAATGTTGAAATTGATGTTATATACTTGGAAAACCCCTTTAAATTTAATGTTGTTGTTTTAAAGGAAATCTGTCATCAGAATCACCTGAACTTAACCTGTTACACAGGCTTGTAGTGCGGGTGATCCTGATTATAACGCTCCTTACCTGGTTAAAAATGGTTGAGCGCTTCTTAAGATATCTATATTTTTAGTTTTCTGTTATTCCCTGGCTTGGGACTCAGTGGGAGGTGTTATCATCTGGGACTCGGCCACACGTCATTATAGCTGGCCGGAGCTGCCGCCCGGGTCATAAATATTCATGAACTTATCCTCGCGGCCCTCCCCACCAGACCTAGAAAAAGGAGTTAGACTACGAGGATAAGTTCATGAATATTCATGAGCCGGGTGGCAGCTCCGCCCAGCTATAATGACGTGTGGCCGAGTCCCAGATGATAACACCTCCCACTGAGTCCCAAGCCAGGGAATAACAGAAAACTAAAAATATAGATATCTTAAGAAGCGCTGAACCATTTTTAACCAGGTAAGAAGCGTTTTAATCAGGTTCACCTGCACTACAAGCCTGTGTAACAGGTTTAGTGCGGGTGATTCTGATGACAGATTTCCTTTAATGTCCTATGTTCTAAATGTCACCTCTTTGTAATGTTTTTTTTTATTTTTATTTTTTTTATTTGGCCTCTTTTTAGCTAAGAAAACCTCAGGATGATAAACTTGAACAGTTTTGGATTGATTTTAATGTTTGCAGTCAAATCGTCTCCTTCTACATACAAAATAATGAGGTAAATACAACCTAACTCTAAAGTTCTTGGAACAAGATGATTATCACCCCTCTTTTACCCCCTTGTCACGCCTTCCCCCCCCGTCTCCCATCTCCCATGTTCACCCCCAGGCTACCCCCTGTCACCCATGTCCACACCCCTATTCGCCCCTTGTTCACCCGTCACCCTTTTTAACCCCCTTGTCGTCCTTGTCCATCCCCCCCTGTCATCCATGTCCACCTTGGTCACCCCTCTGTCTACACCTGTCAACCATGTCCACACCCTATTCACCCCTCTGACCCCTTGTTACCCCTGTTCACGCCCCGTTTCCCTTGTCCACCCCGTCACCCATGTCCACCCCCCCAATTCACCCCTCTGTCCCTTTGTCACCCCTCTTTTATACCCCCTGTCACCCCCCCCCCCCCCTGTCTCCCATGTCCACCTTGGCTACCCCCCCCATCCACCCCTGTCACTCCTGTCCACCCCTCTTTCACTCCCTTGTCACCCACCTGTCATCCATGTCCACCTTGGCCACCCCCTTATCCACCTCTTTCACCCCTGTCACCCATGTTCTCTCTCTCCATTGTCCACCCCTTACCACATCCTTGTCACCCCTGTCCACCCCTCTGTTACCACCTTGTCATGCCCTACCCCCCTGTCACCCTTGTTCTCTTCTACACCCAAGTACACCCCATACACCCCGGTCACCCATGTAAGCTCCTCTACACCCCTCTGCCACCCATGTAAACCCCTATACACCCCTCTGTCACCCAAGTACACTATTCTACACCCCTCTGTCACCCGTGCACACTCTTCCACACCCATCTGTCACCCATGTACACCCCTTTGTCACTCACTACGCCCCTCTGTCACCCATGTACACTCCTCTACACCTCTCTGCCACCCATGTAGACTCTTCTACACCCCCTGTCACCCATGTACACTCCTCTACACCCCTTTGCCACCCATGTACACCCCTCTGCCACCCGTGTACACTCTTCTACACCCATCTGCACCCATGTACTCTCTTCTACACCCCTGTCACCCATGTACACTCTTCTACACCCCTTGTGTAGAAGAGTGTTAGCCTAATAGGTTTGGTTTAATGGTGAAGAATTTTGGCTTTAAGAAATTGTCATAATGGCCGCGCCAGATGGAGAAGAAAAGGGAACGACGCTGATTAGAGAAGATGTCATTTGCGAGTTTCTGTCTAAAGCAGCACTTTAATCTACATACCCACAGATAGATATTGTTCATTTTGTGTATTGCGGCGCTTTTCCCTTTTTTTGCTCGTCAACCTTGATAGGGGTGCCCTGTGAAAAAATTTTTTTCGGAGGGGTGCCCCGTGAAATTTTTTTTTCTGGAGGGGTGCCCCGAGCCGAAAAAGGTTGGGAAACACTGATCTAGACAAATCCCACTTTATTCCATCTAAGATATGTACCTTTTTAGGGATAGCCTGGATTTAAGGCGCCAGATTGCATTTCTCCCCAGCCCAAGGTAAACCTGGTTCAGGAGAAGGGTGTCCCTTCTAATACAGCAGGTTCAGGTTTTGATCAGACAGGCTATGTCTGTTCTAGGTCTTCTAACCTTATGCATTCCGGCAGTCTAGTGGGCCCAGTATCACACCAAGAAACTTCAGGAGCACATTTTGTTCCTATGGGACAGTTCAGAGGACTCCTTAGAGAACCTGATAGTCATCCCTCCCCCCCGATAAAAAGATCCCTTTCTTGGTGGTAAAATCTAGAGAACCTTAACAGGGGAGTTCCTTGGGTGAGGAAGAGAGAATTTATCCTTACCACGGATGCAAGCCCTTGAGGGTGGGGAGCCCCTAGTCCTTTAGGGGGAATGGAGTACGGAAGAATCCCATAAATCCCAGAACATTAGAGAATTAACCACTTAAGGACCCAGGGTGTACCTGTACACCCTGAGTGCGCTACCTTTTTATAATTTGGGGCCACGCCGGGGGTCCTGTGTCATAGCGGGTCGGGCCCAGCCTCTAACAACGGCAGGGACCCGTGGCTAATAGCATGCGGCAATGATTGTGGTGCAGCGCGGTATTAACCCTTTAGACGTGGCATTCAAAGTTGATTGCCGCGTCTAAAGTGAAAGTAAACTATCCCTGGCTAGCTCAGTGGGCTGTTCAGGACCGCCGTGGCAAAATCGCGGCATCCCGAACAGCTGGAGGACACAAGGAGGGTCCTCTACCTTCCTTCTGTGTGTCTGATCGCCGAATAACTGCTCTGTGCCTGAGATCTAGGCATGAGCAGTCAAGCGGCAGAATCATTGATCAATGTTATCCTATGGGATAACAATGATCAATGTAAAAGATCAGCGTGTGCAGTGTTATAGCCCCCTATGGGAGCTATAACATTGCAAAAAAAGGTGGGAAAAAAAAGTTAGTAAAGATCATTTAACCTCTTCCCTAATAAAAGTAAGAATTTTTTGATTATAAGTTGGCTGAGCACCCTTGGGTCGTAAGATTTATTAAAGCAGCGATTCATAGTTCATAAGGTCGAAAAAAGACCAGAGTCCATCAAGTTAAACCTATAACCCTAATGAGTCCCTACTGAGTTCATAACCTGTAATGTTGTTCTCCAAAAATGCATCCAGACCCCTTTTAAATTCTTTTACAGAGTTCACCATGACCACCTCCTCTGGCAGAGAATTCCACAGTCTTGCTGCTCTTACAGTAAAGAACCCCCGTCTGTGCTGGTGTAGAAACCTTCATTCCTCTAGATGTAGAGGATGCCCCCTTGTTATAGATACAGTCCTGGGTATAAATAGATCATGGGAGAGATCTCTGTACGGTCTCCTGATATATTAATACATAGTTAGTAGATCTCCCCAAGCCTTCTTTTTTCTAAACTAAACTAACCCTAATTGTGATCTTTCAGGGTACTGTAGTCCTCCCATTCCCCGTATTACTCTGGTTGCCCGTCTTTGAACCGTCTCCAGCTCCACTAGATCTTTCTTGTACACTGGTGCCCAGTACTGTACACAGTATTCTATGTGAGGTCTGACTAGTGATTTGTACAGCGGTAGAATTATTTCCTTGTATTGGGCATCTATACCCCTATTGATGCACCCCTTGATTTTATTTGCCTTGGCAACAGCTGCCCGACACTGGTCACTACAGCTCAATTTACTATTAACAAAGACTCCTAAGTCCTTTTCCATGTCAGTCGTCAAGTGTTCTCCCATTTAATACATAATCCCAGCAAGGATTTTTCTTCCCCATGTGCATAACCTTACATTTATCAGTGTTGAACCTCATCTGCCACTTCCCAGCCCAAACCTCCAACCTATCCAGATCCATTTGTAACAGTGCACAGTCCTCTATTGTGTTGACCACTTTACAGAGTTTAGTATCATCTGCAAAAATTGCTACTTTACTATTCAACCCCTCTACAAGGTCATTAATGAATATACTAAATAGAATAGGACCCAAGACTGACCCCCTGTGGTACCCCACTAGTAACAGTCACCCAATCAGAATAAGTACCATTAATAACCACCCTCTGTTTCCTATCACTGAGCCAGTTACTTACCCACTTACACACATTCTCCCCCAGCCCAATCCGTCTCATTTTATGCACCAACCTTTTATGTGGCACCGTATCAAATTCTTTGGAAAATACAGATATACGACATCCAGCGATTGCCCCTGGTCCAGTCTGGAGCTCACCACCTCATATAAGCTGATCAGGTTAGTTTGACAGGACCGATCCCTCATAAAGCCATGCCGATATGGAGTCATACATTTAATTTTTATCAAGATACTCCAAAATAGCATCCCTTAGTTTAACCTCAGTTGTATGTAAATTGTTTGAGGGTTTTCTAACAGGCCTATAATTCCCGGGGTCACCTTTTGACCCCTTTTTAAATATTTGCACCACGTATGCCATGCACCAGTCCTGGGGAACAGTCCCTGTTACTATATAGTCCCTGAATATTAAAAAATAGGGGTCTGTCTATTACATTCCTTAATTCCTTTAGTACAAGGGGGTGAATGCCATCTGGACCTGGCATTTGTCTATTTTGATTTTTTGTAACCGGCACTGTACTTCTTCCTGGGTTAGACAGGTGACCTGTACTGGGGAGTTTACCTTATCTCGCTGTATTTCACCTGGCATTTCCATTTCCTCGGTTAATACAGTGGAGAAGAATTTGTTTAATATTTGCTTTTTTCTGATCCCCGTTTAAAATTTCTTCCTCATTATTTTTTATTGGATTGAGTTAAGTAGTCAAACCATCTTCTCCTCCCTGGGATCTTAATTTAGTCCTGAATAGTTTAACTAGATCTCCTTTTGAGCCCATTCAGGAATTGCTCATTAAGACGACTTCTTACTAGCCTTCTTACTAGCCATAAGATTGGCTAGGAGTGTGGGGGAGATTACGGGTTTCTCTATTAATGAACCCTATATGACTATTCTTGAAGATAAAGTGGTGTTATTTCCTGATCCTGCTTTCCTTCCCAAGGTTGTGTCAAATTTCCATAGGTCCCAGGTGGTTACATTAACTTTGTTTTGTGATAACCCTAAAAATAAGGAAAAAAGTTTCTGTTGATTAGATGTTAAAAGATGTCTGTTATCTTACCTTGATGCTTCTAAAAATTGGAGAAAGTCACCCAAACGCCTCCTCCAGTTTCAGGGTATAAACAAGGGGAAAGCAGCTTCTTCTAGAATGGTAGCCAGATAGATCAAACAAGCTATTCACTTAGCCTATTCAGAAGCAGGTGTTCCGCCACCAGTGGGTTTTACAGCATATTCCACTAGGGCAGTATCCACTTCTTGGGCAGAGATGGCTTCAGCCTCCCTAGAACAAATTTGTAAGGCAGCTACTTGGAGTTCCCCTTATACCTTTTTTTCAGCGCTATAGACTTAATCTGATGAGGATCTTTCTTTTTGTAGAAAGGTTCTCCAGGCAGCAGTCCCCCCGTCCCCCCCCCCCCCCCCCCAAAAAAAAAAATAAACTAACATAATATAATATAATTTCTTAGTAGTTTAGCTATTATTTAGTTAAGTTCATTATGAGATGTGCTGTTGTGGGCTCAACAAAAAACAATTACAGGTAAGAGTAATTTGTTTTCCTGTTTTTAAATATGGTCACAAAATATGCAATATTCAGAAATTAAGTTTTTATTTTTAGGCTTCGCTTTGGGATTCTGTCAGAATACAGAAGGAATGTCTAAGTGGATACAGCCTGGAAGGTACTATTGTGTAAACAAAATTTCTCTTGCTGGATTCATACATAGAGATTTATGTGAATCAATTATGTGATATTTAGAAATAAGGTAGGGGAGAAAATTAACCAGGAAATTGCCAATATTTTCAGGAATTTATTTAGTTCAAGCAGTTGTTAGTATATTTATGAAATTCCCCATTATGATCGCCTTATTTTCTTTTAGGCCTTTGGATTTCAGCATTGTTTCACAAGTATCACAATAGCATTTCTTCCTTTGGAGTATAAGAAATAAATAAGCATGTCCTTTACAGTTAAAGGGATAGTTCAATATTGATCTCTGTTCATACGTCATAGTTTCTTTGCTATACTGTGGCAGTTTTTCTTCAATTTTTTTAATCGCTCAAAAAACTCAGCAGTTTCACTATAGTTTCACCACTGATTTCAGCCAATTGGGTGGAAAATATGGTGATGCTGCTACCTGGGGGAAAAATTAAGTGTTAATATTGCCTAATCACTATGTGAAGACGTTCTGCAACTTCCAAATTTACTTTATATTTTAACTTCTTGCATTTTTACTTTTAAGATATTAATTTGCTATTAGTGTATAAGAACATTTTGGTTATGTTGAGGCCATTTTTACATACCATTAAAAAAGGATCTTGAAAATTAAAATGCTAACTATATTGTAAAATTGTAGAAAGTTTCTGTTTTATAGTGGTTAAGCATTATTTACCGTATAACAAACTAAATCATAAGTTTTCCCAGTTACATCTAGAAAATATAACAATTGAGTAATGTGCCCCACTCTTTCCTTTATCAGAGGGTGCAGCATTATGTGACTTAGCATCTTAGTTTCCTATGTCGGTTAGCATCTGTGTTCCTGCTAAAATGCAGGAACACAAAGCATTACTGTACAGAGTATTGTTTTCTAAAGTTTCACCCATGCCTTGGTAGACTGTAAATAAACAAACGTTTCTTTTTTTTATTTTTTTTTTAAGAGTGCAATGGACAGAAACTGTTATGCATACACCTTAAGATTCCTCTGTCTATCAATAACAAGGCGGTAAAATACATCAAGATGCACTTTGAACTTGAACACAACATTCAGAATGCTGCAGTTAAAACGTATGGAGAAGATCTTCAAATGGTATAGCTATATTAGAACATCTTCAGCTCTTTATGCTAATGTTTTCCTGCTATGCACACATGGTGCTAGATTATATTGAAAATTAACAAAAAAATGACAACATGAATTATTACTTTTTTGCATATGATAGAGCAGGTAAAATAAATATGATTTGTAATTCACTCCCTGTAAAAAAAAAATTGTCGCTTTCATGGCGTAATAAATCTAGCCACTACGGGTCTCCATTCTGGTCCAGACCACATTCTGTCTGCTTAAAAGCACAGACTTTGGTCCCCTGCTGGACTGGCAGGAGACCAATCTCGGGAAGTGCTGTCTGGCCATAGGCAGTGAATAGCACCCCTTCTCTGCCTGTATAGGAAACAGGGAGAGCGGGTGATATTTACTGCCTATAGCCAGACAGCTCTTCCTGAGATTGATTTCCTGCCCGAAGACCAAATACTGTGCTTTTGATCAGACGCAATGTGGCCTTGACCAGAAGGGAGGCCACTAGTGGCCAGATTTAGAAGGCCATGAAAGTGACATAAAAATATATATATATATATTTTTTTTTACAGGGAGTAAATTACAAATCCTATTTATTTTACCTGCTGTACGATATGAAAATAATTATAATTTTAATGACAGTGCCCATTTAAGACTAGACCAATTTTTTATTTTTGCATTTTCCTTTTTTATTCCTCATCCCCTTCTAAAAATCATAACTCTTATGTTTCCATTCACAGACCCATTTGAGGGCTTGTTTTTTGCGTGACCAATTGCACTTTGTAATGACATCATTCAATTTACCATAAAATGTACAACAAACCCAAAAAATTGTGAGGAAATTGAAAAGAGAACTTTCACATTTTGGAGGGTTTTATTATTACGCTGTACACTTTAAGGTAAAAATGACATGTTTTCTTTATTCTGTGGGTCATGTGACACAGTGGCAAGAAAAGGGTGTATTTCCCAGGCTCACCCTGGAGAGGCCTCCACCTGTGGCCTAATTAATGACGAAGCAGAAAAGGGAAGTGCCTTTAAAAAGGAGAGCGACACAATAGTTGTGGCTCTCCCTAGGAGACAGCAAGCTGGCTGTAGGGGAGAGACCGGGGTCCTGCTGAGGAACACACAGCCCGAGCTATAAGTGGCCCCAAAGTGTGGTGTGAACAGTGAGTAGAGGGTTGCAGGGGTCATAAGTTTATCTGGCCGAGAGAAGCTCACCAGTTGTTAGTCAGGGCATGCTGATTTGTTTAGTTAGTGACCAGACGGCCTAGGGTTTTCTTTGTTCCTGTTTTATGTCTATTTTGCATGCAACCTGTCTAATAAAGCTGGCGAGGTGCCAGACTGGCATAAAGAACTGTTGTTGACGGTTTATTGAGAGAAAACGTGTCCTGTGGCGGTGTTAAGGACGATCCCAGAGCTATCCCCAGGGAGGAATCCTTACAGTCAGTACGAATAAAATGATACCTGTCATTACATACTTTTTGTATTATTGTACTGCTTTTAAAATACTCTCTAAATTTTTCCCCGAAATAAGTGTGTTTAAATATGCCCTATTTTGACCCAGGGATGTGGAAATCCTATCGCCCGACACCCGGGACAAGTAGTTTTGGACGCCGGGCAGGTGAATTTTTCATAGATTTAGCCCTGTATCGGGCTAGCAGGGACAGACCGACTTCCCCCTTATTTTTCTTTAATGCCGGTGTGAGGCGCAGGAGCCGATGTAAGTTTGCACCTCACACCGGCGCTCAGGGTGTATGGAGGGGGCGGCGGCCCCCAGCTGATTTCAGTAGCTGCTCAGGGGCGGACTGACAAGTGCTGCTTCCAGTTGTGCTAATTTTTTTTATTTATTTTTAGTGGCTTCTGGCTCCCCGCACTAAATTGCACCCCCAGAATCCCACCCCCTTCATACTCTCCCACCGACCAAGACCCCCACGGATGCACGCAAACATGCCCGAACCAAAACTACAACTTCCAGCATGTTGCACCATAACCTAAACTGCAGAACTATAAAGTGCAACATGCTGGGAGTTGTAGTTTTGGTTCGGGTCAGCTGCAGAGCCCTAGGCTGTATCAGGGCATGCTGGGTGTTGTAGTTACTAACTGTAATTCCCAGTATGCCTTGACTCAGCCTATGGTTCTGCAGCGGACATGAACCAAAACTACAACTCCCAGCATGTTACTCAATAACCTTAACTGTACTACTATACAGTGAAACACCCACACAACCATAGGCTGTATCAGGGCATGCTGGGTGTTGTAGTTATCTAGTAACTAAATGCAACTTCCAGCATTTTCTGATACAAAATGCACCACACAAACTGGAGAAGCAGAACTGCCCCCCCTGCCCCCCAGTAACACAGCGCTGTTCAGTGTTTTCCAATCTCAAGACTCCATATAGAAGTCCCTATGAAGACTGAAAAATAGTGATTAAAATACTTTAAGAAGTGCGTGTATATGTGTATAAGCCCCTTTCCTAATAAAAGTTCTGATAATAAATGGTTCCGATAAAAATTACAGATCATGGCACATAAGATTACCCTCATACATCCCTGTTTATGGAGAAATTGGAGTTATAGGGGTCAGATGGGGGGCTTGCCTCGGGTGTAAAAGGAGCTAGCTACAGCTCTCCCGCCGCTAATAGCCTGGCATGCTGCGATAGCCGTGGCCGCTATTAAACCATTACATCACCTCTGTCAAAGTTGACGGCAGTGTCTAAAGGGATCTTATATCCATCCCTGGTGGTCTAGTGGGGGTGGATCGTACTATTTTGGTTGAAATTATTTCATCTACCAGGACAAGTGGATTTTCTTGAGGGACAAGTAGATTGTGTTCCGCTTTAGTCCCTTGGACAAGTAGTTTTTTTTTTTTAAATTTCCACACCCCTGGGATGCCTATAACTTTCTAATTTTTCCATATACGGTGTTGTATGTGGGCTCACTTTCTGCACCGGATCTGTCGTTTTTATTGGTACCACTTTTGCTTAAATATGATGATGAATAATTTTTTTAAGGAATATGATTTGACCAAAACATCAATTTTGGACTTTTTAACGTTTACGCCGTTGACTGTACGGAATAATATATATTTTTTTGCAGCCTGGGCACAACAGACTGGAAATACTTTTTCAGCATACTACTCCTTTAATTAACTATTTTTATGCTTTTTGAGGGTAAAATGGGGGGAAAAATGGGCAGAGTACATTTTCTTTGGGGGGGGGGGGAAGCTATTTATAGCAACCATTAGATTACTGATAGGCATAGCACTGATTAGTATTATTGACTACCTTCTTCTCTGGTCTGCTCGATTCCAGGCCAGAGCAGAAGACACCGGAATGACAGCCAGACTAGGTGAGCGAACCTCCAGCCGCCATGTTGGTTGATCGGATCCCCACAGCAATGCTGCATGTGATCCGATCTTCCATTCAAAGTGCCACATTGCTGCAGATGCCATAATCTTTATCGATCACGGCATCTGAGGGGTTAATGGTGGACATCAGCACAATCGCTGATGTCTGCCATTACTGGCGGGTCCCTGGCTGCTGATAGCAGCTGGGACCTGCCATGCATGACGCGAGCACCGTTAAGGTGCAGGTGTCATGTACAGGAAGTAAAGCCCAGCGCAACACGATGTACATTTATGTCCGTTGTCCTTAAGGGGTTTATTAACGTTCTGGGGCGTGGAGAAGCTTTGGAACGAAACGTTGGGTAGTGGAGGTCTGCACCTTATCCTTACCACTAGGTAATAATTGCCATTTTGTTGTACCACTGTTTCTCCTCCCTAGTTTAACCACATAGGGACCCCGGGCGTACAGGTAGGTCTTCGCTCCCTGGTACTTAAGGACACAGGGCGTACCTGTACGCCCGTGGGAATTTTGGTCCCTGCCGGGCGGGGACCGGACCGGGGTGACTGCTGATATCGATCAGCAGGCACCACGCGCAAATGCCCATGTCGGCAATCGGCGCCAATCGCCGGTGAATTCACACCGGCGATTAGCGCCGATTCCGGGTCATACGGGTCTATGGTGACCTGGAATATAAGTGGGATCGGAGTTGTCCAAGACACCCATGATCCCCCTGAAGGAATAAGAGTGAGGTGGCAGGGGTGCCACCCTTGCTATCCCTGCTATTGATCGTCAAGAAGCGACGACGAATAGCAGATCGGAGGCGGGGGGTGTAACTTTCAGGTTCCCCGTTCTACCCACCCACAATAGGCTGGGCAGAACGGGGAAACCGGCAGAGGACCAAACAGATTTGTAAATTACTTCTATTAAAAAATCTCAATTATTCCAGTACTTATTAGCTGCTGTATACAACAGAGGAAATTCTTTTCTTTTTGGATTTCTTTTGTCTGTCCACAGTGCTCTCTGCTGACACCTCTGTCCATATCAGGAACTGTTCAGAGCAGGAGAAAATCCCCATAGCAAACAAATGCTGCTCTGGACAGTTCCTAAAATGGACAGAGGTGTCAGCAGAGAGCACTGTGGACAATCCAAAAAGAAAATAATTTCCTCTGTAGTATACAGCAGCTAATAAGTACTGGAAGGATTAAGATTTTTTTTTTTTAAAGAAGTAATTTACAAATCTGTTTAACTTTCTGGCACCAGTTGATTTAAAAAAATAAAATAAAAAATGTTTTCCACCGGAGTACCCCTTTTAGGGTCCAGTATTTACTTGGATGCACTTTGCTGGGATTTGCTGCTAGGGTTCCCTTAACCGTTCCTGGAAGGAGTATGACAGCTGCTATGGTTCTTTTAATTATTTTGGGAGGAGTACTACAGTCCCTTAGTATTACATGTATATATGTACCTGGTATGTGCAGACCCCCATTCTTAGTTTTTTACCAGAAATTCTCTCCATTTTATATGCATTTTATTCTCCTCATTTTTTAAATCTATTGTCTATGCATTTATGTTTAATATACAAAGGCATTTAGAGATCAAATAATTAAGAAAATAGCTTTATTAAGTGTTTGGATTAATATCGGACATCGCCAAAGGGAATTGACCCTTTAGACGCCGCGATAAAAGTTGGTCACTGCATCTGTAAAGGGAGAAAACACATGCCGGTTAGCTCAGCGGGTTATTCGGGACCGCTGCTGTGAAATCGCGGCGTCCTGTACGGCTGAGAGGACAGCGGGAGGGGGCTTACCTTCCTCCTTGCCATCTGACTGGTGTTCTATTGCTCCAGGCCTGCCATGCAGGCTGGAGAAGCAGAGCACTGGTAACACTAATCAATGCTTTGCTATGGTATAGCATTGATCATTGTATGCAATTTAAGAATTGGGGGACTAAAAAAAAAGTGTTAACTAAGCTTATTTCTTGTGTATGTGCGCCATATAGGTTCCACATGGCTGCTTTAGGGTTATAAAAAGCATGCAATTTGGCTATAAAGCTTTGAAAATGTAAAAATGTTTGTATGGCAGGTTTTTCTTCTGTCCTTGTACCATATAGTTTCAAATGGCTGCATTAGTTATATAGAGCATGCATTCAGCCAGTATGCTTTGCAAAAGTAAAAATGTTTGTGCAGACCTCATGACGGGAGAGGGGAGGGGGGATCCAGGGGAAACACCCCCAGCCTTTCAGCGGAATTCTGAAGACTGATCAGATATACATAGATCCAAAAGTATTTTACATATTAACACATGCATATTATTATGCATACAGGTCTTAGGGCACATTACTACACTGATTTAAGCATTTTTATTTTCTTACTAATGACAGTAACGCTTCTAGGTGCCAAAGGAAATTTAATTAATATCCCAGTGGAAATGAAGCCATTTTGTAATGGCTCGTATACGTTTTGTGTACAAAACCCACTATTACTTTGACACTTTATATTGGTACTATTTCTTCTCAATTAGGTCTATCAAAAAGGCAAATAACAGCTTATGAACGCTAAGCTTCCAGACTTTTTACATATTGCTAAGCACTTAGGAGGCTTAAACACACATTACTAAAGACCTTTTTTTTTTTTTTTTTTTTAATTGAATTAGTTTTTAAACCTCTTTAGACTGCATCATGGCTTCCATTTTTACAGAATCAATCATGGAACTATTTGAAATATATACTATACGATCTGTCAGTATGCATCTATTTGTAACGCAATTGACTTATAACTATCTAGTCCCTGCTTGTTTACTGGGTTGAAAAGTTCTGCATTATACAGTTGTTTCATACAAGATTTTAGTAAGTCTGTAGGAGTAAAAAAATGCCAAGATGGGAGTAGTAGTACCTGTACTAATTGACAGATCGCCTGTTGCGATCCTCCTGTATAATGTATAGATGCGGGTGGCCGCTATTCTTATGTCAACTGCACTGCCGTATATATACCGTATTTATCGGCGTATAACACGCACTTTTTAGGCAAAAATTTTTTGCCTAAAGTCTGTGTGCGTGTTATACGCCGATACACCCCCAGGAAAGGCAGGGGGAGAGAGGCCGTCGCTGCCCGCTTCTCTCCCCCTGCCTTTCCTGGGGTCTAGAGCGCTGCTGTCGGCCCTTTTCACCCCCTGGTTATCGGCGCCGCTGCCCGTTCTGTCCCCCTGACTATCGGCGCCGATAGCCAGGGAGAGAGAAGTGGCGCCGACAGCCAGGGGGAGAGAAGGGGCAGCGGCACCCATTGCCGGCGCCGCTGCCCCGTTGCCTCCCCCCATCCCCGGTGGCATAATTACCTGAGTCGGGTCCGCGCTGCTCCAGGCCTCCGTCGTGCGTCCCCGGCGTCATTGCTATGCGCTGAACGGCGCTGCGCATGACGTCAGAGCGCCGCGCCGTGCATAGCAACGACGCTGGGGACGCACGACGGAGGCCTGGAGCAGCGCGGACCCGACTCAGGTAATTATGCCACCGGGGATGGGGGGAGGCAACGGGGCAGCGGCGCCGCCAATGGGTGCCGCTGCCCCTTCTCTCCCCCTGGCTGTCGGCGCCGCTTCTCTCCCCCTGGCTATCGGCGCCGGCACCGATAGTCAGGGAGACAGAACGGGCAGCGGCGCCGATAACCAGGGGGTATATCGGGGTATACACGCGCACACACGCACCCTCATTTTATCATGGATATTTGGGTAAAAAACTTTTTTTATCCAAATATCCTTGGTAAAATGAGGGTGCGTGTTATAGGCCGGTGCGTGGTATACCCAGATAAATACGGTACCTATTTGTATTTCCCGCAGAAAGTTGTGAATTGCCAGATGGTTACAGCCAATCGCAGCTCTGAGGGAAATATGAATAGGTCTGTGTGTGTGTGTGTGTGTGTGTATGTATGTGTGTGTGTATGTGTGTACATATATATATATATATATATATATATATATAATATATATATATATATTATAATTTTATTGGAATATGCTTTTGTTTTTTTTTAGGAAGTGAGCGGTGAAGTATTAATCCTACCAAATGATACATCTTCCACTGGGACAAGTGACGGTATGTATATGTTTGATGTATACGTTGTTGTTGCATCTGTTTCTTGTGGAAAAGCAGTTTATTACTTTCAGGGGTACTCTGGTGGAAAAAAAAAAAATCAAAACTGGTTGCAAAAAGTTAAACAGATTTGTAAATGACTTCTATTTTATAATCCTTCCAGTATGTATCAGATGCTGTATGCTGCAGAAGTTGTATGGTTCTTTTTTGTCTGACCACAGTGCTCTCTGCTGCCACCTCTGCCCTTGTCACGGACTGTCTGGGGCAGGAGAGGTTTGCTATGGGGATTTCATTCTACTCTGGACAGTTCCTTACAGGGACAGAGTTGTCAGCAGAGAGTACTGTGGTCAGACAGAAAAGAACTACACAACTTTCTCTGCAGCATACATCAGCTGATAAGTACTGGAAGGATTAAGATTTTTAGACAGAAGTAATTTACAAATCTGTTTAACTTTCTGGCCCCAGTTGATTTTAAAAAAATTAAATAAAAATAGTTTTCCACTGGAGTACCCCTTTAACCCCTTAAGGACACTTGACGTACCACTACGTCATGGGACCCTGGTAGTTAAGGACCCATGATGTCTATGGTGACCCGGAAAATAAGCGGGATTGGGGTTGTCCAAGACACCCACGATCCCCCTGAAGGGATAGGAGTGAGGTGGCAGGGGTGCCACCCCTCCTATTCCTGCTATTGGTCGTATAGAAGCGACGACCGATAACTTTCAGTTTCCCCATTCTGCCCACCCACAATAGGCGGGGCAGAACGGGGAAACCGACAGGGACTGGCGCCGGAGGTCCACTTACCCATCAGCTGCGGTGGAGGTGACGATAGACAGTGGAGATCGGCGGGTGGAGATGACATGCGTCTGGCTCCCTGTATCCCAAGGAAGCTGATGAGTTGCCTAGCAACATCTGGAGGGTTACAGTTTGAGACCACTATACAGTGGTCTCTAAACTGTAGCCCTCCAAATGTTGCAAAACTACAACTCCCAGTATGCCTAGACAGCTGTTTGCTGTCTGGGTATGCTGGGATTTGTAGTTTTGCAACATCTGGAGGGCCACAGTTGGGAGATCACTGTGCAGTGGTCTCTAAACCGTAGCTCTCCAGATGTTGCAAAACTGCAAATCCTAGCATGCCCAAACAGCAAACAGCTGGGAGTTGTAGTTGCGTTCCTCTAGCTGTTGCATAACTACATCTCCCAGCATGCCCTTCGGCGATCAGTGCATGCTGGGAGTTGTAGTTTTGCAACAGCTCGAGGCACACCGGTTGGAAAATACAACAGAACCTAACTGAAGGTTTTCCAACCAGTGTGCCTCCAGCTGTTGCAAAACTACAACTCCCAGCATGCAGTCTGTCAGTACATGCTGGGAGTTGTAGTTTTGAAACTGCTGGAGGTTTGCCCCCCCCCCCCCCCCCATGTGAATGTACAGGGTACGTTTACCCGGGCAGGTTTACACTGTTTCCTTCTTCAAGTTTGAGCTGCGGCAAATTTTTCGCTGCAGCGCAAACTCCTAGCGGAAAACTCACCGTAACCTGACAGTGCGAATGTACCCTAATAAACACTACACTACACCACACTAACACATAATAAAGGATAAAACACTACATAAACACCCCCTTACACTGCCCCCCCCCCCCCAATAAAAATGAAAAACATATTGGGGGATATTTATCAAAGTTGTCTATGTCCTGCATCAATATAGACCAAGCTACAGAGGGTTAGTCTGGTCTATTATGCACCTAATTTATCAAATGGCGCACAGCTCTTGATAAATTCTGTGCACAGACTGCATGATCTATGCTTTAGTCTATATTTAAACCTGCTCCAACATGGTCTGACATTTCGGCGTACTTTCAGCCTATGCGACTTGTTGCTGAAAAGTCGCTTTTGATAAATTCAGCACCAATGCATTTTTCAATGCATTTCAGTCTAAAATAGACTTGCATGCATCATGTTCTAAAAATCCTCTAGAACAAAAGTCGCAGAAAAGTCGCACATATTTAGACTCCGACTTTCTGTGCGACAAATTTAGACAAGAAAAACCAGTCTAAATCCTTTGATCAATCTCCCCCATTGTACGGCAGTGTTTCCAAATGGAGCCTCCAGCTGTTGCAGAACAACTCCCAGCATTTCCGGACAACCACTGACTACTGACTGTACAGGCATGCTGGGAGTTTAGCAACAGCTGGAGGCACCCTTTTAGGGGTATTCTATGCCAGTGATTCCCAATGTCCACCCCCCTATGCAATCCCTAATCTAGTCCTCAAATGCGCATGGCGCTCTCTCACTTCGGAGCCCTGTCGTATTTCAAGGAAACAGTTAAGACTACATATGGGGTATTTCCATACTTGGGAGAAATGACACTACAAACTTTAGGGGCCTTTTTCTCCTTTTACCCCTTATGAAAAGGAAAAGTTGGGGTCTGCACCAGCCTGTTAGTGTAAAAAATAATAAAACATTGTACACTATATGCTGGTGTTGCCCCATACTTTTTATTTTCATGAGTGTTAGAAGAAACTGCGTTAAACATTTTGGGGGTCTTTTTTCTGAGTACGGAAATACCCCATATGTGGGGGTAAAATGCTCTGCGGACGCACAACAAGGCTCAGGAGGGAGAGCGCACTATGTACATTTGAGGCCTAAATTGTTGGTTTGCACAGGGGTGGCTGATTTTACAGCGGTTCTGACATAAACATAAAAAAATAAATACCCACATGTGACCCCATTTTGTAAACTACACCCCTCACCGAACGTAACAAGGGGGATAGTGAGCCTTAACACCCCTAAACGCACATGGCCCCTGACTTCCATTCCAAACAAATTCTGTCTCCAAAACTCAATGGCGCTCCTTCTCTTCTGAGCATTGTAGTTCGCCAGCAGAGCACTTGACGTCCACACATGGGGTATTTCCATACTCAGAAGAAATGGTGGTACAAATTTTGGGGGTAACTTTCTCCTATTACCCCTTGTAAAAATGTTAAATTTGGGGGAAACCCAGCATTTTAGTGAAATTTTTTTTTTTTTCATTTACACATCCAACTTTAACAAAAAGTCGTAAAACACCTGTGAGGTGTTAAGGCTCACTGTACCCCTTTTTACGTTCCTTGAGGGGTGTAGTTTCCAAAATAGTATGCCATGTGTTTTTTTTTTTTTTTTTTTTTTTTTTTGCTGTTCTGGC
Organism: Hyla sarda; assembly: GCF_029499605.1. NCBI lineage: Eukaryota > Metazoa > Chordata > Amphibia > Anura > Hylidae > Hyla > Hyla sarda. Next base: position 220,959,073 of record NC_079193.1, read on the forward strand.
ACCATAGGGTCTTCCTAAATGCGACATGCCCTCCAAAAGCCAAATGTGACTCCTTCTCTTCTGAGCATTGTAGTTCGCCCGCAGAGCATTTTACGTCCTAACATGGGGTATTTCCATGCTCAGAAGAGATGGAATTACAAATTATGGGGGGGCATTTTCTCCCATTATCTTTTGTAAAAATTGTAACTTTGGGAAAAAACTGCACTTTAGTGAGAGATTTTTTTGTTCATTTCCACATCCGACTTTAACGAAAAGTCGTCAAACCCCTTTGGGGTGTTTAGGCTCACTGGACCCCTTGTTACGTGTCTTGAGGGGTGTAGTTTCCAAAATGGTATGCCATGTGGGTGTTTTTCTGCTGTTCTGGCACCATAGGGGCTTTCTAAATGCGACATGCCCCCAAAAACCATTTCATCAAAATTCACTCTCCAAAATCCCATTGTCGCTCCTTCCCTTCTGAGCCCTCCACTGCGCCCGCCGAACACTTGACATACACATATGAGGTATTTCCTTCTTTACTCGAGAGAAATTGGGTTACAAATTTTGGGGGACTTTCTCTCCTATTACCCCTTGCAAAAATTCAAAAACTGGGTCTACAAGAACATGCAAGTGTAAAAAATGAAGATTTTGAATTTTCTCCTTCACTTTGCTGCTATTCCTGTGAAACACCTAAAGGGTTAACACACTTACTGAATGTCATTTTGAATACTTTGAGGGGTGCAGTTTTTATAATGGGGTCATTTGTGGGGTATTTCTAATATGAAGACCCTTCAAAACCACTTCAAAACTGAACTGGTCCCTGAAAAATTCAGATTTTGAAAATTTTGTGAAAAATTGGAAAATTGCTGCTGAACTTTGACATGTTTTTATTTTTGGAAGACATCAGAGGGTTTCAATGTTATGATGCCAACATAAAGTAGACATATTGTATATGTGAATCAATATATAATTGTTCTATTTTCCTTACAAGCAGAGAGCTTCAAAGTAAAAAAAAAAATGCAAAATTTGCTATTTTTTCATAAATTTTTTGCATTTTTCACCAAGAAATGATGCAAGTATTGACGCAAATTTACCACTAACATAGAGAAGAATATGTCAGGAAAAAAACATCTTGGAATCAGAATGAAAGGTTAAAGCATCCCAGAGTTATTAATGCTTAAAGTGACAGTGGTCAGATGTGCAAAAAATGGCCGGGTCCCAGACTGAAAATTGGCTGGGTCCTTAAGGGGTTAAGGAGTATCTGTTACAATGATCTGGTGGCAGGATATTTGTAAACTGTCAAGAATTCTCGTAGCCTTGGCCTTACATGACCCGATCCTTACATGACTATTGTATACTATTGGTCTGTAGTGCTTACTAGTGGATTGATGGGAGTCCAGCGATCTAACATTTATCACATACTTTGTGGAGAGAGCATACATATATTTCAATGTTAGCCTTTTCTCCTTGACAGCTGCCTTTTGGGAATTATTAAATACTGCATGCAGGAGCTGTATATTTACAGTAATGCGATCAAAATCATCTGTATCACAATGCATATGTTTGTTTTATTAGTGAAATCTGTTAATGATAACCAACAGAAAGGGATACAGTCAAGTAATAGCATGGATGGTGGTTCGGTATCCACATTATATTCTCCTAGTAAGGAGACGTCTTCTGCTACAGTAAGTTCTTCTAAATTTCATGTGTTTTTGGGTTGTGTGTGTGTGAAGGGGAAAAAAGAGGTTATGTATTTGGGATAAAAGCTACTGTTCAAAAATTTTCGCTTGCTGCCCATATGCAAATATAGCATTTATGTTTAATGTCTGTACTGTAAAAGCTATACAATAGTTTGTGGCAATTCACAGATACTGGAACACTGGGCCACATTTATGAATTAATATTGTATTGACTGCACTTGTATTGCACTGTGCTTGTATTGACGGCACTTTTTAAATTTTTCACATTGACATATTTCACATATTTCATGTCAAAGTGTTTGACATATTTCATGCAATGTTCTCCAAATTTAAACTGATCTCTATTTAGAGCAGACTATACACTACATATATTTAATGTTACAAAAAATTTAGCTACACTAAATTAATGATGAAAAAAATATCCAATCTTTATTATAAGCAGATGACAACACATTTAAAAACACATAATTAAAGGGGGAAATGAGCACAAAGGCAGCAATCCTGGGACATATGTATGTAACAAAATATATGTAAAAAATGAGCAAGGGGAAGAAGGTATTTAACACCGCTGCTGTGTGTATAGTGTGTGTGTGTATATATCGCAGACAGTACTCTTATGTATTGCAGTGTCTTGCTGAACTACAGGCTTGCTAATTCTGGATGTGACCAAGTACAAAGTGCTTTATTATAGGAAAACTTAAATAAATTGTTATACAGTATATATGTACCCCAAAATGTGATTTATAATTGCAAAAAACAAGTCATCGTTGCTTTACTCAAAATGAAGTTTACTATTATTTTTCCCCCTTTCAACCCCCACCCCAGAAAATGCATCCTAAATCACCACAGCACACTGACAGATCAAATAAACTAAAAGCTGGATTGACAGGTTTGTATAAGGATACAATATATACTGGAAGTTGTAATATGCATTAGTTATATAGTAATTTATTGCTCTTGATATTTATGCACTACCAGATTTATCTGATGGAGTCAGCAGTGAGGAGGAAATCTCAGGCTCAGTTGCCCATGATAAGGCTAGGTGAGATATTAAGATTTTTGTCATAAGAATGGTCTGTCAGCTCAATGAATTTTAGGATTTTGCTTGGTTTGATAGTACACATTACCAGCAGCTGGCAAACTAAGCAATAAGCATGCTTGTTTGTACTGTAATGTTAGTGTGCCCTCTAGTGGCGATACACCATAACAATCTGTTCTATACTAACTATAAGGCTATGTTCATATGGGGAGGAAATGCTATGGATAAGTTTATATGGGGAGGGAATGCTATGGATTTTTACAAAAAACAAGTAGCAAAAACCACCAAAGTAAATGTATCTGTATGTATGAATGCAAAAACTTCATATATGACCTCCTGATCAAATGGATAAACACTAAGTTACTGTGGAGTCATTTCAATAATGTTTTTTGATTTATTTAAAAATTGGTTTATATATAATGTATCCCCCACAGCGCATGTATAATGTACCCCCAAGCAGCGCATGTATAATGTACTCCCAAGCAGCGCAGTGCATGTATAATATGGCCACCGCAGCGCTATATGTGAAAAGCATTCTAGCAGCAGCATCGGCCAGCCCAATGCTGCTGCTAGAATACTTTTCATACATAGCGCTGGGGTGGCATATGTATATAGATGCGCTGGGGGGGGGCAGATAATGCTATATGTCTGCCCCCCCCGGCGCATCTCTATACATATGCCTCTGCAGCGCTATGAATCAAAAGTATTTCTATCAGCATAATCATCCAGCAGCCGGCCGGTGTACATCTGGAGACATCTGGTATTTCTTCCTTTTCCTTGAAGAAATAAATTCTACAGAGAATGTCCTTGGGAAAGCTAGATGTTTGATTGTGAGGACACTGTCATTGTGGATATCTGTATCCAGAAGCTGCAAGGGAACAGTGTTAAAGATAATGGCTTACCATTGACTATGGCTCACTAGCTGCCACAGAGGTTTAGGTTGTTCCCTTCTTTAATATTATTACTGCTGTCCCTGTTCTCTTGATCATCCAGAAACGTGACAGAAAAGTACACTTTGTCTCTGTCACAGTTCAGTGAGCACTATTTCATGAGCCGTCTCCACCAGTGGTAGCAGAGGAACATTTGCAGGACCCTTCATTTAAAAACTGTCTACTGCTATGAGGAGTGGCATAGCAAATTGAAGAATGTTAGGTGCTAGAATGGGTCCTAGAACAATGGTGCCAAAATATGGATTAGAAATCATTAAAGTTCACATTATCCTCCATTTGGTGGGCTGGAGTAGTGACTGCAGAACATAAAGTGAAGAGATGAAGTGACTGCAAAACATCTTATAAATGTTACTTACCGGTATCTGCTGAGGATGAGGGCTTTTTTAAAATGTTTATTTTTTATTTTTTTTAAGCCGAGGAACGTGCTCTCGATTCACCCAAAGTGCAAGAAAAAGTGCAAACGTGTTACACTAAAAAAAGTGCACAAAGGATGTGGTCTATCGCAAGCCCTTATCCGATAGGAGAGAGGCCCCCCAACAAACCTTACCCTTCGCCTCCGGACCAAAAGGTACCTGCGAGGTTCTAGGTTCGATGTCCCTTTTCGCCGAAGCTACTAGGGGACCACAAATGCTCCCGGCATCCCCCTTGGCGTTAACCAAGGTATCTGCCCGCAGAGCCGATAACGGTAGGTACCCTGCCAAAGCAGGAGTACCCGGGGTGTTTGCAGGGAGGTGCGGAACCTAATGGCCACACACACCTCCCCTAGACCGCCAGGAGGGACACCCAGAAGGGCTACCGCATCCTGACAAATCCTGTGAACACACATACGCAAAAAGTGACACAGTGAGACAAAAAGAAATAAATAAGTGAATGTGTGCAGATATACTGCCCGGACATCCGGCCGGATCTATAAAAATTTCTCTGATCCTAGCCAGAAGGCCGGGAATCAAGAGGTGAGTGCCACAAGGTGAAGAGATTATGGTGCCCATGCTCAGTGAGCCTATCCTCCCAGTGAGTTCCGGCACCTCAGGGTCACCACTCCCCGAGGCACAAAAGTACCTCGGCTCTAGACCCTCTCAGCCTCATGGCGAGACCCGGAGGGAACAGGTCACATCGGGGCAGCCGTCGAGCTGATTCCTCAGAACCAGCCCCGGAAAGCCCTGGTACACCTGCATCCTCCATGCAGCACCCATCCCCACCAGCATGAAAACTGATAAGAACAGATACTACACTTGATCTTAGCCAAAAGGCCGAGAAGCGATGAGGATGAGGGCTGTTCATTGGGAGCATGGCATAGGAAATTTAGGCTCTGGAAGGGGGGTAGCTGCAGATAAGCCCTGGTGTTTGAGTCCCTGTTTGTATGGGGGGGGGGGGGGCACTAGAAGGTTCTCTGCTTTTGCATATTGGGAGACACTGGAGCCATGGGTGTAGTTGAGTTGCCTTGTGAAGTCATCTTAGGAACAGCAATCATAGAAAGCCCAATAGGGCAAATTTAGTTATATGATGGAGTAATGTGCAGCCAGATACCCAGAGGATTATTTGAGTGTGCTTGGAGGTCAGAGGACTGAAGGTGGGTCACAGACAGCCACTGTATTTTGGTCTAGGAGCTGAAGGAATCTGCTTTTGCATTGCTTCATGTCAGCCATATTCCCCTCTGCCTCTGTGTATTTTCCTACAGAAATGTTAAAGATTTTTCTCAGCAGAAATCTACAGCATTTCCATCCATCCATAGCCATACTTTCTAAAAGAAATCTGTCTGCCCCATACCAGGTACAGAGCTGCAGATAGGTGCTAGGGGAATAAAATGAACCATACCTTTTAGTTTTGCTGACTGATGGTTTTTAAAGTTTTATAAAAGTGCCTTTTTTGCTTGTAGCTGAAGAGTCATACTGGTGGTGCTGAGCTGCAGCACCTTCTCCCTTCCCCCCCCTACTCCTCTCTTCCCTGCATGACTCGGCATTATTTACAGGGCTCGGCTACCAGCTCTATGTGTTGATCAGTCAAAGCAGAGCAAGAGAGGGAGATTTGGATTTTCTGTTTATTACTAAACAAGCCAGAACAAAAAGCACAATATGCTATAGTGTGTGATGCATTTATCATGACATAATTTGTTCATATATATTGGGAGTGACCAGGTCCTGATCGTGTGTTAATAAAATGTTGTAATAGCATGAATAGGATTAAGTTCTCTTTATATTTGACCAGCAATGGTGTTAGACATCTTTTGTTTAAGATGGGTGGCCCTTTGAAATGTAAATTTGGGTCGAAATTGTAGATAGGACAGGGGTAGGATTGGGAGGACTTAGGAGGACAAGGTGTCTAAATGATGCCTATATCACATCCTGTTTGTTGTCATGTGCATTACTAGCCGTTATATGTGGCAAATATGCGCATTAAACATGCTACAGATAGACACGTTGCTGATTCTCATTAGCTATATACTTCTATATGAAGAAATTTGTCACCTATTTTTTTTTTTTTTTCATATTCAAAGTTTTATTGAAGTTATTCAACAAAAGTGCAATAGGAACAGCATATCAAACATATATCCGCAGGAAATAGGCATATGAATATCATAACAATAATAATAAGACAATTCACATGGCGACCATGAAGTATAGCAAGGTGCCACCCTGTATGGGCACCAGAGTACTGACTACCGCTATAATAAGGATAGATTTCTAGTACATGGAGTTACTTATTGCGCCTCTGGAACAGTTACCTGATGCCTAATCGGTACCTAAGACTAACGTAAATGAGTGTCGGTCACTGTATTATCAATTCTGAATTCGTACAGATTAGGTAGTCAGTTAGCATATGTCTGCTGGCAAGGGTGGCAGTATGGGCTCACTTAGAGAGGAGTGCGGTCTGATGGTCGCATGCGATCGTGAATAAGAAGGTATGTAAAAAGTTCTTGGATGGAAGAAGAGAGAGAAGAGAGAGTAGTGAAGGGGGGTAGGGTAGGCTGGGGAGGTACACACAAGAGGACCAGGGAAGGATACGGGGGAAGGGGTGCAGTCGGATCACTAGAGCAAAGAGTAGGTTTACCTTGGAAGCCGGATTGGTTACCCTCCCCTTCTCGGCGGCCAGGTGGTCACGAATTAGTCAGCAAAGGACATGTAGTAGCAGTGTCAGAGTTGGAAGGAGAGTGGAGCTGCGTGGCTAGTGTTGTGTTTGTGGCATGAGGGGTAGTCTGTTTATCAAGATGGATGGTAGAGAACTCCTGTGAAGCTATAAAAGTCGTCCAGGGAAGCCAAATGGCCATGTATCGAGAAATTTGGTTGGATGTGTCAGCCGTGAGTTCTTCCATCCTGTGGATGTGGGACACCTCCTTGAGCCATGTTGAGATTGTTGGGGGGGGGTCGTAGATTTCCATAGCCTAGGGCTTATGGTTCTAGCTGCTATTAAGAGGAACCCGAAGGTTGGTTTGGATAGGCCAGACGGCAGGATGGACAATAGGGCCACCTCTGGGGTGAGATCCAACCGTGTCGAGGTAATATGAGCTATAATGTTGAGGACATAAGTCCAGTAATCGGCTAGAGCAGGACATGTTAGCCAAATGTGGGTCATGTTTCCCCTGCCTGTGGCGCAGCGCCAACACACCTCCGAGACTCCCGGATAAAAGGTGGAGAGCAAAGTAGGTACTCTATACCACCGAGTCCAGATTTTATAGTTTGTCTCCTGAAATTTTCAGGATATCGAGCTCTTGTGACAGTTAGTGATAGCCCTGCGCCACAGGTCCTCCGGGATCTGATGGTCTAGTTCTCTCTCCCAGCCAAGTTTGAAGGGCAAGGGAAGCCTGGTAACCGTGTCTAGAAGGATAGAATAGAGAAGGCTGATTGAATGAGAGACGGGACGAGTGGAGGCACATAGTGCTTCAAAGTTAGTCAGTTGTCTGGTAAGATTCAATTTAGTCTTCATGCTCTGAAAGTAGTGGGTCAGTTGCGTGTATTGAAACTCATGCATCGATGTAGGCGGGACATCTTTCAGGATCTCCCTCATGGACATCAGTGTTGCTTGGGAAAGTAATTCATGGAAGGTCACACCACATGCGCGCGGCCGCCCCAAGAATCTGTTTACGTGTAGGGCCGGGGGGGGGGAAGGTGGGGTTACCAAATACTGGAGTTAAGGGGCCGTCATGTGGGAAAAGTCCAAGTTTGGATAAGTACGTCTTACGGGACCGGAGGATTGAAGAGAGCACTGGAGGGTGTGCGGGGGAGTTCATAGTGGTGTGACCCAAGGAAGGTCTCCACCAGAAAGCCTTCAAATCACCACCCATCATGGTACACTCCAACGCCACCCATTGTTTATTGCCATAATGACAGCAATCCAGTACCCTGGTCAATACAGCCATCAGGAAATAAGATAAATAATCGGGTCGCCAATCCCCCATCACACTTTCTTCGGATGAGGACATGTCTGGCGATTCTGGGATGTCTACCGGACCATACGAATGCAGACTGTATGGAGGACAACTCTCCAAATAACGTTCTAGGCAAATGTAAGGGCAGGCATGAGAATAAGTATAGGAGTCGGGGGAGAATGTTCATTTTCATAATATTGACTCTGCCTATCCAGGAGAAGTCCTTTTTTTCCCATCTCTTCAGGTCCTTTTTTAAAGAGTCAAGGAGAGGTGGAAAGTTTAGTCTATATGTCTGTGATATGTCCGCAGGTACCTGTATACCTAAATACGTGAGAGATATAGGGCGCCACTTAAATGGGTATGTGGACTGTAGGTGACATACTACCGAAGAGGGGAGCTTGATGTTTAAGGCTTCACATTTAGACGGATTGAGTTTGTAGTTACTAAATTGGGAGAATTGTTTGATCGTGGCCATGAGCGATGGAAGAGAAATATGGGGAGAGGAGAGGTAGAGTAGCAAATCATCCGCAAATGCCGCGCACTTGAAATGGTGTGACGCCAGGGCGAGCCCCCCCGATGTCAGGGTTCCGTCTAATGTCTATTAAAAGGTGTTCCATACAGAGCACGTACAATAAGGGAGATAAGGGGCAGCCCTGACGTGTACCATTGCAGATGTCAAAGGGACTGGACAGGCAACCATTTATCCGGATTTGAGCTTGGGGTTGGGAGTAAAGTGCCATTATACAGGACAGCATGGTGCCACCTATTCCTAGCTGGGACAGAGTGGCCGACATGAAGCTCCAGTCCACCCTATCAAAGGCCTTTTAGGCATCGAGGGAGAGAAGAAATAGAGGAAGACTATTTCTTTTGGCAGATTGTATAACTGAGAACGTACGTAGAGTGTTGTCCCTTGCCTCTCTGCCCCTGATAAAGCCTACTTGGTCCGAGTGCACTAGAAACTCCATGTGGGCCGAAAGTCTATTAGCAATCAATTTGGCAAATAATTTGGCTTCCGAATTAATCAGGGAGATGGGACGGTAACTCAGGCATAGAAGGGGGTCTTTTTGGGGTATTACTGTTATGTAGGCACGTAGGAAGGAGGGGGGTAGAGCAGCGTTCACTGAAATGTCGTTGAAAGCCTCCAGTAGCATGGGTGCAAAATAAGATTTTGCCGTGTACCCATCCGGGCCCGGACTCTTACCAGAGGGCAGGGCGGCAATAGTGGCTTCCAATTCCATTTGCATGAATGGGGCTTCCAGATCTTGTGTGACTAAGGGGTCAAGGCGTGGGAGCGCCGTTTGGGAAATATATTGGGAGAGCGATATAGGTTCCCTCCCCGAGGAGTCAAGTAGGGACGGTGGTGGAAGGTTATATAAGGAGATGTAATATTGACGGAAAGCCTCAAGTATGCCTGGTGTCAGTGAACTAATCGTATTAGGGGTTGTTTTGATTGAGGGGATAAATAGTGATGATCGCTTTTCTCTAAGGGCATTAGCCAGCAGTCTTCCCGCCTTATTCCCCCACTCATAAAAGAGGCGTCCCGTGATTTGCTTGTAATGTTTATGCTTAGATGCCAGTAAGCTCAGGAGTTCACTGCGCACCTGAATGAGCTCTCTCATTACACTGTCTTGGAGAGTGCTTTTGTGTTGTCTCTAATATCTGTAAACGGGCATGCAGGCTATCTAGTTTCGCCAACGTCTCCTTTTTCAGATGAGAACAATGTTTAATTAAAATTCCCATGATTACGCACTTTAACGTTTCCCATTTGAGCATGGGGGAGGTGGAATCAGAGGAATGGGGGAGGTGGAATCAGAGATAAAATTCGTAGCAGAGTCCTTGAGATCCTGTATACACACAGCGTCTCTCAGAAGTGACTCAGTCTCCAGGAGGACTGGGGTTTCGACATCGTAGGAAGCGTCAGCGAACAATAGACAGGTGCATGGTCTGACAGCACTTTAATGCCTATATCCGTGTGCGTCACTGTGGGCAAGAGGAAATGCGGGCAGAAGACAGTCAATACGACTATAGGATTGTCTTGGTGAGGAGTAGAATGTGAAATCCCTCTCTTGTGGGTGGAATGCTCTCAAAGTGTCGCTGAGTTGTAATGTGTGCAGTCTCTTCCGCAGTGCACGCAGTTAATTACGAGAGATGGTGGAAGAGCCCGAGGAGGTGTCATTTCGGGGGAACATAGGTAAATTAAAGTCACCACTGAGGAGTATGGGACCTGTGGCAAAATCAGACAGGGCGGTGAGGGTGCGCAGCAGAAATTGTACTTGGTCCCTGTTTGGAGCGTAAACGGAGGCGACCATAAGAGGCTGATTAGCAATCTCACAGTTGGCAAACAAGTAGCGAGCATTGGGATCAATTTGATGGGAAACTATAGTAATAGGGAGTGACTTGTGGAAGGCCAGGGAGACTCCTTTAGATCTGGAGTCAGGGTTGGGACTATGCAGCCATGGAGTATAAAATTTAGTAGAAAGGACTGGGATGTGATCAATTTTGAAGTGAGTTTCCTGAAGTGTCAAGATATTTGTCCTTTGCTTATGAAACATGTAAAGAAGTTGGGCGCGTTTTTCAGGGGTGTTAAAACCCTGAACATTCAGGGAGGCTAGTTTGATGTCAGCTGCCATGGAAAACATGTGTAGTGTTGATCCACTCACCCATCAGGTCGAGGGGGATTTTACCGATCCAGCTGCAAGGCGAAGAAGTAAGAAAAAGGGTGATCCTAGGAAGAGGAGGGAAGAAAGAGGAAGTCAACACACATAAGGCAAGGAGAAATAAATAAATAAGCAACCCTACAGGGGGGGGGAAGCAAGGGGCCTAAAGAAACGGGACATAAGGGTCATAAGCAGGATGGGCACCAGTCCCATCATCAATCTATCGGGGGTAAACGAAGCTGCCGCACCGGAGACTGGGCACGGGGGAACTGAGGCGGCAGTACAAGGGTCTAGTAGTGTAAGACAGAAAGAGCTATCGTAGCTAACATAATGTCATAGCTTCCGTGTCAGCAAGATAAGTCAGCCAGGTATGAGTAGTCAAGGAAACTAAACCAATGGTAGGCACTATGGAGTAATCTGCTCGGGAGTAAACATCTCCCCAGTAGTGTGAGGGTGGGAGGAGGCAAATGGTTATTAAAACAATGGAAGGTAACCAAGTATTAGGGGCAACAAGTAGTTCTGCGGGCATAGGGCCAAATAGCTTATAAACACAGGAGGGCTAACATGCTATCAGCATCATCCTAAACGAAGGCACAATCCAACATTGTAGGCAATCAGAAGTAGGAGTTAGTCACTGGAGAAAACTGTCGTAGAGTCAGGTCTTATTGTCCTGCTGGAGAAAGCAATGAGCCTTCTTCAGATAGGCAGCACGATCCTGTTGTTACTGTAATCTATCCTGTGGTCGCTGCCACGGCCACATCGCTGGTTGGAACATGCTGTCGTACTCGGGTAGAGGGATTGGTGGCAGTTTAAAGGTGGCCAAGAAGGCAGGTAAGTCCTCCGGCTTGCGGAGTGTGGCAGTCGTGCGTCCATGTCTGGCAATCAGAGCGAAAGGGTATCCCCATTTGTAGATAATCTGGGCATTTTTCAGCATCAGAAGGAGTGGTTTCAATGTAGCTCGCAGCTTAAGGGTGCGCAGTGACCGGTCTGGATATATAGAGACAGGTGCACCCTTGTAAGACAGGTGTTTCAGGTCTCTGGCCTTCCGCATTATTTCTTCTTTGGTACTGTAATGATGAACTCCACAAATAATGTCTCTAGGTTTAGCTGGATCAGGATTTTTTGCTCTCACGGCCCGGTGAGCCCTGTCCAACTCCAAGGGAGAGTCACTAGGTGTTTGCAAGATTTCGTTGAAATGTTTCTGCAGAGTTTTATCTATGTCCTGCGGAAGAACAGTTTCAGGGAGAACCTTCACTCTGATGTTGTTTCTTCTGTTTCTGTTGTCCATATAGTCTAGGTGATCGATCATGGTGGATAGGCGCATAGTGAGGGACTTGGTTGCTTCATTTAAGGATTGAATTTGTGCAGAGACAGTGGTTTTAAAGGTCTCTAGCTCCGTCACTCTGCCTGTTAGGTTCGCAACGTTCTCCTTGACCGGCTTAAGGTCACATCTCCAAGCCGATCTGAGATCTGTGGCAAGTGTTTTCATGTCGTGTTTCGTAGGCAATAAGGCTAGCAAGGCTTGAAGTTCTAGGAAACGTTTTAGCGTATTAGTAGCAGCTTCAGGCGAAGGTAATGAATTATCAACAGGAGAACGGGACCGATCGCAAGACAGGTCAGGCGTGTAATGGCAACGAGGCGGGCGTCGCCTGTCAGTCAAGGTATCGTCTGAGGAAGAGTGGTCCGATTTAGGAACATTTGGGGGGGGGTTCATCTTAACCGGGGTCTTGAACAGCGTTTCCTTGGCGGGGGGACTCTCTCCACAATATTCAGGAGCATCGCTGTCTGAGGCAGAGCCCTGTGGACCCTCATTGTCGTCAGTCCATGATCTCTGACCATTCAGTTATATCCTGCGCTGGATGGCCAGGGGTTTTAGAGGTGGTCAGAGAGGGATTTCCAATAGGATGTTCCGTGAAATACTCTCCAGAGCTCACAGGTGAGGAATCAGGGTGAGGAGATCTGTGCTGTTGTTTAGAGTGAGGTGCTGCAGTGGCATAGGACGCCGCAGTGCAGGTAGGTGCAGGAGTTGTTGAATGACAGGATTTTAATGGCGTCTCTGGGCCTCCAGGGGTTAATGTCTGCCGCCATGGCAGTAATTGTGGGTGGCTGTGTATACCCCTGTGGGTATGGGACCGGGGGCACATTTTGAGTAAGTGGTGATGGCGGGATGTAGGAGCCGGGAGTCACCCTACCTTCAGACTGCAGGGCAGAGGGGCCTCTACTGTCTGTCAGCACCGCTGAGTGCTGGGAGGAGGCCACGCTCTGCATCTTGGTGCCGGAATGGTGTAGTTCTGGTTTTCTGCGGGGTCCTGCGCGGCAGCGCGACTCAGGGTTTCCTGTGTGACAGGCACCTCCGGTCTGGAGCGGTGTATAGGCGGTGGAGACGTGCGACCCGACTTCTGCTGGGTGCGCGCGACCATTTCCTCGCATCTACCGGCTGTCACAGGCGGAGATGAAAGCGAAGCTGTAGTGACGGTCAGCAATGGCTGCTGCTGCGTACAGGGGGAGAGAAGTTACTTGTCCCGAGTCGGTTTCTGGGGGGCTGCGAACAGCGTGGCAATGGTCCCCTTTTGTCCCCCAACAGCTTGGGAAGCTTTTCTTTTATTTTTGCCCTTATGCCGACCTCCCATAGCCCTCCAAAGTGCCTAATTAACAGGTAGCCCTGCGGGAGCTCTCACACCACACGTCCCATCTTCAGCGCAGCAGGCCACGTCCCCCTTGTCACCCTTTTATGCACAGCTATGTTCATGATCCGCCCCTGCGTAGCGTGATCTTGTCATGTGATGCATCACATGATGTGCACCGTTCCGGACTTGCGCATTGATAATAATCTGGATAAACATCCACTTGCAGATCACCTGTGTGGGTCCAAATTAGGATGAGAGGTATAATTTGGCCAAATGAGAAAAGCTACATTAATGAATAGACAGACAAGCTGGTACGAAGTCAGTAATGTGCCAATCTATTTGTTAGTCAGAGCTACCCACTTCTTATACTTTGGGTATATACGAAGTGTACGTCACAGGTCATAAAATTATACAAAGCAATTAACCAGAGGACACTGCTTGCTATCTCAGCCCTTGGCCAATCTCCCAGAAACTCCTCAGCTCACTGTTATCAGCTAGAACTCATACACTGATATAAAGTAGAACCAACTTCTTAGCCATTCCCAAATCCAGCTTATTTTCTAACAAATTTTGTACTTTGAGAATATTAACTGTTTAGTTTCCGTAACATTATTGTTTACAAACAGTGAGTAAGGGGTGTGCTTCAGTGAGGCTCTACCAATGAGGACATGAGTTAACACCTACTAATTATTAATTTGATATTCATGTTCATCTTTTGAATGTTGTCTATAGTCTGTGAATATGGGAATGTAAATGGTCTTTGACCTCTTATTAGTAGTACACATGGTCTGTGGTTACTGAGGATTTTTGGTTGCACTATTATAATCTGATATTATTTATTTCTCTATCGGCTCAATTGGGGGACACAGACCGTGGGTGTATGCTGCTGTCTCTGGGAGGTATGACACTATGGTAATAAAAAAAAATTGGCTCCTCCCAGCAGGATATACCCGCCTCCATGCCCTGAGCTAATCAGTTTAAGCTTAGTGTCTGAAGGAGGTGCACTTGGTCTGGATTTCTCCAGACCAGGTCTTATGTTTTATTATTTTCCTAGTTAGGGAATGTTAGTTTTTCTTATTCCTTTTTCTTTCATGTTTTCAGGTGGGGACTAAGGAACTGCGGCTCACTGTTTCCCCATTGCGAGTAAGGGGGCATAGACCTTGCGTATATGCGCTGTTAACCCCCTCTCGCCAACGGTCAGCGACTGGGGTGTACCTCATGGGTCCGGGTCCCCCGATTCCCTGCTCGCCTCGCTCGCACATGTTAGCTCGGTGCGATGCAGGTAACAAAAGCTGACTAAAGACCTCGCAGAAGACTCCATTAGGTAAGTTCTTCTGACTGAGGTGAGTATCTTTTCTCCCTTAGGTGCTGACTTGCAACCTCTGGAGACCCTCATTTTTGGACCACTTTCAGTTAAGGGGCTTGCCTGTGTCGGGGCTCTACCTTTATTCAAAGCTGGGGCGAGCAAGGGCATTTTGAGCAGGAAGGGGTTACTGCACAGGGGACACTGTTACATGTGTGTGCTTTTTACTATGCAGCTGTCAGCCGCAGCACTTACTATGTGGCTGACAGCCGTGGCGGCTGTACTGTTCGGCGCATGGAGCGCCGACTTACTTTCGGTTTACCGGCATACATGTGAATCAACCGCTCACTTTCCCGCGGGCGCCGACGCGACTGACATGTGCGCCCTGGGCAAGGAGTGGGCGCCATTACTGTTCTTCTTCACGGCGGCCGGGGCGCTATAGCTCCGCCCACAGGGCCGCCAGAGCTTACTGGAGGCGCGAACAGCCCTCCAATCAGCGCCGTGCGCGTGATTTTCGGGGGACAGAGGCCAATTAACAGTGCCTCTGCTCCAGGCACGCCCCTCTATGCCTATTGGCTGGCCTGTTTCTCCCTCTCCTTCTCTCAGAACGGAGTTCTCCTCACAGCAGCTGCCACAGGGGACACAGACTCGGGTGAGAGAGTTCTTTTTTCATTATGTCCGTACCCAGAACTTCCTCCCTCTAAACAGACAACTGGAGCATTTGTTTCCTATTTTGTCTGTAAGTCCTGCAATTCCAAAATGCCTGGTTCAGCTGAACCCACTTGCTCTGCCTGCTCCTCTGCTGCCCCAGAACCCATGGTACCCCCGGATGCCCTTTCAGTTCCAGTGGATTCGGCCGCCCCTCCAGCCTGGGTTTCTTCCCTAGCCCAATATATGGCTGACTTGACTCAAGTCTCCCGTTCGGTGGCTGAGGCCTCCCGTGACGTGGTGTCTGCCTTGAAGAAGTCTGCCCCTGCGCCGGCCCTCTAAAGGGACCAGCTCCCCTACTCCGCATACCTCACACTCTCACAAGCGTACTAGGGGTGCATTTTCTGACTTCCATTGAGTCTTCAGGTAGACGTGGGCATTCTCCTCGTGGGTCCCGCTGGGTCATCTGGTCACAAGCGTCTCTCCATTGAACGTTCCCGCAGTTGCCACTCTGCCTCGCCAGAGCCGCGTACCCGTTCAGGGTCACCCCCCCCTTCAAGGGCTGCCTCCACTCGTTCACATTCTCCTGGTGAACTGGCGGATGAGGCTTTTGAATCGGCATCTGACTCGGAAGACCACGTGGATTCGCTTGAAACGGTGAACTCATTGGTTGCAGCCATAAGAGACACCTTTCACATAGAGGACCCAGGATCTTCGGAAGTGACTCCTGAAGTATCCTTTCATCATGCTAAACCGGCACCTCAAAGGTTCAGCACTCACGCCGAATTTGACACCATTCTGGAATCTGCATGGAAACATCCAGACAAGAGGTTCCCAGGAATGAAGAAGGTTCAGGTGCATTACCCATTCGACAAGGACCTTGTCTCGAAGGTGGTTTCCCCTCCCTCGGTGGACCCACCAATTTCCCGCATCTCTAAGGCTACCACACTGCCACTGGCAAATGCGGCTGCTTTCAAGGACCCGACGGACAAGAAGGTGGAGTCCTTAGCGAAGTTTGCCTCTGAAACAGCAGGCTCGTCTCTACTTCCCACCTTCGCCTCGGCTTGGGTGTCCAAAGCCCTATCGTTGTGGTGCTCAAAACTCCGTCAGGGTATCCAGGCGGGATCCCCCCCCAGAGGATCTTTCTGCCTTGGTTCTCCAATGCTCTAAAGCTGGGGAATTTCTGTGCGCAGCCTCCATGCAGTCAGCCCGTTGTGCTGCTTTTGCTATGGGTGACCTGTCGGCTCTCCGCCGTTCCATGTGGCTTAAGGCTTGGGATGCGGATGCCGCTTCCAAAAGGTCCCTCACCGAGCTTCCTTTTACTGGTGTCCTTCTTTTTGGAAAGCGCCTTTACGAGATTATTTCTGAGGTGGTGGGGGGCAAGAGTTCCTTGTTGCCTCAAAATAAGGCTCGCGCTACTTCTCAAAGGAAGTCCTCTTCTTTTCGGTCCTTTCTGTCTTTTGGCCCCAATAAAGGGTCGGGGCAGACGCCCTCGCGGGACAAGGAGGCCCCCTCGTTCCAGGCGCGCCAGTCTTGGAAGTCGGACACCAACCAAGTTTCCATCCACGTTTGCATGGAAGTCTTGGGTCGGATGGTAGTGGCCATGGAGGCCGTACCCTTTGCCCAGTTTCATTACCGTCCCCTCCACTGGCAGGTAGTGACAACAGATGCCAGTCTGTCGGGCTGGGGCGGTGTGTTCAGGGACTGGACGGTTCAAGGCCTCTGGTCTCCCCGGGAAGCCCTTCTTCCGATAAACATCTTGGAACTGAGGGCGATTCTTCTTTGCATCCTTCATTGGGAGGCCCTGCTTCAGTCCCGCCCTGTCCGCGTCCAGACGGACAACGCCACGGCCGTGGCGTACATAAATTGGCAAGGCGGCACTCGCAGCTCGGCAGCCATGGCCGAGGTGACAAAGATTCTCATCTGGGCGGAAAACAAGGTTCCGGCCATTTCTGCGATTCACATTCCGGGTGTGCTTAACTGGGAAGCGGACTTTCTCAGCCGGTCCTCAGCCGACCCCAGCGAGTGGTCCCTGCATCCAGAGGTCTTCGCGCAGTTCTACGACCTCTGGGGCATTCCAGACGTGGACCTCTTTGCGTCCCTGCACAATCGGAAGATCCTTCCGTTTGTGGAGAAGTCCAGGGACCCCCTGGCGCTAGCTGTGGATGCCCTAGTGATTCCTTGGATGGGGTTTGCTCTGCTCTGTTTCCTCCCCTTCTGCTCCTTCCCAGGGTTCTGAGGAAGCTAAAAGCGGAGGAAGTTCCCGCTATTCTGATAGCTCCAGATTGGCCCCGAAGGTCGTGGTACGCCGACGTGGTCAGGCTCCTGGACGACACTCCACTACGCCTTCCACTTTGTTCGGACCTACTGTCTCGGGGTCCTCTTTGCTACCCCAATTTATAGTCGCTGCATTTGACGGCGTGGCGGTTGAGACCACGGTTTTGAGAGACAGCAGTTTCTCTTCCCCAGTCATTCGCACCATGCTCAGGGCCTGTAAGCCCTCCTCGACAAAAATTTACCACCATACTTGGCGGTCTTATTTTCGTTGCTGCAAAGCTCAGGTTTTCCGGTTACCTTTTCTGTTTCCCGTCTTCTTTCCTTCTTGCAGTCTGGTTTGGAACTGGGTTTGTCTCTCAGTTCCCTTAAGGGTCAAGTTTCGTCTCTTTCTGTTTTTTTCCAGCGTCCTCTGGCTTCTAATTCTCATGTCCGGACCTTCCTTCAAGAAGTGGTGCATGCTGCCCCTCCTTATCGGTCACCTTCTCCCCCTTGGGACTTGAATCTGGTCTTGGGGGTCCTCCAGGGGGAACCTTTTGAACCCCTTAGGGAGGTGTCCCTGCGCTTCCTTTATTGGAAAGTGGCGTTTCTTGTTGCTATCGCCTCCATCCGGAGAGTGTCTGAATTGACAGCTCTATCCTGCCGTTCTCAGTTTCTGGTGCTTCATCAGGACAAGGTTGTCTTCCGGCCAGATCCTTCCTTTTTGCCTAAGGTTGTTTCGGCCTTTCATCCCAATGGGGAGATTGTTCTTCTGTCCTTTTTGTCCAGCTCCTTCTCATCCTAAGGAGCATTTACTCCACAAACTGGATGTGGATTGGGCTGTTAGGTCTTACCTCTCTGTCACTTCTTCGTTTCGTCAGTGTGATTCCTTTTTCCTACTTACCGAAGGTCGTCGCAAGGGACAACCTGCTTCCAAGGCCACCATTTCTCGGTGGATCCGGTCTGCCGTTTCGGAAGCCTATCGCTGTAGGGGGGAAGGTTCCTCCCTTCAGGGTTGTGGCTCATTCTACCCGTTCTGTTGGGGCATCCTGGGCTCTCCAGAACAAGGCCTCGGCCTCGCAGATTTGCAAGGCGGCTACTTGGTCGTCTTTGCACACTTTCTCGAGGTTTTACCGGGTTCATACCTTCGCATCGGCTGATGCTAGTCTGAGCCATAAAGTGGTACGTCCCACGGTCTGTGTCCCCCAATGGAGCCGATAGAGAAAAGGAGATTTTTTAACACTTACCGTAAAATCTCTTTCTCGAAGAATCCATTGGGGGACACAGCTCCCGCCCTTTTAGGTTTCTCTTTGGTTATTTGTCCGAGGGTGTGTTCAGTTATATTTTTTCTTCTTTTTCTCGGACAGTTCAGGTTTTTTTTTTGACCTGTCAGTCCTCTCCTATTGCTCTGGTATTAAAACTGATTAGCTCAGTGCCAGGAGGCAGGTATATCCTGCTGGGAGTAGCCGACCTTTTTTATTACCATAGTGTCATACCTCCTAGAGACAGCAGCATACACCCACGGTCTGTGTCCCCCAATGGATCCTTCGAGAAAGAGATTTTACGGTAAGTGAGGGGTGAGTGTGACAAGGGGGGGGGGGGGGATGTGAAATGGGGGGATTTCACAATTTTTTTAAAATTAGATCGCATAGCATATTGCAATCGCAATATTTAGGCCTCAAATCGCAATCACACATTTTCCCCATATCGTGCAGCCCTAATAAAAAATAAAAAAAAATATATATACACACACACACACACACACACACACACACACACACACACACACATACACACACACACACATACACACACACATACACACACACATACACACACACACACACATACACACACACACATACACACACACACACACACACACACATATACACACATACACATACACACACACACACATACACATATACACACACACATACACACACATACACATACACATACACATATACACACACACATACACACACATACACACACACACACACATACACACACATACACACACACATACACACACATACACATACACACACACACACATACACACATACACACACACACACACACACACATACACATATACACACACACATACACACACATACACACACACATACACACACATACACACACACACTAAAGAGATATATAATTTATTAATTCATTTTTACTTGATGAACTTTGTTTATAGGGTTCTGGAGATCAGTGATGATGGGAAACTTTCAGAGGATTCTGGCAAGGCATGTTACATATAATATCTATAATGTGTTATGTATGTATACATAGTGTTAAAATTAATAGTTAAGTATAGTTTTGCCAAGTTCAGTTAGGCAATTTTTTTTGATCACTTAAATTAGTACGGTTTTAGGAGAAATATGTTGGTGAAAGAAAATGTATCTGGTCAGAGGGTGATTTTGGATGTGTGCTTGGAGTACTGTTGAAGGTAGACATGTTTTAAAGAGTTTTGAGGCAAGTGGGAGAGCTGAGATGCACCAGTACAATGACTGGACAAAGCTGATTAAATGGATGTGATTGCCCATTTAAAAGGGTAGATGCTATTTGTTAGTGAGAGATCAAAATGTTTTTCCAGTACTTATGTCTTTCTTTGGTTGTGTTTTTACTGTGACATTTACAGTCATGGCCGTAAATGTTGGCACCAATAAAAATTTTCAAGAAAATTAATTTTTTTTTCACAGAAAAGGATTGCAGTAGCACATGTTTTGCTATACACTTGTTTATTCCCTTTGTGTGTATTGGAACTAAAAAAGTGGAAAAAAAGCTAATTGGACATAATGTCACGCCAAACTCCAAAAATGGGCTGGACAAAATTATTGGCACCCTTTCAAAATTGTTCAATGATGTTTTGAGGATGTCTTGCTGCCTCTGGTACTAGGTGCCTTGAAATGTGTGCAAGGCATTATGACATCTGAGGATTACCAATGGATTTTGGGTTGCACTGTACAGCCCTGGGTCAGAAAGCTGGGTTTTTGAGATCTTGGGTCTTCCAGCAGGACAATGACCCCAAACATACGTCAAAAAGCACCCAGAAAAGGATGGCAACAAAGCGCTGGAGAGTTCTGAAGTGGCCAGCAATGAGTCCAGATCTAAATCCCATTGAACACCTGTGTAGAGATCTTAAAATTGCTGTTGGGAAAAGGCGCTCCTCCAATAAGAGAGAATAAACAACTTCCTGTGGAAAGAACAAGAATGAATGTGCTGGTAAAAAAAAAAAAAAGGTAAGGTAAAAACATATCTTTTGAAAGATCCTGATCTGGACAACCCCTACAACATGCAAAGATAAAAATAATTCCTGGAATACCCCTTTAAGATCTCTCCGCAGGTGTTCAATGGGATTTAGATCTGAACTCATTGCTGGCCATTTCAGAACTCTCCAGCGCTTGGTTGCCATCCATTTTTGGGTGCTTTTTGACCTATGTTTGGGGTCATTGTCCTGCTGGAAGACTCAAGGTCTCTGATGCAAATCCAGCTTTCTGTCCTGCGTTGACGCTTTTCATAATTTTTTTTTCTCTTCAGTCCATGCCCAGGGAGATTAGCTACAGTGCCATGGGTTGCAAACTTCTTGATAATGTTGCGCACGGTTGACAAAGGCAAAGCTAGATCTCTCGAGATGGACTTGTAACCTTGAGATTTGTTGATAGTTTTCCACAATTTTGGTTCTCAAGTCCTCAGACAGTTCTCTTCTCTTTCTGTTGTCCATGTGGCACACACAGACCCACATTGCAAAGACTGTGGACTTCTCCTTTTTATCTGCTTTCATGTGTGATTTTTTTTTTATAATGCCTACACCTGTTACTTGCCCCAGTTGAGTTTAAAGGAGCATCACATGCTTGAAACAATCTTATTTTTCCACAATTTTGAAAGTGTGGAAATAACTTTGTCCAGCCCATTTTTGGAGTTTGGTGTGACATTATGTCCAATTACCTTTTTTTTCTTCCCTTTTTTGGTTTAGTTCCAGTACACACACAGGGAATGAATGTGTATAGAAAACTTGTGTTATTGCAATCCTTTTCTGTGAGAAATACTTCATTTTCTTTAAAAATGTCAGGGGTGCCAACATTTACGGCCATGACTGTGTGTACACATACACACATACATACAAAAATAAATAAAAAATCACTGGATAACCAATTTAACGCCACCATGGTTTTTACCGTTAATCTATGCAATGTGGATTTACCCATTACTTCCAATTAACTATACAATTTTATTTATTTTCTTTTTCAGAATTTAATAGTAACTACTAGTGAAACCAAAGGAAAGTCACCAAAACAGTAAGCAGAAAAGTAGTGTTTCATACATTAAATATTTTTAAATGTTCTTGAATGCTCTGCGTAGGCACCACTACTTCACTAAACCTGGAAGTCTGTTGAATCTAACTAGGTTAACCTTCAGTCCCTGCATGCATAAGTAAACTGTGGACAACCATGACCCAGTTCACCAGTTGTCCTTCCCTGGACCACTTTTAGTAGGTACTAGCCACTGCACACTGGGAACACACTACTAGACTTGGTATTGTGGAGATGTTCTTACCCAGTCATCTAACCATCACAACTTGGCCTCTGTCAGTTATTTGGATCCTTATACTTGCCCAATTGTCCTGCTTCCAACACACAAACATCAAGAATGGTCTATTTCTCGATTGGCTTTATTGGGGGACACAGAAACCATAGGTATATGCTGCTGCCACTAGGAGGCTTGACACTAGGCAACAAGAAAAGTCGGCCCCTCCCAGCAGGATATGCCCGCCAACAGGCACCTGAGCTAATCAGTTTGTGTCAGTAGGAGGCAGACACAGGTCTGGAACTCTCCAGACCTGGTCTTTTTTATTTTATAGTTAGGGCCTGTTTTAGGTTCTTTTCTCCTTTTTATTTTCTTGTTTTTTAGGTCAGGGTTTAGGAGAATGGCGCTACCTTTTCCCCCATATGCGGCGAAGGGGCACAGGGCATAGTGTGCACCATTAACCCCTTCCCGCCAACGGCCAGCGCCTGGGGTTGCACCTTGGGTCCAGGTCCCCCTATCTTTCCTGCTTGTCCCGCTGTCTCAGCCTGACGTGATGCAGGTGACTATAGCTGACTGAGGGCATCTTAGGTGAGTATGGCTGTTTACAGGATGAGTATATCCCCCCCCCCCCCCCAAACACACACACTTCCCACCACAGCTTTCTATCTATTACGCCTGAGTCCTTGCTTGGGGAGCCCCTTATCCTTGGGGCCTCCTGGGTGGGAATTTTTTTTATCTGCACTTTCAACCTCTGTAGCACCCCCCAGGTTTTGGGACTACTCTTCTTTATTCATTCTGGGGACAGTTACTGCTCTACCATTCTGATGGAGGGGACATAATCAGTGGTGTAGGCTTTGTTTCATATCATTAAGGGGCATTTTTACTGCCCTACTATGCTATGCGGTGCTATGCGGTGCTATGCGCATGCGACCAGAATGTAACTTTCGCTTCGCTTGTGAGGAGTTTTCATGCAGGTAACACAGATGTGTTGTCATTCTCAGGATTAGAGGCTGTACGTGTACCAAAAGATGGTGGAGATCGCCACAGGATGTTAGTTCAAAAAGAATCAGCCTGGATCCTGAGAACCAACGCTCTGGGAGCTCCAGGAGTCAGACAGGAACGACATGAGTGTGTTTTTGTGATCCCCATACGGTTATGTGGTGGTTCTGCTCTATTATTTCATTGTTTTTAATTCACATATCATTTTGCACCTGTCTGTGGCATTTGCATACTGGTTGCCGTAGTGACGACGCTGTGCTGACGTATTTTAGCTGCGCCGTCACCGCGTCATAACCAGTGAGCCGGAAGAAGCGTCTAATGGGAAACGTTGCCATTGTGCCTGTTTGTTATTGCACCCATCCTTGCTGATTAAAGAAGCCGTGGATAAAAGTGAGTTGCCGTCCATTCTATTTCTACTGGTTGGCCATTTCCATTTACTTTCTCTGGTACCGAGCACCGTTTTCACAAGCTGTAAAGGAGCAGCGGTAGCAGCGCATCGCTGGGGAATTCAGCACACTAGTAAGAGGCTGGAGGTGGGTGCCAGCTAAACCCTCTTGTGCCTATATTTTATTGAGCTGCTTGAAAATACCCCTGCTTAGGCCATATTTGGCCACATGGTAGGACCCAGAAGGAGAGGAGCGCCATTTGGCTATTAGGGCATAATTTTAGGCCGAATGGATTATAGGCCACACATCATGCCTGCAAAGGATTTTAGCTGCCAGAACCATACAGAACCCCCAAAAGTGACCCCATTTTGGAAACTACATCCCCTAAAGTATTCACCTAGACCAAAAAGTGAGTACTTTGAGTCCTTTTTGAGTGGCTGGAATGGTTACAAAGTCAGTGGGAAATGCATCCTTTGTGGGACATATTTTTGTACATTGCATCTGAAAAGTAGAAAATGTGCCCTATATTTTATTACGCTGTTTTCCCCCGTGTTTAATAATACCTCCCCTTAGGCCATATTTGGTTGCATGACTACATGGTGGGACTCCAAACGAGAGGAGCACCATTTGGCTTTCAGAATATCATTATACAAATTATAGGCATCTTGCAAAGCGTTCTAGCTGTCAGATCAATACCGCACCCCCAGAAGTGACCCCATTTTCGAAATTATGCCCCCTAAAGTATTCACCTAGTATAAAAGTGAGTACGTTGAGCCCTTATTGTGTGGCTAGAATTATTTCAGTCAGGTGAAAAAAATAGCAATTTAGCTTTTTTTTCCACAAATTCTTTATTTGTGGGCCATCATTTGGGTAAGTCGCTTTTGAAATGGAAGAAATGCGCCTCATGTTTTATCACGCTGTTCGTCCCAGGCTGGGCAGTATGCCTACTTAGGTCATATCTGGTTGCCTGACCGCCTGCTAGGACCAAGAAGGAGAGGAGCCCCCTTTGGCTTTCAGGGCATCATTCTATGAATGATAGACCCCACCCCATGCCTGCAAAGGATCAGAGCTGTCTGAACAATAGTGCACCCCTACAAGTGTATTGGCTGGACCAGGGACCGCTCTGATCGGTCCTTGGTTGGCTAGCAGTGACGCGCTGCTGTCTGTGACAGTTAACGTTCCTGATGGATATATCCGTCATGTTGTGGGAATAAACACCCACTCATGGCCAATATATCCATCACTGGGCGTTAAAAAAATGGTTTATTTTGTTGGCGGGGGGGGGGGGGGATGATAGTCCCCATTCATACTGCATTTTTCTGCAAAATAGGTCTCCGTTGTCATGTCAAAAAAGGGATGCCAATGTATACTGTAGCAGTCTCATTCAGAAATTAATAGAGCTGCTACAATATAAGTCAGCATCACTTTTTTTTTTTTACATGTATTTTTTTTCTGTGTAGGGTCACACAGAGCACATCCGCAGCATATTTCACACTGCAGATGCCCCTGCCATTCACAAGGGAAAGATCACTGCTGGGGCTGGGTAGCTCAGTGTGTCCGCTCATGACTGCCAGCGGGAAATCCGCCGCTATGAGTGGACACACAAAGCTACCCAGCTGCAGTAGGGAGCTCATTATTGTGACTGCTGGCATGTAATATGCTGAGAGTGTGCGCCATGTGATCCTACACATTATAGAATAATCAAAAATTGAATGCATAATGTAAAAAAAAGTGTCAAAAAATAAAATATTTTTTTAAACTTATTGTTTTTACACTTTTATTTTATATTTTTATATTAATACTTAGTATTCCAAAGCATTGCAGTTATATGCTCCCTGCTAGTTTTACACTGGTAGGCAGCATATCAGGATGTGCCTCTGGGGGTCCTTGTAAAGACCCCCGACTGCCCAGGTAACTAGCAGCACCCCGCGATCATTGCGGGGTGCTACAGGAGAGAGACAGAGGGACTACAGGAGAGAGACAGAGGGAGCCCCCCTCCCTCTGTCAAAACTCCTTACAGCTTGCGGTCACTTCGGACTGAGGCTGTAAGGGTTAACCGTTACTTCGGTCCTGGCAATGCGGCAGGGTCCCGCCTACTGTGGATCACTCACAGCACCCCGCAATCTCGCTCCAGGGAAGATTGGGAGCTCCCTCGCTCTGTCAAAACACTTACAGCCCGCGGTCACTTCCGACTGTGGCTGTAAGGGTTAAGCTGCCGGAACCGAAGTTTACTTCGGTCCTGGCAGTGCTGCAGGGTCCCGGCTGTGTTACAGCAGATTCCCTGCCGCAATCTTGTGGGTGCACTGGGCAGCTTCCACGAGAACCATGGATGTGTATACTCGTCCTGGTGCGGGAATGTGCATCCTGCCTGGACGTGTATACACGTCCATGGTCGTTAACTTGTTAAATCCTCTTGTCCGCCGGGTCCTTAAAATCTGGCAAAATTCGCCTTTGAAGCAACAGGTTCATCTTTACTTCCTACCTTCGCTTCTGCTTGGGTGTCAAAAGCCCTTTCTGTCTGGGCTTCTCAACTCCGCCAGGGCATTTTGTCCAGGGCCCCTTCAGAAGATTTGGCGGATCTTGCACTCGAGACTTTTCATGCTTTGCTTCTATGCAGTCAGCCTGTTATACGGCATTTGCCACAGGTAATCTAGTGGCACTTCATCGTTCCATGTGGCTCAAGGCCTGGGACGCTGATGCCGCTTCCAAGAAATCTTTCACTGAGCTTCCTTTTACTGGGTCTCAACTTTTTGGGAAATGCCTGGATTATCTCAGGGGCGTACTGGAGGTAAGGGCTCCTTATTACCACAGAATAAGTCCCGCCATACTGACTTCCAAAGGAAGTCTACCTCCTTCCAGTCCTTTCGGTCCTATGGCTCGAGTAGGGCGACCAGACGAACACCCTCACAGGATAAGAAGGCTCCTTCTTTCAAGACCCGTCCTTCCTGGAAACCGTTCCGGACGTTTTGCGGTCAAGTTGGACATTCGAAAGCCACCCTCCGTCTGAAGGGATGCCCCCACCTCGGGTGGGAGGGCGTTTGTCCCTTTTCCAGGACATTTGGTCCGCCAACATACAGGACTCTTAGGTGCGAGATGTCATTTCCAACGGCTATCGGATCGAGTTCCCTTATTTTCCAAGGGATCGCTTTTTTAGTTCCTGACCCCCCCCCCCCCCCCCGATCCTCTTTCTTTGCAGCGGCCTTTCGAGTTGCTCCTCGGACCCTTCTCACTCAGGGAGTGATCATCCCAGTTACTCCAAGTAGCATTTTTCGGGCTTCTGGTCGAACCTGATTGGGGTTCCCAAGAAAGGGGGTTCCCTTCGCCCGATCCTGGATCTGAAGCTCCTCACCTGTAACCTTCTCCTCTGTCATTTCCGCATGGTGTCTCTCCATTCTGTAGTGGCATCTATGGATCAAGGGCAGTTTCTGTCCTTGGTGGATATCAGAGACTCCTACCTCCACATCCCCATTTTTCCAGCACGTCAGCGATATCTTGGCTTTGCTGTTCCAGAGAGCCATTTTCAGTTTGTAGATAAGCAATTTGACCGTGTAGTAGGAGATGTCGGCACTGGATGAAGGAACCAGGAGGAGTGCAGCATAAAATCAAGCTGGGTTTATTAGATGCAACGCGTTTTGCTGCGCATGCGCAGCAAAACGCGTTGCATCTAATAAACCCAGCTTGATTTTATGCTGCACTCTTCCTGGTTCCTTCATCCAGTGCCGACATCTCCTACTACACGGTCAAATTGCTTATCTACTGCCTCTGAGGAGGGCTGCGGATGAGTACACAAGCATTTACAGGCGCTTCCCATTGTTGTGTGTGTGTGTGTGTGTGTGTGCACACAACCAACTCTGGTAAGCGGCGTGGGATAGATTGTTTCCCTTTCCCTATGGGCCTGACCTGCTGATCCCGCACATGGAGCGCCTTCTGCTTTCCTTTTAGATCATTTTCAGTTTGTGGCACTTCCCTTTGTTCTGGCCACGGTTCCAAGGGCCTTCACCAAGGTCCTGGCAGCAGTGATCGCCATCCTGTGGGCTCGGGGTGTGTCCGTAATTCCCTACCTGAATGACCTTCTGGTCAAGGCTCCAACCTGGGCCCAGAATCAAGAGTCTTCGTCTCACTCTTCAGACCTTGTCCCATTTCGGCTGGGTTGTCAATTAGGGCAAGTCCGACCTGACTCCCGCCCAGTCTCTAATCTTCCTGAGACTCCAGTTCGACAATACGACCGCCCGAATTGGGCTTCCGCTGGACAAGCGCCTTGCTATATTTCTCCGGCATCCTGTTCCGGTTTCCATTCGGTTCTGCATGGAATTCCAGGCTCGGATGGTGGCGGTAATGGAAGCCGCTCCTTTCGCCCAGTTTCATTATCGCCCTTTTCAAATTTCTCTTCTGTCCCGGTGGGACAAGTCTCCGCTATTCCTCGATCACAGGATCATTCTTCCTTCCAGGACTCGCCAGTCCCTCCTGTTGTGGCTTCGCTCCCCTCTTCTTAATCAGGGGTGATCCTTTCTGCCCCTCCACTGGCAGGTCATCTCGATGGATGCCAGTCTCAGTGGCTGGGGGGAGTCTTCAGGGACCGGACGGTCCAGGGCCTTTGGTCCTCCCAGGAAGCTCTTCTTCCCATCAACATCCTGGAACTCAGGGCAATCTACCTTTTTGCCTCCACCATTGGGAGCGCCTTCTCAAAGACCATCCTGTCGGACAACGCCACAGCTGTGGCTTATGTCAATCACTAGGACGGCACATGCAGCTCAGCGGCGATGGCCGAGGTCTCAGAGATCCTTCTCTGGGCGGAGCTCAGAGTTCCCTCCATCTCTGCGATTCACATACTAGGGGGGAAAAATTGGGAGGCGTACTTTCTCAGCCGCTCCTCAGCCTACCCCGGCGAGTGGTCTCCTCATTCCGAAGCATTTGCGGAAATCTGCAACCTCTGGGGCTCCCCGAATGTGGACCAGTTTACGTCCCGCCACAACCAGAAAGTTCCTCGCTTTGTGGCGAAGTCCCGGATGCCCTGGTGCTTCCCTGGTCGCACCTCTTCCGCACCCCCCCCATCTCTTCCCTCCTCTTCCTCTCCTTCTCAGGGTCCTGAGGGATGCTCAAAGCGGAGGGTGTTCCCGCCATTCTTGTGGCTCGGGACTGGCCCAGGCGGGCGTGGTACGGCGACGGGGTTTGTCTACGTATCACTGCGCCTCCCAGTTTGTCCCGACCTGCTCTCTCAGGGTTCCCTTTGCCACCCCAATTTACAGTGGCTGCATTTGATGGCGTGGCGGTTGAGACCATGGTTCTGAGAGCCAGGTTCTCCTCTCCCCAAGTAGTTTTGCACTATGATCAAGGCGTGCAAGCCCTCCTCTGCGAGGATTTTCCACCGTACTTGGTGGTGTAATTATTGTTGGTGTGAATCTTACTCCTTTTCTCCAGTTACGTTCTCTTTCCCATGACTTCTTTCCTTTTTATGGTCCGGGCTGGAACAACGCTTGGGTCTCAGTTCCCTTAAGGGGCAAGTTTCGTTTCTCTCCATCCTCTTTCAGTGTCCCTTGGTGTCCGATCCTCACATCCGGACTTTTCTGCAGGGTGTTACTCATGCGGCTCCGCCTTTCAGATCCCATACTCCACCTCTGGATCTAAATTTGGTTCTTAGTGCCCTACAGGGTACTCCCTTCGAACCTCTCTGGGATGTTCCACTTCGTATCCTTTTCTGGAAGGTGGCCTTCCTCATTGCGGTCACTTCCATTAGGAGAGTTTCGGAGCTGGCAGCTCTCTCCTGCCATTCTTCCTACCTGGTCTTACACCAGGACAAGGTTGTTTTTCGGCCGGTCCCGTACTTTTTGCCTAAGGTGGTCTCTGCCTTTCACCTAACTGAGGACATCATCCTTTCTGTCCTTTTTGTCCTGCTCCATCTAATTCCAGGGAACGTTTGCTTCATGGTCTTGATGCGGTACAGGCTGTTCAGATTAACCTTTCAGTCACTTCTTTTCGCCAGAGTGACTCCTTCTTTGTGCTTACGGAAGGTCGTTGTAAAGGGCTTCCTGCTTCGAAGATGACCTTTACATGGTGGATCCTTTCTTCCATTTCGGAAGCTAACTGCTGTAAGGGGAAGACTTCTCCTCCTTTCAGGGTCTCAGCTCATTCCACTCGTTCTGTCGGGGCCTCCTGGACTCTCCACAACAGGACTTCGGCCTTGCAAATTTGTGAGGTGGCCACCTAGTCGTCCTTACAAACATTTACAAAGTTTTACCAGGTACATACCTTTGCATCTGCTGATGCTGGTCTGGGCCACAAGGTGTTGCTGGCGGCTGTGGTCCAGCCTTCCACCTAAAGTAGCATACATTTTTTGCTCACTCCGGGGACTGCTTTGGTACATCCCACTGTTTCGGTGTGCCCTAATTGAGACGATCAAGAAAAGTAGATTTTTATGCTTATCGTAAAATCTTTCTCAGAGGATCCATTGGGGGACACAGCACCCACCCATTTGTTCTGGTGTTCCTGGTTTGATTACCTGTCCGAGGGTGGTTTCAGTTCATTTTTATTCTGTGGTTTCCTCTGACAGTTACTGTTTTTTCTTTACCTGTCTGTCCTCTCCTATTGCTCTTGGACTTAACTGATTAGCTCAGGTGCCTGTGGGCAGGTATATCCTGCTGGGAGGGGCCGAACTTATCTTGTTGCCTAGTGTCAAGCCTCCTAGTGGCAGCAGCATATATACCCACGGTTTCTGTGTCCCCCAATGGATCTTCCGAGAAAGAGATTTTACGGTAAGCTTAATCTACTTTTTCATCCATTGGCAAGTACCATTGTCATGAGATGTTGCTCACTTCATCTGTCAGTAGTTTAAATAGTATGGTTTTCTGCATAATAAAGTTTAAATTAGTATCGGTACTGCACAGTAAGTGCTATAAAACAAAACAAACCAACAAACCACAAGCACCCAGCTACAGTAGAAAGTTAACATTCCTGTGTTGATATTTGTCACAGTGGTGATCTGTCTGGAAGTTGTTCGAGCTGTCCAGATCTATGTTTCCGTCACCACCTCCTTCCGGCAGGGTGACTCCTTCTTTGTGATTCCGCAGGGTCGTCACAAGGGGCTTCCAAGGTGACCATCTCGCGGTGGATCAATTCTGCCATCTCGGAATCGTACCGTCGTAAGGGGAAGTTCCCACCTTTTCGGGTTACTTCACATTGCACGCGTTCCGTTGGGGTTTCTTGGGTGCTCCGCAGTAGGGCTTCAGCCTTACAAGTCTGTAAGGTGGCCACCTGGTTGTCCTTGCACACATTCACCAAGTTTTACCAGGTGCACACTTCTGCGTCAGCTGATGCTGGTTAGGGTCGCATGGTGTTGCAGGCGGCAGTGAATCAGTATTTTGCCTGATTCTGACTTGGGTATTTTTCCCACCTCGGGGGACTGCTTTTGTGCATTCCATGGTCTCTGTGTCCTCCAATGGAGAAGACTGAGAAAAGTAGATTTTTTTTTTTTATGCTTACCGTAAAATCTCTTTCTCTGTGGATCCATTGGGGGGACACAGCACCCACCCATTAGTTTTGCTATGGTTTGGTCTTTCTGTCCAAGGGGTTGTTTTCTGTTCTTTTTTTGTCTGGTTCCCTCGGACACCTGCTGTTTTTTTTTCTCTGTCGTTCCTCTCCTACTGCTTTGGGACTAAACTGATTAGCTCAGGGTCAGTAGTTGAGGTTGATCTTGCCAGGAGGGGCTGACTTTTTTTCTTTTTGTTTGCCTAGTGTCAGCCTCCTAGTGGCAGCAAGATATACCCACGGTCTCTGTGTCCCCCAAGGGATACTCCAAGAGTTTTTACAGAAAGCATAAAAATATACTTATTCTGCATATTTTTAAAGAGTTACACTATGAGCTGAAAATGCAGACAAATTCATGTTTCTACATCTATAATTTCTAATTAAAATACTAGAGGTGCATCGAAATGGAAATTTCAGAACCGAAACGAAACCGAAATAAAAAAAATTTGTCCTACCGAGACCGAAAATGACTTTTCCCCGTCTTCTGGTAAAATGCAGCGCTCATTAGATTCCCCCACATTAGGTCGGCAGCTCCCCCACATTAGGTCGGCAGCTCCCCCACATTAGGTCGGCAGCTCCCCCACATTAGGTCGGCAGCTCCCCCCCACAATAGTAGGCAGCTCCCCCCCACAATAGTAGGCAGCTCCCCCCCACAATAGTAGGCAGCTCCCCCCCACAATAGTAGGCAGCTCCCCCACACAATAGTAGGCAGCTCCCCCACACAATAGTAGGCAGCTCCCCCACACAATAGTAGGCAGCTCCCCCACACAATAGTAGGCAGCTCCCCCACACAATAGTAGGCAGCTCCCCCACACAATAGTAGGCAGCTCCCCCACACAATAGTAGGCAGCTCCCCCACACAATAGTAGGCAGCTCCCCCACACAATAGTAGGCAGCTCCCCCACACAATAGTAGGCAGCTCCCCCACACAATAGTAGGCAGCTCCCCCACACAATAGTGGGCAGCTCCCCCACACAATAGTGGGCAGCTCCCCCACACAATAGTGGGCAGCTCCCCCACACAATAGTGGGCGGCAGCTCCCCCACACAATAGTGGGCGGCAGCTCCCCCACACAATAGTGGGCGGCAGCTCCCCCACACAATAGTGGGCGGCAGCTCCCCCACACAATAGTGGGCGGCAGCTCCCCCACACAATAGTGGGCGGCAGCTCCCCCACACAATAAGTGGGCAGCTCCCCCACACAATAGTGGGCAGCTCCCCCACACAATAGTGGGCAGCTCCCCCACACAATAGTGGGCGGCAGCTCCCCCACACAATAGTGGGCGGCAGCTCCCCCACACAATAGTGGGCGGCAGCTCCCCCACACAATAGTGGGCGGCAGCTCCCCCACACAATAGTGGGCGGCAGCTCCCCCACACAATAGTGGGCGGCAGCTCCCCCCCACAATAGTGGGCGGCAGCTCCCCCCCACAATAGTGGGCGGCAGCTCCCCCCCACAATAGTGGGCGGCAGCTCCCCCCCACAATAGTGGGCGGCAGCTCCCCCCCACAATAGTGGGCGGCAGCTCCCCCCCACAATAGTGGGCGGCAGCTCCCCCCCACAATAGTGGGCGGCAGCTCCCCCCCACAATAGTGGGCGGCAGCTCCCCCCCACAATAGTGGGCGGCAGCTCCCCCCCACAATAGTGGGCGGCAGCTCCCCCCCACAATAGTGGGCGGCAGCTCCCCCCCACAATAGTGGGCGGCAGCTCCCCCCCACAATAGTGGGCGGCAGCTCCCCCCCACAATAGTGGGCGGCAGCTCCCCCCCACAATAGTGGGCGGCAGCTCCCCCCCACAATAGTGGGCGGCAGCTCCCCCCCACAATAGTGGGCGGCAGCTCCCCCCCACAATAGTGGGCGGCAGCTCCCCCCCACAATAGTGGGCGGCAGCTCCCCCCCACAATAGTGGGCGGCAGCTCCCCCCACCCCACAATAGTGGGCGGCAGCTCCCCCCACCCCACAGACATACAGCTTCCAGCCATATACAGTGTATGGCTGTAGGCTGTATGTCTGTACTGCTGCCCCCACAGTGATCCGGTCACCGCTCCTCCGGCCTGGGGTCACATCTACTGCTATGGCCTATGGACCATAGCAGTAGGTGCCGGGACCGGAGGAGCGGTGACCGTAACACTGAAGAAGATGCGCCGCCGGTCACTTACCAGGCCCTGGCCAGCGCGCGTTCTCCTGCAACAATCCTGCGGTCCTCCTGCGTCTCTATGGTTGTACGCACTGGACGTCCCGTGCCGTGCGTACAACCATAGAGGCGGAGAAGCGAAGGACCGAAGGAGGACGCGAGCTGGCCGGCGGACATCCTTATGTCCCAAAAAGATTTTTCGGGACACAGGGATGTCCGCGGGATAGGAATACTTCTTTTTATGTGCCTGGGCCGGCTCCCGTGTGTGGCTGTTGTGAAACTACAACTCCCAGCATGCCCGGACAGCCTTTGCCGGTCCGGGCATGCTGGGAGTTGTAGTTTCACAACAGCTGGAGGCCCCCTGGTTTTTAGTATACAGTATTAGTTTTTATATGCTCTGGCCAGCCCCCGCCTGCAGCCACACACGGGAGCAGGCCCGGGCACATAAAAATAAGTATTCCTGTCCCGGAAAGCGCGCCCCCCCCCCAGATGTTGCGCCTGGTGCGGCCGGCCCCCCCTTCAACCCCCCACGCTACGCCTCTGGCACTGGCAGTGTTTGTAACTTGTGCTGTGGGCGGGCAGGGGAGGTGGGTCATTATCGGCAAATTTTTTGTTGTTTCGGCATTTCCCCAAAATAGCTATTTTCGGCCGATATGTATCGGCCGCCGATATTTCGGTGCATCCCTATAAAATACCATACTAATCTACTGTGTATATTAAAATATATATTTCTTTTGGTAATGTAAGGTGGTCATTAATGCATTGAAACTGTGCAGGTTGTAAATAATCTGCACAGAAAGGGATTCGTCTGATAGCAACTTTATTTTGTTTTTGGTAATCCAATAATCACTCCATAAGATTTTTCTACATTTTCAACCCCACCCCCAAATGAATAAATAAAAAAAATATTGTACCTATGTCTTTAGATTTTTGGGGATATATATATTTTATTCATTTATTCATTTTTATTTTTTTAAGAGCTGTCGATATTTATCAATTTCCAAAATCATCGGAATCTGCTTCAGATATCGAGGTAAGATATATTTTATAGCTTGTTTTCTAGGTAAATAACTTGTATGAGAATATATCTTTCTAGATAGATAAACACACACAAAGAATAAGTTGGCCAGCACTATTGATTCCAAACTATTATACGGACCTGGCTTACAGGTGCAGGCTGCTGGGCTAAATATACAGCAGATAGATAGAGATATCTACGGTATATCTATATGTGTAAAACTCAATGTGTGTATGTATGTGTGTATGTTCCAGCATCATGTCCAAATGGCTAAAGATATTAACATAAAACTTGGCACACATGTTACTTATATGTCAACAACAAACATAGGATAGGTGATTTAACCCTTACTCACCCCCATTTGCCAGGGGCGTGGTGCAAAAAAAATAAGTGATATGTTACCCAGGACCCAATCCTGATCATGTGCATATCATTTTTATGTGTCGCGGGCCTATATATCCAGAGATATAAGCATTTATCTGCTGGTGAGTTACTTTTTCATTGTGCAGGCTGGAGGGGGCGTGTCTGTGTCTCCCTCACAGGAGCAAGCCTGTGCAGTCAGCCAATCAGTACACTCTACTCTGTAACCCTTTCCTCTCTGGTTTTATGCTGGGTCATGTGTCAGAGGAAGATACTTGGAGCTTGCCTGCAGTAATCAGAAGACATTATGGTGAATTCATCACAGGAAAAAATGTATAAATATAAGAATAGATCTTTATAAAATGAGTGCAAGGATTTTTTAGATAAAAGTACAGCATTTTTATGAATAAATGTTCTATCTGTTTTATCTTCTCCTAGTAAAGCTGGATGCTAATCAGCATAGCTGTCACTATGTGTGTCATTCATCTTTCACAGACTCCTGAATGTCTGATCAACTTCTTTGTCATTCAGGAGTCCGAGAAAGCTTTGACTATTTCAGCATGCTGGGAGTTGTAGTTTAGTAACAATTGAAGCTGCAATGTTTGTAAATAACTGTGTTAGAGCAGTGTTGCCTCCAGCTGTTGTAAAACTACAGCTCCCAGCACGTCCACACATACTTTATCTGTAGTTTTGCATACACAGTAGAAATCTCCTTTACTGGATACCGCTATGCTTTACGGCCGGTATCCAGTATGCTGTAAAATCTAGACTAGTCTGTCTGGCTAAAAGACAGGTGACCCCTAGTGGTGGCTATTTTGAGCTTGAATTTCAGGTGAAAATGTAAAAAAAAATTTAACAGGTGTATATTGTGAAATGTCATATTATGAGTCCTGCAATATATGAAAAGTTTTTAACAATGACAGTGTCTCTTTATAGTCCCATACAAGTCTATGCAAAATGTTACTGCATAACTTCCAAACGACTGGAGATATTTTGATAATACTTGGTCACATGTTACTTATATGTCCACTTAAAATATAGGATAGTTAATTTAACCCTTAACTACCCCATTTGTGAGGGTCCTGGTTTTAGTTTCAAGTCCCATGCAAATCAATGGGAAATGTATGTTCCCACTTAACTTCCGTACGGCTGGACATATTTAAATACCTGGTACACATATTACGGGTTGGGGTAGGAGGTCAGGATATGAAGTCAAAAGCTTCCTCCTTTGTTTATTTTCCTCCCCAACAAGGATTAGGAAGAAAAAACCGGGCAACGCCAGGTACACAGCTAGTGTGTGCATATATATATAACTATCTCTCTCTAGCTCTCTCTCTAGCGCTCTCTCTCTCTCTCTAGCGCTCTCTCTCTAGCGCTCTCTCTAGCGCTCTCTCTCTAGCGCTCTCTCTCTAGCGCTCTCTCTCTTTCTTTTCTTTTCTTTTTCTTTTCTTTTTTTTTTCTTCTTTTTTCTTTTTTTTACATATTTGATACTGCCGCATTAACTGTCTGAACTATTAAAATATTAGTGAATCATTAACATTTTATTTTAAGAGTTCAGACAGTTACCCATGCGGCAGTATCAAATTTACACTGGTTTCTGTACAGAATCATTAAACGTAAAAAAAAAAAAAAATAGTGTGTGCTGTTTGGTCACGTGACATGCTAAAAACTTTTAATATGGCCATTGTACATAATTTGTCAAGTAGAATCAACTGAACCCTTTTTTTGGGAATTTTGAAATTTTTTCCGATTAATTGATAAAATAGTCGACAGCTAATCGATTTTTAAAATAATTGTTAGCGGCAGCCCTAAAACCAATAAGGGTTATTCCTGGATAGGAATAAGTCTAATGCAACCATAAACCCATAAATAAAAAACAACAAAAAAACGGAGTAAGAGAAGCCCATAGAGAAAGTTAATACTTTGTTCATGAACAGACACAAAAATGATCTGTAGAAAGTTATCTGTAAAATAAGTTCACATAAAGCTCTGCTCATAACACATTTAAAGCCATTGTAAATTGCAGGGATCCCACTATTTGATAAGGGAAACAATGTTTGTTTGGGCTATATACATGATAATGCAGGAGTAAAGAATCACAAAGAAATGGACATAAAACATGAAAATCACAAAAATGTTATTAAATGTCTTGACAAAGTTTCTGTGTGCACGAAATACATGCTAGGTATGGTGGGTCCCTGTTTTTGTTACCTTCGTGCTTGTCAAGGCTATATACACTGCTCAAAAAAATAAAGGGAACACTTTAACAACACAATGGAACTCCAAGTCGATCCCACTTCTGTGAAATCACACTGTCCACTCAGGAAGCAACACTGATTGTCAATCAATTTCACATGTTGTTGTGCAAATGGAACAGACAACAGGTGGACATTATAGGCATTTAGCAAGACACCCCCAATAAAGGAGTGGTTCTGCAGGTGGTGACCAAAGACCACTTCTCAGTTCCTATGCTTCCTGGCTGATGTTTTGGTCACTTTTGAATGCTGGCAGTGCTTTTACTCTAGTGGTAGCATGAGACTGCGTCTACAACCCACACAAGTGGCTCAAGTAGTGCTGCTTATCCAGGATGATACATCAATGCGAGCTGTGGCAAGAAGGTTTCCTGTGTCGGTCAGCATAGTGTCCAGAACATGAAGGAGCTACCAGGAGAGAGGCCAGTACATCAGGAGATGTGGTGGAAGCCGTAGGAGGACAACAACCCAGCAGCAGGACTACTTCTGCCTTTATGCAAGGATGAGTAGGAGGAGCACTGCCAGAGCCCTGCAAAATGACGACCTGCAGGCCACAAATGTGCTTGTCTACTCAAACGGTCAGAAACAGACTCCATGAGGGCCTGATGTCCACAGGTGGGAGTTGTGCTTGCAGCCCAACACCATGCAGGACATTTGGCATTTGCCAGTGCCAGAGAACACAGACTGGCAAATTTGCCACTGGCGCCCTGTGCTCTTCACGGATGAAAGCAGGTTAACGCTGAGCACATGTGAGAGTCTGGAGACGCCGTGGAGAACGTTCTGCTGCCTGCAACATCCTCCAGCATGACCGGTTTGGCGGTGGGTCAGTAATGGAGTGGGGTGGCATTTCTTTGGGGAGCCGCACAGCCCTCCATATGCTTGCCAGAGGTAGCCTGACTGCCATTATGTACTGAGATTAGATCCTCAGACCCCTTGTGAGACTATATGCTGGTGCCATTGGCCCTGGATTCCTACTTATGCAAGACAATGCTAGACCTCATGTGGCTGGAGTGTGTCAGCAGTTCCTGCAAGAGTAAGTCATTGATGCTATGGCCCACCCTTTCCCCAGACCTGAATCCGAATGAGCACATCTGGGACATCATGTCTCGCTCTATCTACCAATGCCACTTTGCACCACAGACTTTCCAGGAGTTGGTGGATGCTTTAGTCCAGGTCTGGGAGGACATCCCTCAGGAGACCATCCGCCACCTCGTCAGTAGCATGCCCAGGCGTTGTAGGGAGGTCATACCGGCACATGGAGGCCACACACTCTACTGAGCCTCATTTTGACTTGTTTTAAGGACATTACATCAAAGTTGGATCCGCCTGGAGTGTGGTTTTCCACTTTGATTTTGAGTGTGACTCCATATCCAGACCTCCCATGGGTTGATAAATTTGATTTTCTATTGATAATTTTTGTGTAATTTTGTTGTCAGCACATTAATCTATGTAAAGACAAAAGTATTTCATACTATTAGTTCATTCATTCAGATCTAGGATGTATTATCTTGGTGTTCCCTTTATTTTTTTGAGCAGTGTATTTCTTGTTTGTATTTTTGCTTTAAGTGGCTGCCAATGTGCAATTTTTAGCTACTTGTCTATTTAGGCTACACTGGTAATGTGGCATGTGTTCTCTTTTGGTGGTTTGGTGTATTCAAATTATTTATTCTATATTTAATCTATTAAAGCAACCTTTTGTATTTTGACATTGATCAGATACTTTTTGTCTCTCTGTCAATAATGTATTAACTTTGTCCATTTTACCTTTCCCTTTTTTGTTTTTTACTTTCCTTGGACAAGACTTGAATGTTTTTCTTTATTTGTTTTCTTCTTCAGAGAGTTGAATACCTATGTGGCTAGGTTTCCACTTTATTTTTTATATTTTTTATTAAATTCTTTGGGCTCAGTGGCAGTTTTTCACTATCGTCAGCATGTTGAAACTATATCTATCTTTTTTTTTTTTTCTGAAATCATGACCGCAATGTTTAGGATGTTGAGCTCAACAAGATTCTAAAGCCAATTAGTTTGTGGTCAGGCCAATTAACATCTATGTCACAAACCTTCACTCTTCCCCAGAAACCAAATAAATGACACGTATCACAACCTCTACAATTATGTAACCTACACGTTCTACCTGAAGAAAGTAACAACTAGTTCCAGCTCAAAAAATACTAACAAAATACATGGTTATAGTTGACGTAGTTTTCCTTGCTCTGTATTCAGCTGAGATTTTGAATTACTGAAAGAAAGAATGTTAATAAAAAAAAATTAA
This sequence comes from Hyla sarda, assembly GCF_029499605.1. Classification (NCBI taxonomy): domain Eukaryota; kingdom Metazoa; phylum Chordata; class Amphibia; order Anura; family Hylidae; genus Hyla; species Hyla sarda. The sequence goes on from NC_079193.1 coordinate 220,998,073, forward strand.
AATTAAAAAAAAATATATATATTATGAAAATTGACGAACACCTCAGTCACTCATCTATCGTTTTTTACTCATTCTTTAGTCTTTCGTATTTCAAGCTATCATACCTTTCATACGTTATCTTACCCTGGTTTCCAATGTTAAAGGAGAACTCTGGTGGAAACAAGGGGAAAACAAATGTTTTCAAATCAGCTGGTGCCAGAAAGTTATACAGATTTGTAATCTAAATCTATTTCAAAATCTTAACCCTTCCATTACTTATCAGCTGCTGCATACTACAGAGAAATTTGTGAAGTTCTTTCCAGTCCGACCACAGTGCTCTCTGCTGACACCTTTGTCAGTGTCAGGAACTGTCCAGATTAGAAGCATATCCCCATAGCAAAATTATCCTGCTCAGCACAGTTCCTGACGTGGACAGAGGTGTCAGCAGAGAGCAATGTGGTAACTATGCAACTTCCTCTAGTATACAGCAGCTGATAAGTACTGGAAGGGTTAAGATTTTTAAATAGAAGTAATTTACAAATCTGTAAAACTTTCTGGCACCAGTTGATTTGAAAAGATTTTTTTCGGCTTTCCCCTTGAAGTTTGTCTGTGGCACAAATTCCTGCCTACTCCCTACTTTGAAATAAAAAACATTGTTTTGAATTAAAATTTGTTCCCCTACAAATTCCAGCATCCCCACTGCTGCATCTCTCCTGCATCTTCACCTAATGATAAAAAAAAAAAAAAAAGGAAAAAAAAGCTGGGAAAAATCGAAGTAGAAAACTGGCCTCAGGCTAGGTTTCTACACATGTTTTTTTCTGCAGTTTTTTGGAGTTTGCAGTTTTTGAACCAAAGCCAGAAGTGTATTCAAATGGAATGTGAAATGTAAAGGAAGAACTTATACTTCCTCTTCCTAGTGCATCTTCTTCTGGTTTGGGCTCAAAAACTGCAGGGGCAGTTTTCCAAATAATGGTAGAAAAAAAACACTAGCCTTAGCCTATTTGTCTGAGGGCAGCAAAAAGTAGTGACAGCCAGACTGATTGATTTTCGCAATGTCACTTATGTGTACATGTGGTTTGTTTTGCACAATGTATAAGTTATTTGTTGCAGGCGCCTGGTTCATTTATGAGCTAATGGCCCTCCCTTTGCGAATTTATTTCCAATTTCTGTGCATTGGATATAATGTTTGGAACAACTTTATTTGGGAAGGGGGGATAGAAAAAAAAAACAGCGATTCCAACATTGTTTTTTGGGATTTGTTTTTTTATGCCATTTACTTAAGTGTATCACAGTAAGTGGCCTGATTTCTTTTGTGAAGTTTATTCTGCAGCTTGTGATGTATTCTGATACTTAGACTCACCATACATATCAGTAACTCTGATTATAAACCACTCTACATAAAACAAAAACTTTTTAACTATGCAGAGAAAGGGGACATGTCAGGTTTTTTTTTCAATGCGGTCCTGCTATAAAGCTCCAATTGAAATCAATGGGGACTTCAGAACAAGGCCATGCTGATTGTAGCTTGGGAAAAAGCCAAGGTGCAGGACTGCACACATGCAAGGTTTTTACCTGAATGATCAAGCACTTATATACATGCCTTTCTAATCTGTAAAATATTCTAAATGGCTAAATGCGTCAATTGTAGTGCTGCATTTCGTTTCTAGGAAATATGTATTTTTCGACTTGATTGGAGCTACCACAGCCACACTCATATATAAAACCTAATATATTGTTGTAATATGTCTCCTTAACTGTTTACCTGAAACTGCGTACAGCATAAATTAATCAAAGCTATACTCTTGTTTTAGGTGTCTGTTGTAAAGGATAAGGTATTAATTCCAGTGGCTTCATCCATCAGGTATATGTAAATGTGGTATTAAATGTTTCTAATACTAAATATTGTATGCTTATTTATTGTTATAAAATGTACCTACCAAATAAGAAAAGAGAGGCCTTGCAAAAAAACAAAAAAAAACAAATACAATGTTAAAGGGTACCTCTCATCAAATAAACTTTTTGATATATTTTAGATTAATGAATGTTGAATAACTTTCCAATAGCATGTTAATGAAACATATGCTTCTTTCTATTGTATTTTTCCCGATCAGTCCTGTCAGCAAGCATTTCTGACTCATGCTGGAGTCCTAAACACTCAGAGCTGCCAGCCTGCTTTGTTCACAGCCAAACAGGCTGTAAACAAAGCAGGTTGGCAGCTCTGAGTGTTCTCCTTTGTGAACAAAGCAGACTGGCAGCTCGTAGTGTTTAGGACTCCAGCATGAGTCTGAAATGCTTGCTGCCAGGACTGGTAGGGAGACCCCTAGTGGTCATTTCTTCAAAGTGGAAAATTAAATAGAAAGAAGCATATTTTTTAATAACATATAATTGTAAAGTTATTCTGCATACATTAATCTATATTATATCAAAAGTTTTTTTGATGAGAGGTACCCTTTAAGACTACCAAGGGAAGGCTCAGGATAAGAAAGGACCTATGGTTTAAATGCTAAAATCGCTATGATAATCAAAGCAACAAAATGCCTTAGGGCCCCTTTGGGGTCTGTGCCAATAATTATTTTTTAATCCGATAAATTTTTATTTAAAAGGTATTCACATCTCCAAAGATCCCATTTAACTATATCCTTTCCTGTATACTTTCAAACATTTTAATTTATTTTTAAATTTTTTTAGCTTCCTTTGTTGACAGATCATTTTCTATGTTACAGACCACTGCTTTTCACTCTAGAAGCAGTTGATGGTGGGCTGATGACATCATTCCCTCTGTGCACACATCAGAAAAGCACCAGCAGGCTGGGAGATTGCAGTCCTGTCTGGCAATTTATATATGTGTTTACATTACTATTGACAGCTGTCTCAGCCCTGTATATGTCTGAACCTCTGTATAGAAAAACTCGGCACTCAAATTGCTGGGTGATAACTTAAATATTTATTTTGCAATCCACAATATTAAATGCTGACTTTCGGTCCTCAGAGTATGGATTGCTGCGGAGGCTGGGGGAGAAACCGGCCCTTGGCCGGGGAAAAATGAGCTATGATAGAAGGAACTGCATCGCCGGAGGAAGCTCTTCCTCCAGCGACTCTGAGGAAGGTCCCTGTAGGACCGAAACGTCAGCATTTAATATTGTAGATTGCAAAATAAATATTTATCACCCAGCAATTTGAGTGCCAAGTTTTTATATACATATGAAACTTTGTAGGAAAGCCCACACATCTCAGGGCCAAATCAGGAAACTGCATTGAAATAAGCATATTTGCAAATGACAGTATGCAAAAACAAGCAATTATAAAATAAGGGTAGAGATCATCTGTCAAGATATATTAGCATAGGGAAACGCCCACTTGCAGAGAATCTGCAAGGTGCTTCTGAGCCTCTAAGCACTACAACCATTTACTCCATTGTTTTTCATACTTTGACAGGGCATTCCTATTAATGTATATTAGAGGTGAGCGAACTTACAGTAAATTCGATTCGTCAGGAACTTCTCGGCTTGGCAGTTGATGACTTTTCCTGCATAAATTAGTTCAGCTTTCTGGTGCTCCGGTGGGCTCGAAAAGGTGGATACAGTCCTAGGAGACTCTTTCCTAGGAATGTATCCACCTTTTCCAGCCCACCGGAGCACCCGAAGGCTGAACTAATTTACGCAGGATAAGTCATCAACTGCCGAGCCGAGAAGTTTGTGACAAATCGAATTTACTGTAAGTTCTCTCATCTCTAATGTATATCCGCTGTTCTATTGGTATAGAGACATTTAAAAAAAAATTCATAGCTTCCCTTCTAGATGGTCCGGGCTCTTAAAGCCAATGTTTTATCAGCTGACCGGCAGGATACAATATTTTTGCCAATTGCTCTTCTTCACCGCATGACAGGTCACCCATATAACCCAGTAACCCAATTTTTAGCAGGACGAGGACTGAGACACCAAAAACCTTATGCATAAGCTCCATTACCTCCCACCAATATGGAAATAATGAGTTTTACTCTCAGAACACATTTTTCAGATCAGCCGTATCCTCTGGCCATTTAGCATCTGGCCCAAAGCCCATTTTCTGAAAGACCAACTCAGTCCTTTGTGCCCTCTTTCCTCTGCTAGGAAGCATGACTATTCCCAGCAGACACGTGTGTTTTTGGTATGACAATTTTATAAAACACTATTTCTATGGTATGTAAGTTGAGCTTTTTAATCAGTTTTTCGCTCTAGTGCAGCTTTTCTCTAAATTCTGTATTGCTGCCCCTAATTCAAACTACTAATTCAGGAAAAGATTACCCAAACCTACAAATGATCTGAACATTTAGATGGACTCGGGATTATAAACTGAATATTTTTACAAAAGTATTGTCCTTTCTACCAGATCAAGACTGGAAAAGCAGATATTAATTAGTTACTCCACACTACTACAAAAGTAGATTTTTGGCAAGAAAATGGCGATTTTCCCATCTTAGCGCACCATATTGGTGCAGCCTTTCTGATGATCAGGCCGAAAGAATATGAAAAGCTGTGAAGCTTTCAGGTGGATTACACCTCCTCTTTTCACATTCAGACTAAGGAAATGGAAAAATGTTTCTATCTTCCACTATAAAGTGGGTACCTACTGTTTATAATTATTCTATTTGGGCTCTCCATAAATTGCCCTTTCTATGAATACCTGACATGCCTGAAGCAACTGGGGTTTTCCCCACCTAGGAAATTTTTTGACTGGGTTTGGACCGACTAGTCATGTGTGGGCTCATTTTAACACTGTTACGACAATGAGTCCAACCATATATTAAAGAGGTTGCATGCATGCCTCAACAACATAAAATGTGGTCTCAAATGGCTGGAGGTGCTCAACCCCAAATGCGGTTGTGCATTTATACTGGGGGAGCAGATGCTGCCCTTGTAGTCCGTTGCTAGGGGCAATCCACAGCATAAAAATGCATACAATGGAGGATGCCTGCAGTGGACTACAAGTGCCACAATAGAATCCTACACCAGATAGACTATGTGGCTGTGTAACAATTAGAATCATTCAATACAGGAATATGGGTGCACTACTGTGGTAGATGTATACAATGACATTGGCTATCCCTCAACACTGATGTTAAAATTGAGACATTCGCCAGTATATCCTTATATGATGGACATACCAGAGCCCGCACACCAATGCCAAGGTTTCTCAAATGGCACTTGACCTAACGCTAAACCTACCTGTGCGTGATAAGCAAAACAGGGGCCAGTGGGCAATTATGGCAGCATTAGGCCGACTCAGAGTCCCCCCCAAGTACCCTCCAGCGTGGCTAAGCACACATACAATGGGAGGGAGAGGCAAACTGCAAGCCCCATCTAAGTTGGCTAATATAGGGGCATGGCCTCACAGGTGCTACCTTAAAGCTGCCTGTAAGATGTTCAAGGCGCATTACATATGGAGTTTACACACCTCCAAGTATAAAATTTAAACAACAACAAAAAAACGTGGTCTCAAATGGCTGGAGGTGCTCAACCCCAAATGCGGTTGTGCATTTATACTGGGGGAGCAGATCCTGCCCTTGTAGTCCGTTGATAGGGGCCATCCCCAGCATAAAAATGCATACAATGGGGGATGCCTGCAGTGGACTACAAGTGCCACAATAGAATCCTACACCAGATAAACGGTGTGGATGTGTAACAATTAGAATACAATACAGGAATTTAGGTGCACTACTGTGGTAGATGTATACAATGACATTGGCTATCCCTCAACACTGATGTTAAAATTGAGACATTCGCCAGTATATCCTTATATGAAGGACATACCAGAGCCTGCACACCAACGCCAAGGTTTCTCAAATGGCACGGGTCATGCATGCCTCCCTGGTCCATATTTAATAGTTGGAAATATTGTATTTTCAGCTTTCGGCAATGACCAACAGATTATTTTATCCCATTAAGGCAGGAAACTTGGTGCCATCTGCTGTTGAGGTGTGGATTTGCTATCCAGGCAAGCGGCTTCCTCTTAGTATCACAGCTGTGTTTATTACCTCGCATGGACAACTGTTCAAATGTATACCAGAATCTTCCAGACTCTGGGTGGAAATTTATCAAAGGATTTGCGTCCAACTTTTAAAAAATTTTTTTTTATTTTTTTTTTTTTAGAGAAAACACTATGGACAGTGAAATCTGTTTACAGGTGCATTGGTCAGGAATTAATCTTTGTGACTTTCTAAAAAAGTCGCACAAACAGTTGCAGAGGAAGGAACTTACAAAGGAATGTACTAAAAGTAAAAAATGTGTACCAGCACCATATTTATTACATGACCTGCAGCATTTAATAAATTTGGTGCACGTACACGTTACTAACATCACAAATTAAAGGTGTAAAAAAACAAGAAAAAAAAACACAATCCATAACACCTCAAGAACCAATTTTCAAATTTAACATCTGGACCTGGACTTGTTAGGCATGCTGTAGTTGTAAGTACAGATATAACACACAATAAAGTAGAAATTCCAGCTCCCCTTTGTAGTGCTTGTGCTCCACCATCTCGTGTTCCGTGCGCAAGCGCACTCTTAATAGCAGATTACCTAACTGATTGTAAAGGCGTAGTTCACTGAAAGGAGTAGTCCAGTGAAATTCTTTATTTTTTCTCTGTGCCCAGGCTGCAAAAATTAAAAAAAAATAATAAAAAACTTTAACTCTCCTTCTGCTGCTCCCCCAGTGCGCCAATATCAGTGTCCCGTTCTCTGGTCGTCTTTCACATCCTGGGGCCTGGTTTGTCACACTGCACTCAACTTATCGCCGGCAGCAACGATGTCCCGATTCGGCCGGTGACGCCCTGAGAGCAGTGTCTTGTAACGAGCCTGGGCCCTGCCTTCTTCCTGCTGCCCGTGCCTTTTACTTTTTTTTGTTTTCTAATTATTCATAAATCTGTGGTGTAGGGTATTTAACAATCAACTACCGTATTTATCAGCCTATAACACACTTTTAAAACTTAAATTCAAGGCAAAAAGTCTGCCTGCGTGTTATACGCCTATAAATCTTTGTCACTGATTTAAAGTGGCCGCAGCAGCGGCTGCTTGTTAAGGATTAGCAGCCTGGGCACGGCCACTTTAAATCAGTGACCAGCGCGCAGCTCCCGCTTTGTTTTTTTTTTTTGCTGAGGCGGGCATGATGAGAGGCGGGAGAATGATGAGACGGGTGGGGGAATGATGAGACGGGTGGGGGAATGATGAGACGGTAAGGGGGGGATGGGTGTAAATGTGGCACATAGGCTGATAAAAGGGAAGGAATGATGTGGCACTGGAAGGGGGGACCAAACTGAAGTTCAGGCAAAATCAAAGAGGGATGATATGGCATTTAGTCTGTCATTTATCTTATATGTATTTTTATTTTTTTTTACTTAAATTTCCCTATTAAAATGGGGGTGTGTGTTATATGCGTGCGTGTTATACGCCGATAAATACGGTAAATATGGTCAGTAAGGTAGTCTGTGCTCATGTGATCATAATGTTTGAGACGATGGAGGACACCAAGGTGTAATTGGTTAAAAAAAACAAAAAAAAAAACGCCTTCAGGTTTTTACTCTGTGCTGGATCAACCTTGCTTTCTTCTTGGGCATACTGATAGAACAGTCTTTGCGAATTCAAACTTCCCTCGTAATTGGAAGGATTTGAGCATGCCATTGGTATATAGTTAGTAAATATATTTAACCCCTTTCCATCGGTCTGAGCTAATTTTTACCCAGTACTTGGTTTATACTATCTTGTACCTCATACTGTGTATGTATGGCACAGACCCACAGGGGCCCTGAGGCTTTGGGTTGCTTTCAATGTCTGCGCGGAAAACACGTATGGACATACCTCACATTTTAATTATCCAGTGGGTGCCAGGACTGCTCGAAAATGCGCCTAATGATTCTTATCTGCTAACACATTCTAGGTTTCTATGTCATTCTACAGAAAAGGCTAGGCTGAGCTATTATCTTTATCTACTGTTGTCATCTTTCAATTTCCAGAAGCCTCTTCCTTATGACAGGCAGAACAGGGAGTCTTATCTTAGTTTTAGGCTTAGTGTTGAGAGAGTAATCTGCAAGATTTTAGGATTATTTTAAAATATTGATAGTAATAAAAAATGTTTTGTCTGTGCTATAAGTTGTGCTACCTAGCTCTTCAGTGCTTTAAATGTGTATGGGGCAACCCAAGTTTGACTTCAGTGTTAGGATGGCAAAGTATTTTTGCGTAAAAAAAAAAAAAATTAATATTTGATTTTTCATAAACACAGAAAGAATAACCCCAAACGCCCAGGAAGTCTCTCTTGCCAGAAAACTGATGCCAAAAAAGTGAGTCCCCACCCTTGTCTTTGTTAACCCAACAGTTGTGAAAGTTAGTTTGGGCAATCAGAGTTTTCATTTGTTTACATCTCTACTTGTTTACAATCTGTGGGATGGTAAGGTGGCTCCTGTAAGCTTGACCTGTAGTAACACAGGACGTACCTGTACGCACTTGCAGCCTGATTTTAAATGCTTTTGTATGCAATCTATTATTGGCAATCATGTTGAAGCTCGCCATTAACCCTTTAGATGACTAAAGGAAGAAAAGACCGGTGACGGTGGGTTAGTGGTGCTCATCCGATCCCGGCAGCAGAGGTCGCTGACCCATCCTCCTGCTGTCTGATTGTTGCAACTGTGATACAGCCTGTATAGAGCACTAATCTGCTTGTACAATGCTTTACATTAACAGCGATCAGAATATCGCAGCTTCATGTCCCTTAACCCCTTAAGGACGCAGGACGTAAATGTACGTCCTGGTGAGGTGGTACTTAACGCACCAGGATGTACATTTACGTCCTATGCATAACCGCGGGCATCGGAGCGATGCCCGTGTCATGCGCGGCTGATCCCGGCTGCTGATCGCAGCCAAGGACCCGCCGGCAATGGCCGACGCCCGCGATCCCGCGGGCGTCCGCCATTAACCCCTCAGGTGCCGGGATCAATACAGATCCCGGCATCTGCGGCAGTTTGCGATTTGAATGAATGATCGGATCGCCCGCAGCGCCGGCGTGCGGCTCCCGGCGTCTCCTGCTCTGGTCTGAGATCGAGCAGACCAGAGCAGGAGATGACCGATAATACTGATCTGTTCTATGTCCTATACATAGAACAGATCAGTATTAGCAATCATGGTATTGCTATGAATAGTCCCCTATGGGGACTATTCAAGTGTAAAAAAAAAATGTAAAAAAATGTAAAAGTAAAAGTAAAAAAAAAAGTGAAAAATCCCCTCCCCCAATAAAAAAGTAAAACGTCTGTTTTTTTTCCTATTTTACCCCCAAAAAGCGTAAAAAACATTTTTTATAGACATATTTGGTATCGCCACGTGCGTAAATGTCCGAACTATTAAAATAAAATGTTAATGATCCCGTACGGTGAACGGTGTGAACGAAAAAAAAAAAAGTCCAAAATTCCTACTTTTGTAATGCATTTTATTAAAAAAAAAATTATAAAAAATTTATTAAAAGTTTTTCATATGCAATTGTGGTATAAAAAAAAAGTACAGATCATGGCACGAAAAATGAGCCCCCATACCGCCGCTTATACGGAAAAATAAAAAAGTTAGAGGTCATCAAAATAAAGGGATTATAAACGTACTAATTTGGTTAAAAAGTTTGTGATTTTTTTTAAGCGCAACAATAATAGAAAAGTATGTAATAATGGGTATCATTTTAATCGTATTGACCCTCAGAATAAAGAACACACGTCATTTTTACCATAAATTGTACGGCGTGAAAACGAAACCTTTCAAAATTAGCAAAATTGCGTTTTTCGTTTTAATTTCCCCACAAAAATAGTGTTTTTTGGTTGCGCCATACATTTTATGATATAATGAGTGATGTCATTACAAAGGACAACTGGTCGCGCAAAAAACAAGCCCTCATACTAGTCTGTGGATGAAAATATTAAAGAGTTATGATTTTTAGAAGGCGAGGAGGAAAAAATGAAAACGTAAAAATTTTAGAGTCCTTAAGGCCAAAATGGGCTGAGTCCTTAAGGGGTTAAGGTGCAAAAAGAAAAATAATTTCAATGGGGTATAGGCATATACTGCACAGTAAACACAATTTTACTCCTTAACCCCTTAAGGACGCAGCCCTTTTTCACCTTAAGGACTGAGCCCTTTTTCGCAATTCTGACCACCGTCACTTTACGAATTAATAACGCGAAAACACTTTTACCGAATATTCTGATTCTGAGATTGTTTTTTCTTGACATATTCTACTTTATTTTGGTGGTAAATTTTCGGCGTTAATTGCATCCTTTTTTGGGGAAAAATCCCCAAATTTCATGAAAATTTTGCATTTTTCTAACTTTGAAGCTTTCTAATTGTAAGGAAAAAGGATATTCCTAATACATTTTATTTTTCTTCACAAATACAATATGTCCACTTTATGTTGGCATCGTAAAATGGACATACTTTTGCTTTTTGAAAAAATTAGAGGGCTTCAAAGTAGAGCAGCAATTTCCAAAAATGTCATGAAAATTGCTAAATCTGAAGGGACAGATGTTACAGAACTACAACTCCCAGCCTGCCTGGGCAGTCAAGGCATGCTGAGAGTTGTAGTTTGGCAACATCTGGAGGGCTACTGTTTGGGCACCACTGTAACAGTGGTCTCCAAACTGTGACCCTCCAGATGTTGCAAAACTACAACTCCCTGCATGCCCAGACAGCCTTTGGCTCTCTGGGCATGCTGGGAGTTGCAGTTTGGCCCCCCTAGTGGTTGCCACAGTAAAGATCGATTTACTTTCACTTTCAATCCCCCCCCCACTGTCGATTCCCTACCTGGTCAGGATCCTGCAGGCTCCAGCGAAGATCCCAGGTCCTCAGGCATCTTCTCCTGCAGGTACGGCCTCCATCTTCTTTCCAGAGCCCCCTGACATCCAGGGGCGGGCAGAACGGGGGGTTGCCATGGCAACCCCCTGTCCTGCGCTGCTATTGGTCAGAACTCAGTTCTGAGTAATGGCAGGGGATAGGAGTAGATCGCAGCTTTGCGACCTCACTCCTATCCTTTAGGCTGATCGGGGGTGTTGCTGACAACTCCGATCAGCCCTATTTTCCAGGTGATCGGGTCACCAGAGTCTCAGGACCCCCCTGGGCGATATGCCGGGATGCCTGCTGAATGATTTCAGCAGGCATCCGGCTCCGGTCCCCAACTGGCTAGCGGTGGGGACCGGAATTCCCACGGGCGTATGTATACGCCCTGCGTCCTTAAGGACTCGGAATGCAGGGCGTATCCATACGCCCTGCGTCCTTAAGAGGTTAATAAACGCCCTAATAAAAAGGCCCCAAAAAGTTTTTTTATTTAGTCATGGCCGTTAATGTTGGCACCCCTGACATTTTTCAAGAAAATGAAGTATTTTTCACAGAAAAGGATTGCAGTAACACATTTTGCTATACACATGTTTATTGCCTTTGTGTGTATTGGAACTAAACCAAAAAAGGAGGAAAAAAAGCTAATTGGACAGAATGTCACACCAAACTCCAAAAATGGGCTGGACAAAATTATTGGCACCCTTAACTTAATATTTGGTTGCACACCCTTTGGAAAAAATAACTGAAGTCAGTCGCTTCCTATAACCATCAATAAGCTTCTTACACCTCTCAGCCGGAATGTTGGACCACTCTTTCTTTGCAAACTGCTCCAGGTCTCTCTTATTGGAAAGGTGCCTTTTCCTAACAGCAATTTTACGATCTCTCCACATGTGTTCAATGGGATTTAGATATGGACTCATTGCTGGCCACTTCAGAACTCTCCAGCGCTTTGTTACCATCCATTTCTGGGTGCTTTTTGAGGTATGTTTGGGGTCATTGTCCTCCTGGAAGACCAAAGATCTCGGATGCAAACCCAGATTTTTCACACTGAGCTGTACAGTGGGACCCAAAATCCATTGGTAATCCTCAGATTTCATGATGCCTTGCACACATTAGAGGCACCCAGTGCCAGAGGCAGCAAAACAACCCCAAAACATAATTGAACCTCCACCATATTTCTGTAGGTACTATGTTCTTTTCTTTGTAGGCCTCATTCCATTTTCGGTAAACAGTAGAATTATGTGCTTTACCAAAAAGCTCTATCTTAGAAGAATTTTGGCATACTCAAGTTCATTTTGGCAAAATGTAGTCTTGCTTTATGTCTGTGTCTGCAGTGGGGTCCTTCTGGGTCTCCTGCCAAAGCGTTTCATTAGCTACAGTGCCATGGGTTGTAAACTTCTTGATAATGTTGCACACTGTGGACAAAGGCAAATCTAGAGACTGAGATGGACTTGTAACCTTGAGATGGTTGATTTTTTTTCCCACAATTATGGTTCTCAGGTCCTCAGACAGTTGTCTTCTCCTCTTTCTGTTGTCCATGCTTAGTGTGGTGCACACACACACACAATGCAAAGACTAAGTGAACTTCTCCTTTTTATCTGCTTTAAGGTGTGATTTTTATATTGCCCACACCTGTTACTTGCCCCAGGTGAGTTTAAAGGAGCATCACATGCTTGAAACAATCTTATTTTCCCACAATTTTGAAAGGGTGCCAATAATTTTGTCCAGACCATTTTTGGAGTTTAGTGTGACATTCTATCCAACTTGCTTTTTTTCCTCCCTTTTTTTGGTTTAGTTCCAATACACACAAAGGGAATAAACATGTGTATAGCAAAACATGTTACTGCAATCCTTTTCTGTGAGAAATACTTCATTTTCTAGAAAAATTTCAGGGGTGCCAACATTTTTGGCCATGACTGTATATAATTTCTGAGGCCTATGTGCGAGTGTGTGAGGCAGAACACTAGGGGCCATGCATGGGATATTTGTAAAAACTGCTGAGTTGGGGTAATATTCCGTAGATTTTTTTTCTGTTAAAACCTGCTTCTGTTTTGCAGGTAACACATTTGAAATTTTAAATTTCCAAGAAAGTTGAAATGATAAAATTTCATTTCCACATTGCCTTAATTCCTATGAATCATCTAAAAGGTTAACAAAGCTTCTAAATCCTTTCTATTAGGGGTGCAGTTGCTATTCTTTGTTTTCTATCCTATATAAATTATTATTTTTTAACCTCTGGGGCCCAGACTGCCTAATAACTCAAAAAGGATACAGAGGATAGAGGAAACTGGAAGCTTGATATTGCGCTGCTGTAATAACTTGAAGAATGAATTCAGGTAAGTTTAACCATTTATTGGTACACACAATCCCTTTCATCAGGCGTGATATCCAGTAAAAGAACATAGCGGTATTTAACAGGTAATTTCATGACTTGTACGGGAAATGACGTTTTTCCACAAACAAAGGGACGTTATCCACAAACAAAGAACTATCACCACAAACTATTAAGAAACATAATGAATGAATGAGTGAGCGCCTTACAAAAAATGAATATAGCGGCAGTCCAAATATAAATCAAATTTGTATAAAACATGAAAAAGATTATGAAAATCAGTACAATATCACAATCTCACATATTAAAAATACTAAAAATATGAATCCATCATCACATAGCAAATATAATAAATAGCAAATATATGAAAACATTTAAAAATATAAAAAATATACATATATACACAATGTACATGTGCACATATATAAAAAGGCAATTAATCTGTTCTCTCTATGCATTCATTTAACCCTTCGGGCCACATCGTATTAAATCTAAAAATCCAATATGACTCCCTGTTAATGAGTTGCTGGTATCGATTTGGGACAATTTTCATTTATAGACTCCACTATACACACCGACAATCGCTCACTATTGCAGTCCTACGAAAGGGCAATATGCCGGGACACACTTTGTTTCATGAAATTATTAGAAATATTAGACCGGTGTTTGTTCATACTAGAGCGCAAATTTTGTACAGTACGGCCGATGTACTGGATTCCACAATGACATGTCAATAGATAAATGACAAAGGAGGAGCCGCAGTTGTTATATTCCCCAATTCTAATGTTTTCGCCAGGGGATAGAGAGCATATAAAATCAGTGCCGGATTTCGGGATCCAATTGCAACACAAACATCTGGGGATCCCGCATCTGAAAGTACCCAGTAATCGGTGTGACCCTAATGTAGATTGTATATTTTTAATCTTATTTTCTTTAGAGACAGTTTTCAACCTACTTGGAGCTAGATGATTGCAGAGCGTTTTAGCTCTACGAAAAGTTAAGTTTGGGGAGAACTTTTTTAAGAATAGGGTCTGCAAGTAAAATAGACCAATGGATTTAAAATATAAAGGGACTCGAAATGCCCCATGTACAGATTTGCCCCAAGTTATGCAAATCTGTACATGGGGCATTTCGAGTCCCTTTATATTTTAAATCCACATATAAAATTTTATAAGCGTTTTATAGATGATTTATTTATTTTGTGGAGTGGCACTGAAAAGGAAGCTCTGGACTTCATCTCCAGTTTGAATACAAATGACTGGGGATTGATTTTTACACCTAGTATTTCATATACCACTTGTGTGTTTTTAGATTTGGAAATTTTTAAAGATGACAATATGCAACTAAAAACAAGCACACGTTTTAAGAAAGTCGATGTCAATAGTTTTCTTAATATTAACAGTTGTCACTATCCAAAATGGATCTGTAATGTTCCTTACGGTCAGTACCAAAGGATTAGAAAGCATTGTAGTGATGATCATGATTTTATTAAACAATCCAAGATACTTCAAGACCGTTTTTTGGAAAAAGGGTATCGAAAAAAATCCTGACTGCAGCATATATGAAAGCTGGTCTTTCTAAACAGATTGATTTAGTTTCAAAATCTCAGAAAAAGAATTTTAAACAGAAAAATGCTACCACTTCAGACCCCCATGGTAATAAATGGAAATACAATTTCATTACTACTTACAATAATGTTCCAATGAAAATACGCAAGATTTTAAAGGAACATTGGTCTATTTTACTTGAAGACCCTATTCTTAAAAAAGTTCTCCCCAGACAACCTGTTTTAACTTTTCGTAGAGCTAAAATGCTCCGCAATCATCTAGCGCCAAGTAGGTTGAAAACTGTCCCTAAAGAAAATAAGATAAAAAATATACAATCTACATTAGGGTCACACCGATTACTGGGTACTTTCAGATGCGGGATCCCCAGATGTTTGTGTTGCAATTGGATCCCGAAATCCGGCACTGATTTTATATGCTCTCGATCCACTGGCGAAAACTTTAGAATTGGAGAGTATAACCACTGCGGCTCCTCCTTTGTCATTTATCTATTGACATGTCATTGTGGAATCCAGTACATCGGCCGTACTGTACAAAATTTGCGCTCTAGAATGAACAAACACCGGTCTAATATTTCTAATAATTTCATGAAACAAAGTGTGTCCTGGCATATTGCCCTTTCGCAGGACTGCGATAGTGAGCGATTGTCGGTGTGTGTAGTGGAGTCTATAAATGAAAATTGTCCCAATCGATACCAGCAACTCATTAAAAGGGAGTCATATTGGATTTTTAGATTTAATACGAAAATTTGATTTATATTTGGACTGCCGCTATATTCATTTTTTGTAAGGCGCTCACTCATTCATTCATTATGTTTCTTAATAGTTTGTGGTGATTGTTCTTTGTGTGTGGATAACGTCCCTTTGTTTGTGGAAAAACGTCATTTCCCGTACAAGTCATGAAATTACCTGTTAAATACCGCTATGTTCTTTTACTGGATATCACGCCTGATGAAAGGGATATTCATTCCCTGAAACGTGTTGTGTGTGTGTGTGTGTGTGTACCAATAAATGGTTAAACTTACCTAATTCATTCTTCAAGTTATTACAACAGCTCAATATCAAGCTTCCAGTTTCCTCTATCCTCTGTATCCTGCTATGCACGCCGGTGATCCAGCGTGGGAAGCCGCTGCAGCTGTCTGAGTCATTCCTCATGCGAAGTGTCTGTGTTGTGCCTGTAGATTGCACAACTTCACCAGGTGAGCACGGTCCGCACTGGCTACTAGCATTGCACTATTCCTGAGATTCTTCACATGGAAGCGCTCCTGTTTCTTTCTATAATAACTCAAAAAAGCTTATACATACCTCCCTTGTACCCTCCATTATCAGTGCCCAGTCTTCGCCATAGTCCCCAGTCTTCACCTGAAAACTGCTAAGCCAGTCACAAACTTAGACGGTAATTTGCAGGGGCCAGTGATTGATGCTATGTCACATCTGCAGCTCTGTGAAGGGGAAGTTCGGCGGAGACTGGGAAGCAATACTGCAGGCTACAAGGGATGTATGTATGCATTTTTTTAACCCCTTAATAACCACGGACGTAAATGTGCGTCCTGGTGCGGAGGTGTTTAGTGCACCAGGGCGTAAATTTAGGAGGTTCCCTTACCTGCCTCCGCCCGTCTCCTCGGGTCATCTGCTCTGGTCTTGGATCAAGCAGACCAGAGCAGAAGATCGCCGATAATACTGATCAGAGCTTTGCCCTATGCATAGCACTGAAAAGTATTAGCAATCAACCGATTTATTTTTTATGCCCCCATAGGTAACTATTAATAGCAAAGTTGAAAAAAGTAAAAAAATTAGAAAAATCCCCTCCCCCCAATAAAGATGAAAATTGTTCCTTTTCCCCATTTTACCCCCAAAAAGCGTAAACATTTTTTCAATAAACATATTTGGTATCGACGCTTGCGTAAATGTCCGAACTATCAATATTAAGTTATTGCTCCTGTATGGTGAACGGCGTAAACGTAAAAAAAAAAAAAATCCAAAAATGCTGCTTTTTTTTGTCACATTTTAGTCCAAAAAAATGTATAAAAAGTGATCTAAAAGTTTTATATATGCAAATGTGGTATTGATAAAAATTACAGATGACGGTGCAAAAAAGGAGCCCTTATGCCGCCCCATATATGGAAAAAGGAAAGTTATAGGAGGTCAAAATGGAGATTTTTTTTCGGTACAAAAATAGAAAAGTATCTGGCCATGGGTATCATTTTAATCGTATTGACCCACAGAATAAAGAACACATGTCATTTTTACCGTAAAGTCTACAGTGTGAAAACGAAACCCTCCAAAATGTGCAAAATTTTTATTTCCTCCCTAAAAAAATTATTCTTTGGGATCACCATACATTTTTTGGTAAAATGAGAGGTTTCATTGCGAAGTACAATTGGTCACAGAAAAAACAAGCCCTTATATGGGTATGTAGATGGAAATAGAAGGCGAGGAGGATAAAATGAAAATATTAAATTGGCCTGGTCCTTAACCCCTTAAGGATGGAGGGCATACCCTTACGCCCCTATTTTAGAGTCCTTAAGGACTGAGGGCACGCAGGTACGCCCATGGGAATTTCTGTCCCTGCTGCCAGCTGGTTGGGGACCGGACCAGGATGCCTGCTGAAATCATTCAGCAGGCATCCCGGCACATTGCCGAGGGGGTTTCTGAGACTGTATTGATCACGGCATCTGAGGGGTTAATGAGTCCTGTCAATTCAGAACGGCAATCTGCGTCGATTTCTGTCATATGGGTCTCCTGTGACCTGGAAAATAAGGGATCGGAGGTGTCAGACACCCACGATCCCCCTGAAGGGGATAGGAGTGAGGTGGCAGGAGTGCTATTGGTTGGTCAGAAGCCACCGACCAATAGCAGATCGGGGGCGGGGGAGTTTAGCGGGCGGTGATGCTGACGTGCGGCTGGGTCCCTGGTGCAGACTACGGAAGCCAGTGAGTTGCCTAGCAACTTCTGGAGGGCTACAGTTTGGAGACCATTTAACAGTGGTCTCTAAACTGTAGCCCTCCAAAAGTTGCAAAACTACAACTCCTAGCATGCCCACACTGCTGTTTTGGCATGCTGGGATTTGTAGTTTTGCAACAACTGGAGGACTACAGTTTGGAGACCACTGTGCGGTGGTTTCTAAACCATGGCTCTCTAAATCTTGCAAAACCACAACACCCAGCATGCACGAACAGCAAACTGCTGTGTCTCCATGCTGGGAGTTGTAGTAACGTACCTCCAACTGTTGTATAACTACATCTCCCAGCATGCCTTTCGGCGATCAGTACATGCTGGGAATTTTGCAACAGCTGGAGGCACACTGGTTGGAAAATACTGAGATAGGTAACAGAACCTAACAGAAGGTTTTCCAACCAGTATGCCTCCAGCTGTTACAAAACTACAACTCACAGCATGCACTGACTGTGCATGCTGGGAGTTGTACTTTAGCAACAGCTGGAGGCACACTGGTTGGAAAACCTTCTGTTAGGTTCTGTTACCTATCTCAATATTTTCCAACCAGTGTGCCTCCAGCTGTTGCAAAATTCCCAGCATGTACTGATCACCGAAAGGCATGCTGGGAGATGTAGTTATACAACAGTTGGAGGTACATTACTACAACTCCCAGCATGGAGACACATCAGTTTGCTGTTCGTGCATGCTGGGTGTTGTGGTTCTGTTACCTATCTCAGTATTTTCTAACCAAACAGAAGGTTTTCCAACCAGTGTGCCTCCAGCTGTTGCTAAAGTACAACTCCCAGCATGCACAGTCTGTCAGTGCATGCTGTGAGTTGTAGTTTTGCAACAGCTTGAGGTTTGCCCCCCCCCCCCCCCCCATTCACATGGGCGGATTTACAGTGAATTTCCTGCTTCAAGTTTAAGCTGCGGCATTTTCCACCGCAGCTCTAACTCCTAGCGGGAAACTCACCGTAGACCCCCGTCTGTGTGAATGTACCCTAAAAACACTACACTAACACACATAATAAAGGGTAAAACACTACATATACACCCCCTTACACGCCGCCCCCCCCCCCCAATAAAAATTTAAAACGTATCATGTGGCATTGTTTCCAAAACGGAGTCTCTAGCTGTTGCAAAACAACTACTCCCAGCATTTCCAGACAGCCACTGACTATCCAGGCATGCTGGGAGTTTAGCAACACTGGAGGCACCCTGTTTGGGAATCACTGGCGTAGAATACCCCTATGCCCACTATGGATCGACTGATATCGATTTTTTTTTTAGGGCCGATACCGATAATCTGTGGAGGTTAAGGCCGATAATTTATACCGATATTCCGGTATAAATTATCGGCTATTTCTCTCCCCCCACACTCCCTGAAACCACTGCAGATCATTGATTTAAAGCGGGTGCTTTAAATCAATGAACTGTAGCGGCTTTTGCGGTGCCAGAGACTGCCGCCGCCACTTGCTTCTCTCCCCCTGCCTGTATAAAGCCCCCCTGACTTATAATATGTGCCCCTCATACATAATACCCCCTGTCCTGGGCCCCTCATATATAATGCCCCATGTACTGTGCACCTCACATATAATGCCCCCTGAGGGTGCAGAACAGGGGGCATTATATGTGAGGGGCACATGTCAGGGGGCATTATATGTGGGGGCACATGATGGGGGCATTGTATTTGAGGAACACAGGACATGGGGCATTATATGTGGGGGTCACAGGACAGGGGGTATTATGTATGAGGGGCACATGACGGGGGGGGGGGGATTATATGTGGGGGCACATGACAGCCCACCTGCCCATATAATCATATAATGCCCCCCTGACTTATAATACCCTCTGTCCTGTGCCCCTCACATATATTGCCCCCTGTCCAGTGCCCCTCACATATAATGCCCTATGTCCTGCCATCTCGGGGCATTATATGTGACGGTACAGGACAGAGAGTATTATAAGTCAGGGGGGCATTATATGGGCACATGATGGGGGGGGGCTTCCATGTGCCCCCACATATAATCCCCCCTGTCCTGTGTTCCTCACATATAATACCCCCCTGATATGTGCCCCTCACTTATATTTGCCCCCCTCACTTATAATTTGCCCGTCCATCCATACAGCGCCCGAGCAGTGCTTACCTCACACGCTGCTACGTTCTTGTACTGTGAGTGAGAGCTGCAGGGATGTGATCTCCGGGCGCCGGCGCGATGATGTGATGTCATCACGCCGGCCTGCCGTGGATGGCGTCCCCGCGGCTCTCACTCCCACTGCAAGAATGAAGCAGCGTGAGAAAGGTGAGGTAGTGGAGGAGTGGGACAGCTGACAGCTCCTGCTCCACCATGCTGTCAGCTGTCAGGCACTTGCTCCGCACGGCACAACGAGGCGTGCGCACGAATCGCGGGACTTCAGTTCAGGGCCGGAACTGAAGTCCCGCGATTCGTGCGCACGCCTTGTTTTGCGCATAATCGGCAGGTTAGAAGCCGATATCGATAACGGGGGAAAATGTGAATATCGGTCGATCCCTAATGCCCACCCCTATGCAATCCCTAATTTAGTCCTCAAATGCACATGGCGCTCTCTCACTTCGGAGCTCTGTTGTATTTCAAGGAAACAATTTAGGGCCACATATGGGGTATTTCCATACTCTGGAGCAATTGAGTTACACATTTTGGGGGGATTTTTCTTCTTTTTACCCCTTAGGAAAAGGAAAAGTTAGGGTCTACACCAGCCTGTTAGTGTAAAAAAATAAAAAAATTTACACTAACAAGCTGGTGTTGCCCCATACGTTTTATTTTCACAAGAGGTAAAAGGGGAAAAAAGACCATCAAAACCTGTAAGGCAATTTCTCCTTAGTACTGAAATACCACATATGTGGGTTTAAAATGCTCTGCGGATGCACAAGGCTCAGGAGTGAGAGCGTGCCATGTACATTTGAGGCCTAAATTGATGATTTACACAGGGGTGGCTGATTTTACAGTGGTTCTGACAAACGCAAAAAAATAAATACCCAAGTGTGACCCCATTTTGGAAACTACACACATCAGGGAACATAACAAAGGGGTATAGTGAGCTTTAACACCCCACAGGTGTTTGTTGAATTTTCGTTAAAGTTGAATGGGAAAATTAAGAAAAAGTTTTCACTAAAATGCTGGTGTTACCCTAAATTTTTCATTTTCACAAGGGAAAAATAGGGGGGAAAAAGCCACCAAAAATTTGGAACCCTATTTCTTCTAAGTGAGAAAATACCCCATATGTGGATGTAAAGTGCTCTATGGGCGAACTACAATGCTCAGAAGAGAAGGAGCGCCATTGGGCTTTTGGAGAGAAAATTTGTCCGGAATTGAAGGCCATGTGTGTTTACAAAACCTCCATAGTACCAGAACAATTGACCCCCCCATATGTGACCCCATTTTGGAAACTACACCCCTCACGGAATGTAATAAGGGGTACAGTGAGCATTTACGCCCCACAGGTGTCTGACAGATCTTTGGAACAGCGGGCTGTGCAAATGAAAAATTACATTATTCATTTTCACGGACCGCTGTTCCAAAAATCTGTCAAACGCCAGTGGGGGTAAATGCTCACGGCACCGCTTATTAAATTCTGTGAGGGGTGTAGTTTCCAAAATGGTGTCACATGTAGGAGGTACACTGTTCTGGCACCACGGGGGGCTTTGTAAATGGCCCCCGACTTCCATTCCAATCAAATTCTCTCTCCAAAGGCTCAATGGCGCTCCTCCTCTTCTGAGCATTGTAGTGCAGCAGCAGAGCACTTGACGTCCACACATGGGGTATTTCCATACTCAGAAGAAATGGGGTTACAAATTTTGGGGGGCATTTTCTCCAATTACCCCTTGTAAGAATGTAAAATTTGGTGAAAAATCAGCATTTTAGTGAAAAAAAATTTTTTTTTTTCATTTATATATCCAACTTTAACAAAAAGTAGTCAAACACCTTTGGGGTGTTAAAGCTCACTGTACCCCTTTTTACATTGCTTGATGAGTGTAGTTTCCCCAAAAAGTATGGCTTGTGTTTTTTTTTTCCGCTGTTCTGGCACCATAATGGCTACCTAAATGCGACATGCCCCCCAAAAACCATTTCAGCTAAATTTACTCTCCAAAATCCCATTGTTGCCCCTTCCCTTCTGAGCCCTCTAGTGCACCCACGGAGCACTTTACATCCACATATGAGGTATTTCCTTACTCGAGAGAAATGGGGTTACAAATTTTGGGAGGATTTCTCTCCTTTTACCCCTTGTAAAAATAAAAAATATGGCTCTACAAGATTTTGAATTTTCTCCTTCTCCACTTTTCTGCTATTCCTGTGAAACACCTAAAGGGTTAAAAAATAAAAACTTTCTGAATGTCATTTTGAATACTTTGAGGGGTGCAGTTTTGATAATGGGGTAATTTATGGGGTATTTCTAACATAAGTCCCTCAAATTCACTTCAAACTGAACTGCTCCCTGAAAAATTGTGATTTTGAAATTTTCGTGTAAAATTCTAAAATTACAGCTAAACTTTGAAGCCCTCTGATGTCTTCCATAAGTAAAAACATGTCAACTTTATGATGCCAACATAAAGTAGACATATTGTATATGTGAATCATTATATAATTTATTTGAAACACTCTGCTAGTAAGGAAAATGGATTTTCCAAAGTTCCAAAAATGCTATATGTTAAAAATGTTAACGACATTTTGGGATTTTTCACCAAGAAAGGATGCAAGTAATGATGAAAATTTACTACTATGTTTAAGTAGAATATGTCACACACAAAAAAATCTCAAAATCTGAATAAACGGTAAAAGCCTCCCAGAGTTATTAATGCATAAAGTGACAGTGGTCAGAATTGCAAAAAAAAAGGTCTGTCCTTAAAGGAGAACTCCAGACCATAAAAATTGTCCCCCATAGTGCCGGCAGTAAAAAAAATAAAAATGTACATACCTTCCTCCGCTCACCCGGGGCCTCCGGTAACCGGCTCCGGTCTCCGCCACATTCCACTTCCTGGTTGCCAGTGGTCGGATGAATCCGCCAATCACCAGCCGCAGCGCAGTCCGACTCGGCAGGCGATAGGCTGAGCGGCAGTGTGACGTTTTTGGCCCCGGCCGCAGGTGCCGCTGTAGTGAAGAATTTTTGGTCCTGAAGCGTTTTCACACTGCCGCTCAGCCTATCGCCGGCCGAGTTGGACTGCACTGTGGCTGGTGATTGGCTGATTCATCCGACCACTGGCAACCAGGAATTGGATTGCGGCGGAGACCGGAGCTGGTTACCGGAGGCCCCGGAGGAGCGGAGGAAGGTATGTACATCTTTATTTTTTTTTCCTGCCGGCACTATGGGGGACCATTTTTGTTGTCTGGAGTTCTCCTTTAAGGGGTTAAGGTTAAAATGGGCTTGGTCCTTAAGGGGTTAAGACTGGTTAATAGTATTAGCACTCTAGTGTTCTGGTTACCACCCATATGCCCAGTGTGTTCATGTGATTGTAAAACTGTGTACAACTTAAAAAAATCACCTACTGTTTTCTAAATGTATACTATTCTTTATGGCTTTTTTTTTTTTTTTTGGTTTACATTTTTTAGGGTAGGGTAACACGTTGTTTTTTTTACAATACATTATCTGCTGTGCAGTGAGAACTACTCTGCATATTTTGTGAATTCATATAGAGAAAATTGACATGTCGCACATCCACAACTATTTTGATCTACTTTCTTCTCAGCATAAATTAAAAAACTAACAGGTTGTTAGTATACATTTTGATCAAAAAATACAAGCCCACTCACCACGTCAAGGCCGCCTATTTAGAGTGGGTCCCTAACGTCCCTAGCATAAAATGGCGTAGCACTAGGTGGCGACCGCCACCACCCCAACACCAGTGCCCACAGGGGGGGGAACGACCCACTGGCAGAGCGGCCCCAATGCCACTCAAACCAGTCCTAGGGCCGCGCCTCCCATAGACATGGTGCCACGGCAGCAACAGATGCCGCACAAATCCACACCAGTGTGAACAAGGTGTAAAAGCTCACTTACCATGTGCTCCCAGACAGACTGGGAGGCTGCCAGAAAGGAAGGGGCCCTGTGCAGCTTCCTGCTAATTTATATAGGGCTGGGCTGAGGGGGAGGGGTAGAGTGCAGACTAAGTTTAAAAAAAAGAGGGGGATAGAAAAAAAAAAGTGAATTTATTAGAGAAAATGGACATGGTCGCACATCCACAATTTGTATTTTGATCTACTTGCTTTTCAGCATAAACTAACAGGATGTTAGTATACAGTTTGATCAAAAAGTACAAGCCCACTCACCACGTCAAGGCCACCTATTTAGTGTGGGTCCCTAACATCCCTAGCCTAAAATGGCGTACCACTGGGTGCAACCACCACCGTCGCAACACCAGTGCCCACAGGGGGAACGACCCACTGGCAGAACAGCCCCAATGCCACTCATACCAGTCCTAGGAGCAAACACACAGGGTTTCTCTAGGCAGCCCTGTGTGCGCAATGAGATTTGGAAGCGGGGACAGCACGCTGACATGGAAATTATGCAGCAAAGGGAAAAATATTTTAACTAATTTTACCCACACACTGTGGAAAAAGCTGCATATATTTTGATATACAATGCACATTTTAAATCTGCAGAAGTTCACTTTCTAATGAGAATGGACCATTTAATCACTTTGATTCCTTTGTCAATAGCAACCATGGTATGCAAGCCATTATATGGATGAATCCACCCATTGTTGCCCAGTTGCCACCCTCCAAATGCAATCATGAGGAGTCATGGCAGCCAGGGCCCATGCCTGCCATCTTAGCACTCATATTACATTATAGAATCCTGCATTTAAAGCACAACTGTCATGAACTTGGGGCTATATAACCTACACAAAGCCTTTTGTACTGTGTGTGCAGATTGTGTCTACAGTAGTATTTTTACCTTAGTTCTCTCTGCTTTTATTACCCCAAAAAACTTTTTTGATAGCAGCTGCACACAGTCGGATAGGCGTGGCGCATGGTTCATTATGCCCTGTCGCCGACAAGCCTATACTCTGTACGTCAGCGCTGGGACCGCTGTGTTATTGGCATGCGCATTTTAGCTCATCCCCGTGCGTGCCACAGCGTGTTATCCTGGCAAGTGCTCTCTCCTTCCGCCTGCCTCCTCTGCGCGCTCTCTGCCTCTCCGGTCTCAGCGCACTGAGGAGGAAGGCGGCGGGTGCGAGCGCTTGCCAGGATGATATGCTGCAGCGCACACTGGGGATGAGCGAAGATGCGCTGGGACTATTGTGTCAATCACAAAGCGGTCCCAGCGCTGACATACAGGGGATAAGCGTGTCGGCGGCAGGGAAAAGCAAACCTTGCGCTACGCCTATCAGATTGTGTGCGGCTGCTATCAAACACGTTTTTTTGGGTGATAGGCTGTTAGGCTGTTTTTAGGTTATATAGCCCCAATTTTTTTTTTATAACTTTATTTTTCTGCGTACAGGCCGGTATGAGGACTCATTTTTTGCATCGTGTTCTGAAGTTTTTATCGGTACCATTTTTGGTATAATTACCTGTTGCCGGGGTCGGGTCCGCGCTGCTTCAGGCCTCCGGTTTGCGTCCCCTGCGTCGTTGCTATGCACTGCGAGACGCAATGACGTCACTCGTCATTACGCCACGCCGTGCAGTGCATAGCAACGATGCAGGGGACGCACACCGGAGGCCTGAAGCAGCGCGGACCCGACCCCGGCAACAGGTAATTATACAACCGGGGATGGGGGGGGCAGCGGCGCCGGCAATGGGTCCCGCTGCCCCTTCTCTCCCCCTTGCTATCGGCGCCGGCACCGATAGTCAGGGGGAGAGAACGGGCAGCGGCGCAGATAGCCAGCGGGAGAGAAGCGGCAGCAGGGCTCTAGACCCCAGGAAAGGCAGGGGGAGAGAAGTGGGCAGCGACTGCCCCTCTCCCCCCGCCTTTCCTGGGGGTGTATCGGGGTATACGCATGCACACACACGCACCCTCATTTTACCAAGGATCCTTGGTAAAATGAGGGTGCGTGTTATAGGCCGGTGTGTGGTATACCCCGATAAATACAGTAATTTTTTCATGATATAAAAAGTGACCAAAAATACGCTATTTTGGACTTAGGAATTTTTTTGCTCGTACGGCATTGATCGTGCGGTTTAATTAACGATATATTTTTATAGTTCGGACATTTCCGCATGCCACATGTTTATTTTTATTTACACTGTTTTTTTTTTTTTTTTAAGGGGGGTGATTCAAACTTTTATTAGAGAAGGGGTTAAATGACCTTTGTTAACTTATTTTTTTTACTTTATTTTTTTTTTTTGCAGTGCTATAGCTCCCATAGGGGGCTATAGCACTGCACACACTGATATTTTACACTGATCCCTGCAAAGCCTACAAGATAGGCGCTCGATTGCTCAAGCCTGTAGCTCAGGCTTGGAGCAATCTAACGCAGATCAGACGCGACGGAGCAAGGTAAAGGGTCTCCGCTCGCGTCCTAGCTGATTGGGACCTTGCGATTTTATCGTGATAGTCCCGATCAGCCAGACAGAGCTGCCGGGAAGCATTTACTTTCATTTTTAGATGCGACTATCAACTTTGATCGTCGCGTCTAAAGGGTTAAGAGCGCGCGCCACAAAGGATCGTGCCGCACGCTATTAGCCCAGGATCATAGCCGGGACCGACCCGGTGTGATGCGGGGTCACGGTGTGACTCCGTTTTAGACACCGAGACCGGGCGAGGGGCGTACAGGTACGCCCTTCATCCTGAAGGAGTTAGACGGCAGACCCAGGGATGCCATAGCGTTCCCACACTTCCTCAAAGGACAGGAAAACGTGAACAAGTGGGTCACAAATTTAACTCCATGAGTACTCCAAAAACTGGCCTCCTGTAACCTATGCAGGAGAGACAAATGAACGTTCCCCCACAAGGGTGCCCTAGGAGATACCAGAGGCAGTGGAAATGTACCCGACACCACGGACCAATTAACAGAGGAATAGGGAAGGAGGAGCTAAAGTGAGACCTATAGAGTGTATTGGTCAGAGCTTCATATGATCCCATAAGCGCACCAGCCAGGGCTGTCGCCGAGGTCGACAAATCCAGGTCGATCGACCACGCTGCATAGACCAACTGGGATGCAAGAAAATAGTTATACACATCAGGGGCAGCTGAGCCACCAAGCTGCTTGGGAGCCTGGAGAAGGGCCCACATGAGTCTGGGAGGCTTTCCCTGCACATAGAAGGATCCTAGAGCACTGCATAGCACGTTAAAATGCCTCCTGGGGGGAATGACAGGGGACAGGTGAAATAGATATAGAAATTTAGGGAGATAAATCATTTTAAAGATATTGATCCTGCCTGCCAGGGAGAGGGGGAGGGTAGACCATGCAAGCAGTCGCTCCACAGTGGCGTGCAATAGTGGCTCCAAGTTAAGAGGCATATATTCTAACAGGGACGGAGTAACCTCCACTCCCAAATATCGAAAATGAGGAACAGGTGCACCCCAGCCGGAAGAGAGGGCGGAAGGGAGACCCCAGAAGAAAGCACCATCAGGGAGGATTTAGCCCAGTTAACTGATTTGGTGTAATCTCAGGCCTGCAGGTTAAGTCCATAAGGGACAGTAGGGAACCCTCAGCATCTGCCATATATACCAGAGTATCATCTGCATAAAGAGAAACCTTTTCCACAATAGACCCCCTGGGAATGCCACATATATCTGGGTCCCTCCGTATGGCCGCTGCCAACTGCTCAATCGCTAGAGTAAATATGAAGGGGGAAAGCTGGCACTCCTGTCTCGTCTCCCGACCCAGGGAGAATGGGGCCGAAATATCCAAGTTAGTACGGATCTGGGCCCTAGGCCAAACCCAAAGGATCCTAACACCTCCCAGAGATAAAGCCACAAAACCGAGTCAAAGGCTTTATAGATATCCAGGCTCACCATCACACCCGTGGGAAAGCCCCCATCTACCGCCGCTATGTTAAGCTGCAAACATTTCAAATTTACATCTGTAGCCCTTCCTGGCATAAATCCCGTTTGGTCAGGATGAATGATAGCACCGACAATGCCATACAACCGAGTAGCTAGGGGACTAGCCATAATTTTAATATCAACATTCAGAAGGGAAATTGGTCTTTAGGAGCCAGGGAGCACTGGATCCTTCCCAGGTTTAGGAAGCACAACGATGAGCGCCTCCCTCATAGAATCCGGAAGGGCGTCAGCATTGGCTATGGAATGAAACAATTTACATAAAATAGGGGCCAGACGCTCCTCATTCATCCTGTACCAATCACCTACCATCCCATCCAAACCCGGAGTCTTCCCCCGAGGAAGATCTTTAATAGCCTGAGCCACCTCCTCCACAGTAAAGGGGGCATCTAATGCCTCCGCCTGAGCCCGCAAAAGCGAGGGGAGAGTCAAATCCTGGAGAGACTCTCCCCCTGACAGGGCACAGAGGGGGCAGCATGTAAGGAGGAATAGAATTCTTGGAAAACTACATTTATCCCTGAAGGATCCGTAACTACCACCCCATCATTTCCCATGATGCAAGGAATAGAGGCCGTCGGGCGAGTAGCCCTAGTCAAATATGCCAATAATTTACCGTTCTTATCACCAAATTCGAACAGGGCAGCCTCCCTATCCGCTAACTTCAATTGGACCCGGTCTGTCTGAACTACTAACAAGGATCTCTGAGCCTTAGCCCACTTCCTCTCATTCTCAGGTGATGGATTCCTAACATACTCAGCCTCCAGAACCCCCACCCTCTGCAAGAGTGCAACCTCCATGGCCGACCTACGTCTCTGCTGAGAGGCGACCCCCGCAATGAAAGCATCCCTAATTGTGGTCTTGTACGCATCCCATTGCACCAAAGGGTCTGGATAGTCAGTATTGTGTTCCTAGTATTCAGTACGAGCCACCCCCAAAGCCTCCACCACCGCATTAGCCTGTAGCCAGCCAAGGTGCATGCGCCATATGCGGGAGGGGTGGGGGGTGGGGGGTAGGGCCAAGGTGCAGGACTACCAATAGGGCAGAGTGGTCCGAGATCCCTCTAGAGGTGTAGGAAACGTCTCTTACCACCGGAAGAAGATCCTCACATGCTAGAGCCAGGTCTATGCGAGAAAACGACTAGAGATGAGCGAACTTACAGTAAATTTGTTTCGTCACAAACTTCTCGGCTCGGCAGTTGATTACTTTAACTTCATAAATTAGTTCAGCTTTCAGGTGCTCCGGTGGGCTGGAAAAGGTGGATACAGTCCTAGGAGACTCTTTCCTAGGACTGTATCCACCTTTTCCAGCCCACCAGAGCACCTGAAGGCTGAACTAATTTACGCAGGATAAGTCATCAACTGCCGAGCTGAGAAGTTTGTGACTAATCGAATCTACTGTAAGTTCGCTCATCTCTAAAAACGACCTATGGGCCGCAGAGTTAAAGGAGAATGAGGACCAAGTAGGGTATTTCCACCTCCAGAGGTCAGTCAAGCCCAACGCCACCCGCCAGGTATTGAACGCAGAAGAGCCATGGTCAACAGCCATGGTACAGTCGAGGACTGGATCAGGAACCACGTTGAAATCGCCTACGAAGAGAACGGGGGTCAGAGGAAAAAGAAACAGTTCATTAGTAATAAGCCCCAGTACTGAAACATGGAAGGGAGGGGGCACATACACAGCAACAAGAACAAAAGAGACAGACCCCAAAGAACAGTGCAGGATGGACAATGTTTGGACAATGTTTGGTAAGAATCTTGGCAGAAATGCATCTGATTGTGCAAGATAAAGGTCACAAGAAATTAGTGAACTTGAGAAAAGAAGAAATTAGAGATATTTATGGATATTGTTTTTCTTTATTTTAGTTTCATTGGAACAATTAACTGTTGAAAATTGCTTGTATTGTTTCATAATTATACATAACTGGCCCAGCCATCATTTCTGCAGGATGTTGACTATAAAGACTTCCTTTCTTCTGGAAGTGAAATGAGCTGGATCCTGGAACATCGAAGAAAATCCTCAGCAAAATGTGCAGACTACAGTCGTAAAAAGCAAAAGAGTAAAAGTAGGCTAAAAGGTAATGTAATTTGTATTTAAAGGGATATTCCAAGTTAAAATTACTTATCCCCTATCAACAGGGTAGAGGATGTTTACATTGCATTGGGTCCAGAATGGGGCCCAAGGTCTGCGATGGCTGGCCCTTTTACATTGGCTGACTATCAGGAAAGGGCCTTTTACTACTTACTGTCTTTTTCCCTCCCTAACTTCCTTTTACCCTCCCTCACATACTCTCATTCTTTCTTCTGCTCCCTCCCCCTATTTTTCTTCTTTTTTTTTTTTTTTTTTGCTCCTTGCATTGGATGAGGCTGTTTCCAAGAATACTTCTGAATTTCAAAATACTTTAGGAAATCTCATAACTTCACCTAACAAGTCTGTTTTATTGTATTTTTTTGTGCAATTAGCAAATAGATAAGCCCAGATGAGTGTTTTGTGCAGATTAAAGGGAAAAGTGCCTGTATACTCTGTATTTATATGGTTCATTTCTTTCAGTACTTCCCTTGTCTTCACAAAGTTCTGATGAGACAGAGAAGCTCAAAAAAAGGGTATATATTTTTTGTATTGGTTTGTGTTATTGCTAAAAATATTAAGCTATTTTCGTTATATTTGTGTCCTTTTAAATCATTACACGAAAAATGAAAAAAGCAAGTTTATTCATAATTTGTATAAACAATACCTAACTTGCATGATTTCAGTATATTAACATGTTTCTGGCTAAATGTATTATTAAATAAGTTGTGTTGCCCTGAAATCATGATGCCACACCCTTCAAGTTTTCTAATGAATTTGGTGTAGAAACAAATAAAAAAAAACAAAAAAACATTTTTTCCACACATTCTGGTGCAGTGCTGGCCATGGTATCTATAGGATTGTCCCCCCAATGGCAATGCTGCAAGAGGGTCGCAATGGTTGTGATGGCAGCGGGAGGCCAGCTGATGGTGTCCTGTCTGCCAAGTACAGAGGCCTGTGGGGCCAGCCATAAACTTGATCTCACAGGCTTAATGTCGGTGTAATACTGACAGTTATACTATGCGGCAGCATAGTATAACAGCAAAAAAAAGTAAAATGTATAAAAATAAAGGTATTCAGTAAGTGTTAAAAAATAAAAAAATGCCCTTTTCCTAATAAAGCCCGGTATTATCAAAATAAAAAATAAAGTAAACAAAAAAAAAACTATACATAATGGGTATTGCCAAGTTTGTAAGGACTATATAACGACTATAGTATAAAACGATAATGCTAGTTATCCTGCACGGTGAACGCTGTTAAAAAAACAAACAACAAAACAAAAAATAACACGACTCTCTAAACTCGGTCCAAAATGATCAAAGGTAGCATGTATCACAAAATGGTACCAATAAAAAGTACAACTTATCCCACAAAAAATAAGCCCTCAAACAGTGGCAATGGACTAAAACTAAAGAAAAAAGTGTGGCTGTTGGAACGTGGCAACACAAGAGGGAGAAAAAAGGATTTTGTTGTGAAAAGGAAAAATATAAATAGCTATATAAATTGTGTATTGCCATAATAGTAACAATCTAATATAAAGATATGATAATTTTTACCGCACTGTAAACACCATAAACAAAATTATTTAAAGCCAGAAATGTTTAAAAAATGTTTACAATATTTTGTAGTTTCATGCAAAAAAAGCTATGTGTAATAAAGTTTACCACTCATATAAAGTACATTATGTCATGAAAAAAATATATATATAATTTCTGTGGACATGCCCACAGTTAAATCAGCTCACCTCACATACTGCAGCACAGACAATTTAAGACCAAAAATGCTCTGAATGTCCAGTCCTAAAGGGGTTAAAGCAACATCTCTAGAAATCTGCCAGGAAATTAAAGCTTGGGTACAAACTGGTCTTCCATATGGACAATAAATCCAAACATACGGTACTTACAAAGTTGTGTCAAAATGCCTTAAAGGGTTACTTCATGCCCAGAAATGTCAAATGTTTTGATTGCATCAGGTCTCCCTCCTGAAACCCACCGAGATTGCAAGGTATAAGCTGGGGAAGTGCACAGCATCTCGCTCCACTCCCTGGCAGCCAACAGATCCCACCGCTTCTCTGAATAGACTTATGCAGCGAAAAGGTCAGATTTGTTTGCCAGCGCTCCGAAATGAGACCCACTACAATCAAAACTTTGACATATCTGGGCAAAATGTTTTTTTTTTTATTTTTTTTTTATTGTAGCACTTTACGAAAGCCTTGACTTTAATCCTGTAGAAATGTTGTGTCGGGGTGCAATGCAGGGTAGATCCAGGGCAGATGTTATGGCCCAAGAGGCAGATGGTATTTACCCCTTCTTGTCGTGACGCCAGGGCATGGTTTAGCCTAACCACGCGAAGGTAATATTGTGATCCTGGGTTAGGCATGGGGCAATGAAGACACCAACCCCAGATTAAGGATAACTGCAGCTTTACTGAGGCAAGACAGGTGATATAGTCTTTGCAGTAGAGCCAAATATCCCAGATAGGTGACCAGTGACACAGAGGGACCTCGCAGGCTTGCTGGAACTTTCAGTAGTTAGACTGAGTTTAGTGCAGGCCACGGTGACTACAGATGGACTTGACTGACAATAAGATGACTTGACTTACTGATGACTGACTTGTGACTGCAGGACTTTAGGCTTGAGGCCTCCAATGCTCTGGACACAGACACTGGAACAACTTGACTGGACTTGACCTCAGCAGAAGAGCAATGTGCCATAAGAGAGATTGCAGCCCCTCCCCTTGTTATATAGGGGGGCTGTGCAAGGAGCCCATAGGTCACTTGGGGGGGGGGGGGGGTCACCTGGTCACTGGAGCCCTCTGGGTAACAATCATGTGGTACAAACATTAATGCAACAGTACATTAAATGAGGCAAACCTATATACATAATGGGGTTTGCTGTAGGGGAGCCCTGGGGACATGCAGGGACTCTGCCTGACAGAGCAGGAGGACAGTACGGGGCCACATCATCCCGTACTGGGAGATCACAGAAAATTATTATTTTGACTTCGCATTCTTGAAATATAGTATAGTGATCCTAACTGATTTAAGTTGGTGAATATCTACTAGGATTAAATGTCAGGAATTGTGCGTTTTAATGAATGTGGCAAAGGAGTATGAAAACTTTTATGATTTTAGCATTGACAAATCTCGCAAACTGTTTATAAACTATATATACTCCACTGTTTTTCTTTTTTCTGAAGGGACAACACTTGAAATTTACAGACCTTAAAAAAGAAACTGGACAAGAAAGGGGCGTGGCAGAAAGCCTTTCATTCTCAGATGTAAAGCTGCCAGGGGTCTCTGCCTTGCTAACTCCCAGGGATTCACTCCCACACACTGCAGGTGGGTTTGTGTTCCATTGTCAGGATGTTCATTGTTGATTTTAAAGGCAACTGATCATGAAATTTTACCTAACATAACACATGGCAACACATTATATATGGTAAAATCTTCATACTCACCATCCCTGGGGGATGTTCCTGAACACAGGGATGGTAAGGATATGAAGTTTAAGGTTCCCCCTCTGCTGGGCGGTGAGCTGTAGTTACCTAGTCCCGCCCTCCTTAGTGTGGTTGATGGTGTTTCGGTAAACTGAGGGCAGCCGCTGGCCCCTTGCAGCGGCTCCTTCCGGCGGTGTTGCAGGGATTGTGGCGCCCCTGCTCATCTCCACAGATGTCTCTGGGGCTTGTAAAAGCGCTATGGGTGCAGGGGTCATGACGGCTCATGGCTCCGCCCTTCTCCCCCGTGCCTGCGCGCGCTCTGATTATGGCTGCAAGTGGGGCCATGTAAGCACCTCCCTCTCTCCCTGTACCTTCTAATGGCCGGCGGGCACTTCCCCAGGCCATTTCTCCCTTCTCCTTCAGCTGAGTTTAGCTCCGCCCCTTCTCCTGCGCTGGTCAGCGGTGCTCTGTAGCAGGGCAGCCCCGTCGGCCTCCCTATGCCGCGGCCCGGCAGGAACTCCCTGTCAGACGCTCTTGGCGTTCCAGACGGCCACTTCAGTTGCTTTTGGGGTTCCTTATCTGTCATGTCTGCCGGCCACCCATCCTGGGGTGTTCTTAGCATTTCTTACTATATGCTCCCTTCTCCACAGGTTAAGCATCTAGTGCTCTGGAGCCTCTCATCCAGTGCTAGGTTTCCAGGGCAATATCCCTGTGGACAGGGTTTAAACCTTGTATCTCTTTGCCAAACAGTGGGCTCGCCTGTCTCTCATCTCCCACCTGTCACCTTAGCGGCTGGCGCTCCGGTACCTCTCTGCTGGTGCGAGGTGTCCGAAGGCAGAACCCTTCTCTACTAGGGACCCATACCAGTCAGACGGTGGTCTGCTTTGTTTCCCCTGCCACCTATCATCCACCTGTCCCACATCACTCGACCGAAGTATCCGCGTTTGGAGTTCCGGTACCTCACTGCTGTGCAAGGTGTTCGATGACATGTCTCGTTTCAGCTCTGGACCTGTACCTGTAAGCCAGACAGTGGTCCGCATGGTTTCCTCTGCCCTTTGTCACATGACTCACGGCAGTTATGTTGGTGGCCGCAGTTCCCATACCCCACTGCTGGGTGTGGCATATGGAGAACTGACCCGATGTGTCTTCAGGACCCATACCAGTAAGTCAGACAGTGGTCTGCATGGTTTCCTCTGCCGTTTGTCACCTGTCTCACGGCTGATGTATCTGTGGCTGCAGTTCCGATACCCCACTGCTGGGTGCGGTATGTGGTGAACTGCCCTGCTATGCCTTAAGGACCCTAAGGCTCATTGTCTCCTACGGACCCATTCCAGGAAGCCAGACAGTAGTCTGCATGGTTTCCTACATCGCCTGTCACACAATTCACAGCTGATGTATCTGCGACTGGAGTTTCAGTACCTCACTACTGGGCAAGGTACCGATGTTATGAATAGTTGTCTTCTGTGGATCCATGCCAGCAAGCCAGACTGTGGTCTGCATGGTTGCCTACACCGCTTGTCATAAATCAAATGGCTGATGTATCTGTGCCTGGGGTTCCGGTTCCTCACTACTGGGCGAAGTGCCGATGGTATGCATAGTTGTCGTCTTTGGATCCATGCCTGTGAGCCGGACGGTGGTCGGCATGGTTGCCTACACCGTCTGTCATACTTCAAGCGGCTGAAATATGTGCGGCTTGAGTTCTGGTACCTCACTCCTGGTGGGGTACCGATGGGATGCATTGTTGTCTTCTTTAACTACCAGTAAGCCAAACATTGGTCGGCATGGTTCTCTACACCACCTGTCCTACATCAAACAGCTGGTCTATCTGCTTCTGCAGTTTAGGTTCCTCACTATTGTGAGGTGTCCGTCGGAGTGTCCGATTATCTACTATGGACCCATACCAGTAAACCAGACAATGGTCTTTATGGTTACCTACGCCGCCTGTCGTTCGTCGAACGACTGTATCTGCAGCTGGAGTTCCGGTACCTCACTTCTGAGCGAGGTGTCAATGACGTCACTCGTCTTCCCTGGTCCTGTACCTGTAAGCCAGGTAGGGGTCTGCAGGGTTTCCTGCACCACCTGTTACACATCACATGGCTGGTGTATCTGCGCCTTGACTTCCGGTACCTCACTACAGTAAGAGGTTCCGATGGACTCACTCACTGTCGCCTAGGGACCCATATCAGTAAGCCAGACAGTTGTCTGCATATCTTCTTCTGCAGACTGCCACACAGCGGATGTTTCTGCGGCTGGAGTTCCAGTACCTCACTGTTGTGTGTGGTATACTTGGAACTGACCCAGCGTATCCCTCGGACACTATACGGGATGTCAAGAATGCATTCCGCGGTCCCTTTGTTTCCCCATCTCTCTCTCTCTCCCTCTCTCTCCAGGGGGCGGGGTTTCTTGGCCTCCCCGCCCTTCCACCTTTGGGTCATCTACCATGCATTATCACCCCGTGGACAGTAGTTCACCACTGCCATGGTAGTTTACAAGTGAGTCTCTTCAAGTTGCCCCATGTTCCTTATACATTGCACCACATACTGGTTTACAGGGTTACCTGCATCTTTCTCCACTGTGTGTTCCGTGTGCGGGACCCGACATGGCCACGGTGTCCTTGCCACATGGCCAGACTGTGTGTGCTTGGTGTTCTAATCCACCTGGTCACCTTTCCCATTCGGCTGCTACTGCAGCTGTAGTACAGTGTCTCTCTTCCAGGTGCAGTC
This sequence comes from Hyla sarda, assembly GCF_029499605.1. Taxonomy (NCBI): domain Eukaryota; kingdom Metazoa; phylum Chordata; class Amphibia; order Anura; family Hylidae; genus Hyla; species Hyla sarda. The sequence goes on from NC_079193.1 coordinate 221,033,923, forward strand.
CTGCAGAGTGTGTGCATGTGGGTTCTTAGGACCTTTTTTCCTTTTGCAGCAACAGCAGCATCGCTCTGTTCTCCTTTCTTGGGTTGCACTGTTGGTCTGCTGGGGGCATTCCTCCCTTCCTGCTGGTTCCTTAGAGGTCTGCGGTTTCTTTGTTGTCTGCAGTCTTGGTACGCCACTGTTATCGTGGGGTCCCCATGTCTGTGTTCCTACATATGCTGGGTCCGCTTTGTAGGAGTAGAGCCCTCCTTCCTTCCGAGCCGGTGGGGTGCGTCCAGGGGTTACCGGTGATTCGTCCCCGCGGATCCGAGGCTGTTGAGCACCTCTGTTCTGACATGGGGCCTGCTGGGGCGCCTGTCGGTTCAGCCCCTCCCTGTACTTCCAGGTGTTCCTTTCCGGGGTCCCTGTTCAGGGTGACTCAGGCGCTTACTGGTCACTAGGAAAAACAGCAATCTTTATTGTAGAAATCCTCTTAAAAGCAGTACAGGACTGTTGCACCTCACTGACTTTGAGAGATCTTGACGCGTTTCGAGCGCATGCGCGCTTTGTCAAAAGATATCTGCTCTACTTCCTGACGCCTGTTTATAGGCTAAAATCAAGTGAGTGCAATTAGTAAAAGGATAGGCTGCTAGGAAAAGCAGAACCATCCATGAATACAATAAAACATGAGACAGATAAAACAATATAACATTCAACATATGAAACTTTCATTCAGAAAGCGAAGTATGGTTGCGGTGCACCTATGAAATACAACATGATGCATTTAGCTAATTTATGTTATGGTAAATTGGTGCATAAAAACCGCACCATAAAATTGCAACATCTGAATGGGTTCTTTTAAACAAAATCAAATAATAAATAAATGAATGAGTAACCCAATCCTTTGTCAGGAAAGAAAAAACAAGAATGGAAGTAAATAATGGCATTCTGAAACAAATGGCTCCCAGAAAAAAGAAGAAAGCAATGAAAATGGTATTCCCTGAGAGTGGTTTGCGATAAGTGGTTTGGAGGGGGGGATGTCTCTCCCATACCACTTTTTGTTGATTATCTCAACTCCAATCCATTCAATCTCAGATTCACATTTGAGCACCATCCAGACAGTGCGGTATTCTTGGATTTGCGCTTGAGGGGGACTGCGGGTGAACCCATCGTCACATCCACATATTGCAAACCACTCTCGGGGAATACCATTTTGAGGGCAGACTCCAACCACCCTGTTCATATAATCAAAGCAATCCTGTTAGGAGAATTAACCAGACTCGGACGCAACTGTTCGGACACCAAACAATTCCAAAACAAAGCAATTCAATTAACAAATAGATTACAGTCACGTGGTTACAAACAAAAACATTTACAGAAAGCATATCGAAAAGTTTCAAAAAAGAATAGAAACAAATTACTTATCAGAAAAAACATTCTCAAAACGGGCTGTTGTGTTGTGGCTAAACTACATTAGGTAATTTATTATCGCCTAGTTTAATTCTCTCAGATACTAAATCCACTACAATGTGGTTACGCACCACTGGCTTTTATCATTACGGCTCAAACATTTGCCGTACATGTAAATATGTGAAAGTGTGCAAAAATGTTTCTAATGCGGATAAACATATGAACATATGAAATAAAAAGCTATTTGAATTGCAACACCACCCACTGTATTTACATCATAGAATGCCAAGCATGCTGTTTAAAATATGTAGGTTATACCACACGCAAACTCAAAACACGATTCTTGGAACATATAAATGATATTACAAACCCATCCATAAGAAACCGGTCCAGTGCTTCACCACATTTCATTCAGGAACATAATAGAGAAACAAAATTCATACAAATATATGGCATAGAGAAAATATCTAAACATGTCAGAGGCGGTGACATTGAGCGCAAACTGATGGACAGAGAAGCCTTCTGGCAATTTACCCTAAATTCCAAAATACCACATGGTCTTAACCTACGCAGAGAATTATTATTTCATTACTAAACTTTTCTTTCTTCTTTTTTCTCGTATCCATTTGTTTCAGAATGCCATTATTTACTTCCATTCTTGTTTTTTCTTTCCTGACAAAGGATTGGGTTATTCATTCATTCATTCATTTATTTATTTGATTTTGTATACCAGAACCCATTCAGATGTTGCGATTTTATGGGGCGGTTTTTATTCACCAATTTACCATAACATAAATTGGCTAAATGCATCATGTTGTATTTCATAGGTGCACCGCAACCATACTTCGCTTTCTGAATGAAAGTTTCATATGTTGAATGTTATATTGTTTTATCTGTCTCATGTTTTATTGTATTCATGGATGGTTCTGCTTTTCCTAGCAGCCTATCCTTTTGCTAATTGCACTCACCTGATTTTAGCCTATAAACGGGCGTCAGGAAGTAGACCAGATATTTTTTAACAAATAGCGCATGCGTTCGAAACGCGTCAAGATCTGAATCAGGGAGGTGCTACAGTCCTGTATTGCTTTTAAGAGGATTTCTACAATAAAGATTGCTGTTTTTCCAAGTGCTGGATCATTTTGTTTCTATTTGCCATTGGACACACTGAGCCTGGGTGCGGATCGGAGCACGGAAGCAAGTGGGTGAGCTGGACTTTCTATTATATTTACTTACTGGTCACTGTCTGGGATGGCTCTCAACATGTCTTGTATTTGTTGCCCAGCTTCAGTATACGGGGTTCCAGTCCCTCTTGGGTCGCAAGGTGGCTCTTCCACGTGGCCATGGTTGCCGCTGGGGGCTTCATCCACCCAGTGATTGCATTTCCCTGCTCCTTCTGCGCCTAGCACGCTTGCCAATCCCCTTTCCACAAGGGGTGCAGGGATCAGGGTGCTTGTTGTAGGTCTGCACTTGAGTTGTCTCGACCACCCTTGTTTTTCCCTCATATGGAGGGACTATTTTGTTTTTTTTGCTGAAGAACGTTCAACGGTGATTTTTACTGCCTCAGCTTGTGTGCTTTCTGTTCACTATCACAGCCTAGTGCTCTCCCTGGAAGGGATGTGTACTTCTTACCCTTTTGTCTGTGTCAGTCGTACTGCGTTGACACCGCAGTCTTCTGGAGTAATCCTTCCTATGCCCAGACCCTGGGAGTCCAAGCTGGGTTATCATTGGTTCTCCCTTCATTCCCGTTCTGACGGTCTGTTTCTTAAGGCTGCTCTGGTCTATTCCGTCCATTCTGTTCTATCACTGTTGGTCCCTTTATTTGGGGCTCTGTCCTACGATGCTACGGTGTGCCTTCTTTTTAGGCGGCTTTCCGATTCCTTGAGCCTTAGTGATGGTTCCAGTCTTGGACATTTGTAGTGGCCCGGCCCAGACTCCTCCGCGATCCCTTTCGTCGGGCAGTATTTCTGTTCTGCTCTGTCACTTCTTTATGGCAGTTTTTTCGCCTGGAGAGTTTTTCGCGGACATCTGTTTCCCCTTTTTCTGACGGGTGCCTTGGGTCTCGACAGAGGATGGACCTTTACTTTTGGGTCCTGGTCCATCTCCTTGGACGGGAGATCTTCCGGGAGGTCTTTTTCTGGGCCTAGTGTGTCTCCATCCTGGGGGCTTATCCGCAGGCCTTACGGACATGCGAGTTCAGTCTTGGGACTGTCTCCTTTTCGCTGGTGGTTGTTTTTTCCCACCCTTGGGGACAGCTTTGGTACGTCCCATCAGTTGTGTCCCCCAATGAAGAGCGTCCGAGAAAAGGAGATTTTTTTTGTACTCGCCGTATAATCTCTTTCTCATAGCCTGCATTGGGGGACACTGCACCCACCCATTTTCTGTTTCTTGGGTTCTCCGGGATTCCTTTCTAGGGTCTTTCGGACGTATTTCCTCGTTTGCTTCTCCTACTGCTTTGTGACTAAACTGGTTGCCTCACTGCAGGTGAGCGGGTTTATCCTGCCAGGGAGGAGCCGACTTTTCTTTTTCCTAGTGCCAGCGCCTCCTAGTGGCAAGAGCATATACCCATCAGTTAGGTGTCCCCCAATGAAGGCTACGAGAGATTTTACGGTGAGTACAAAAAAAATCTCCTTTTTTCTTCCATTTTGTCGCACAATGATTTTCTTTTCTGTTTCGCCATAGATTTTTGGGTAAAATGGCTGATGTCACTGCAAAGTAGAATTGGTGGCACAAAAAATAAGCCATTATATGGATTTTTAGGTGAAACATTGAAAGGGTTATGATTTTTAAAATGTAAGGAGGAAAAAATGAAAGTGGAAAAACGCTATGTCCTTAATGGGTTAATATGTAAACAACTCAAAAATTTGTGTCTGGCAGTTAATTCTACATCCGTAATAAAGACACACATTAATTGAACTGAATGAGAACTGACAGATGTTTTATTATTGATGTCAATGCAGTTCAATAGTAGAGAACAGACAGTTGTTTGACATTTTTTGGAATGTTTTAAATCTGAAAACATGGCAAAATACTGTGTGCACATAGCCTTAGTTTGTTTACCATGAATTCCATATATGTGAAATGGTGCATGGAATTTTACAAACCTCATTTAGATCTAATGTGTGTAGCACACCCATTTCTTCTGTCAGGTGTGATATTTTCCTTACTGTGCAGATAGTTTTTCTAATAATTTAGTTAAATACCATGCTGAGTTAGGATTTCCTTGATATGAGTGTCCACATAACGAGAAGGACAATATATACCATATGCTGTATTAACTTCTCATAGATGAAGTATGAATTGATGATGAATTGTAGCCTGTGATGTAACCTATCAAGTAGCATTTTGCTCCGTTTGGTATTTAGCAGTTTTATGATAGTGTTTATGCTTGGTTGGTTGATTGAACTATTTAAAATGCAGTTACCTATTTGTTCTAAATGCAAACCTTCTTTTTTTAAAGGCACTTTACGTTTATCTGATTTGGATCAAGACACCATGGATCCATTACAAGAAATGTCTTCCCCGGAATTGGTTAAGATTAAAAAAGTAAGTCATTATTGGCAATGAAAACAGGTCAAAAACTGTTTAAGTCTCAAAAAAAAACTATGCAGAATGCAGACTTTTTTAATATTTTTTATTATTTTAATCATAGAGTTTTATTGAGCTCAGTGGTAAAACATACTTAAGTGTCAATTAATTTTATGGCTATAATTGTTATAGCTATAAAATTAAGTTTAGGGCCCTGACTATGTGTACAGTATATATTTATGCTAATGCTGTCTAGTGTGTTGTATGCATGGTTATGTGATGGTCGTGAAACCATGTATGTAAATGTTTCTCTGCATAAGGGTGATCATGTAAGTGGTGAACTGGTGGTGAAGTCTCAGCTTAGTGTCAGTAGGAGACAGACACAGGTCTGTAGAGCTGTTGTTCTTTTTGTTGCTTTAGAGTATTAGATTTTTTTCTCTCCTTTCTGATCTTATTTAGGTTGGGGCGACAAGAGCATGGTGCTGCCTGATCCCCCACTTGCGATGAAGGGGCACAGTACATAAAATATGCACCGTTAACCCCTTCTCGCCACCGACCAGCACTAGGGATGTACCCTGGGTCCAGGTCCCCTCTTGCCCCCTGCTCACCCCGCTATGGTAGCCTGGCATGATGCAGAGAGGCACTATGCTGGTTGAAGACTTCAGAGGTGATTACGTGGGGACATCTTCCCTGTAGGTAAGTACACACCAGCACACTGCTGTTCCTCCAGTTGCTCTCTGGGCACAGGGATCTCCTTCTCTGCACGCTGCTATTCCTGTTCAGCTACTCCTGTACAAAAGGGACCTCCACCTCTGCAAGGGACCTCCACCTCTGCAAGGGACCTCCACCTCTGCAAGGGACCTCCTCCTCTACACGCTGCTGTTCCAGCTGATATCAGGACTCAGGAACCTGGGTGAGCTTGTTCCTCTTTCTTTGGGTTTGGCTGACTTATCTGTCAGGTTTTCATTCCATATCCGACCCCAGAACCGAATCCCCCCCCCAACATCTCCCTGGTTCCCACCTTAGTCACATACTATTCCTGCATGAGCTGTAAAACTAAAATGCCTGGTGGCTCGACTGAGTCCACCTGTTCTGCTTGCTCCGCTTCACGTCCCAGCCCTCCTGTGCCTTCCATCCAGGATGGTGGCCACCTGGACCCTGTGGTCATGGAACCTCCCCCTGTTTGGGTGTCCTCTCTCTGACAATCTCTGATTTGGTGCAGGTTTCCAGAGAGGTCGCTACTGCCTTTTAAGCGGTCCTCCTTGTGATCTCGCTCCCGGGAGGCTCATTCAGTCTCCTCTAGATTCCCCACCCGGCGCTCTCACAAGCGCCACAGGGTCATTGACCCCTCACCCGATGGGACATCTCCACGCCGCTCTTGCTCCCTATCCCCATCTATCAGGCAGCGTCCTCGCTCCCGCATTCACTCCCCTGTGGACCGCTCCCGGCCTGCCGTTGCAGATCTGCTAGATCTAGAGCTTCCACTGCCTGTTCCTGGTCTCCTGGGGAACTGGTGGACCCAGACTCAGATCCGCACTCAGAGATTGAGGAGCCGTTATCCATATCCTCCAGATCTCCAATGCTGGTGATTCTGTGCTCTGTGTCTCTGGAGACCGCACATTGTGCGGCCTTTGCTTCTGGAAATTTGGTAGCTATCCGCCGCTCTATGTGGCTGAAGGCCTGGAATGCCAATGCGGCCTCCAAGAAATCTCTCGCAGAGCTGCCGTTTGCTGTTGGCCGTCTTTTTGGCAAATGCCTGGATGAAATATTTTCTGAGGCTACAGGCGGTAAGAGCTCTCTGCTTCAGCAGAATAAGGTGCGTCGCACAGATTCCCGCCGCAAGCCCTCTTCCTTTCAGCCCTTTTGGTCCTTTGCCTCGGGCTGCCAGGACAAACCAGCGGCCTCGCAGACTCAGAAGGCTCCTTCCTTCAAAGTGCGTCCCTCCTGGAAACAGGATGGCCGTTCTGGATGCTTTTCCACCAGGCCAGGTACCCGAAAGCCTACCTCCGCCTGAAGGGGCACCCCCACCCGAGTCGGGTGGGTGGTCACCATTCCCTCTTTCGGGATGATTGGTTGGCGCAGGTCCAGGATTCCTGGGTTCGGGACGTTTTCGGACGGCTACCGAATAGAGTTTGGTTCTTTTTCCCCGGGATTGTTTTTCCCAGTCCTGTCCTCCCGGCTTTCCGGCCCTGGCTGCGGCTATTCAGTATGCGCTCCACACCCTCCTTACTCAGTGGGTCATCATTCCAGTTCTGGCCCGGGAATGTTTCTCTGGCTTTTATTCAAATCTTTTCATCGTTCCCAATAAAAGGGGAATGGTCTGTCCGATTCTCGATTTGAAGCTTCTCAATCGGCACTTGCGCCTGCGGCACTTGGAATCCCTCTGTTCTGTTGTTGTGTCCTTGGACCAGGGCGAATTTCTGTCCTCAGTGGACATCCAGGACGCCTACCTCCACATCCCCATTTTTCCGGCCCACCAACGGTTCCGCCGGTTTGCCATCCCTGTAGGTCATTTTCAGTTTGCGGCTCTGCCCTTTGGGCTGGCCATGGCCCCTGAGGTCTTTGTGGTGGTGGTCACCATCCTCCGATCTCTAGGAGTGTTGGTGCTCCCTTAGTCTCAAGATTGCACTTCAGACCCTAACCAGTTTCGGTAGAAATCCAACCTCTCCCCCTCCCAGTCTCTGGTTTTTCTGGGGCTTCGTTTCCTCAACGCGACTGTTCTGCTTGCACCGGACAAGCAGAGTGCTCTGCTGTCCAGGATTCGCCTCTTGTGCCACCTGTAACCGGTGGCCATCCATTCTTGTATGGAAGTGCTGGGCAGGAAGCCGTTCCCTTTGCCCAGTTCCAATGTCGCCCACTTCAGTGGGCCATCCTGTCTCTGTGGGACAAATCTCCACTGTCCACCGCCGCCGAATCTGTATGCCCCTCACAGCTTGCCAGTCTCTCCTTTGGTGGCTCCGTTCCTCCGGGAGGGACGAACATTTCTCCTGCTGTGTTGGCAGATCTTAACAACCGATTAGATTCCTTGGCTGGGGGTGGGGGGGGGGGGGGGGGCATTTTTCAGTACCAGATGGTTCAGGGCTGTTGGTCTTCCCAGAAAGCCTGTCTCCCCATCAACGTCCTGGAACTTCGGGCCATTTTTCTTTTGTCTTCTCCACTGGGAGTTGCTCCTCCGAGTTCGTCTGCTTCGAGTTCAGACGGACAACACCACAGCAGTGGCTTATCTCAATCGCCAGTGAGGCACCCGCAGCCTCTTCAATGGTCTGGGCTGGGCAGGACGTCGGTTCCCCTCCATCTCGGCAATCCACATTCCTGGTGTAGGCAGTTGAGAGGCGGACTTTGAGTCTCTTCTCGTCCGACCCCGGAGAGTGGTCTCTCCATCCGGAGGTGTGTTTGGAAATTTGCGTCGGAGGACCCCGGACGTGGACCTCTTTGCATCCCGCCATAAGCCGGCAGGTTCCCGGCTTCGTCGCCAAGTCCCGCGATCCTCTGACCATGGATGCATTGATAATTCCCTGGGCGCAGTTCGCCCTCCCTTACCTCTTCCCTCCACTCTCCCTCCTGCCCAGGGTCATGAGGAAGCTCAAGGCAGAGGATGTCTTAGCGATTCTTGTGGCTCTGGATTGGCGGTGGTTCGCCGACTTATTTTGCCTAGTGGTGGATGGCCCCATGCGGCTTCCGGATTGGCCCGGCCTTCTCTCTCAAGGTCCTCTCTGCCACCCTGAATTCACTGATGCTGCATATGACAGCGGTTGAAACCGCCATGCTGAGGGCTCGAGGTTTCTCGGTCCGGGTCATTCGCACCATGCTCCGGGCACGTAAGCCATACTCTGCTAGGATTTACCATTGTACCTGGTGTGCCTACTTTCGGTGGTGCGAGGCCCGGTCCCTGTCTACTGTTGTTTTTTCCCCTTGCCAAGCCTGCTTTCCTTTTTGCAGGTGGGGCTGGAAACGCGTCTTAGTTCCCTTAAGGGGCAGGTGTTGGCGCTTTCCATCCTTTTTCAGTGCCCCCTGGCATCCAATCCTCATGTCCACACCTTCCTGCAGGTTGTGTCTCACGAGGCTCCTCCATACAGGTCTCCCACTCCGCTCTGGGACCTGAATCTGGTGCTTAGCGCTTTACAGGGCACCACATTTTAGCCCCTCTGGGAGGTCTCTCTCTGCTTCCTCTCTTGGAAGGTGTCCTTTCTCATCACGGTTACCTCCATCTGGCGGGTGTCTGAATTGGCGGCTCTCTCCTGTTGCCCTCCCTTTCTTGTCCTTCATCAGGACATGGCTGTGCTTCGGCTGGTGCCGGGTTTGGGTGGCTTTGACCTCTGCCTGATTTCTTGCTGGCTGTGTTCTGCTTTCCCACCCCGAAGACTGCTTTGGTACGTCCCGCGGTTCCTGTGTCCCCCAATGGAGCTGACCGAAAAAAGTAGATTATTTATATATATATTTACTGTAAAATCTCTAAACTGATTAGCTCAGAGTCAGGCGCGCAGGGTATATCCTGCCAGAAAGGGCTGACTTATTTTTTTGTTAATGCCTAGTGTCAGCCTCCTAGTAGCAGCAACATATATCCACGGTTTCTGTGTCCCCACAGTTCCTGTGTCCCCCAATGGATCCTCCGAAAAGGAGATTTTACTGTAAGTATAAATCTTTTTAGCGTCACAAATTTTTGTGTACCTAGCCATATCCTAAATGCCTGTTAGATTGCCACATGTGCGATATCTACTGTTTTCCTGGCGCACCACAGACTATTGTTCCAGAAAGCAACAGTTGAACAGAAAAAATACAGCAGACCGCAGTTTGAGGATGCTTTCCTTCCTTCCTCCCCATTGTTTGTTTCCTCCTTCCCTCCTGCTCAGTGCTGAGGATGGGCAAAACTACATTTGCTTGTTTACAGTCATGGCCATTAACCAAAACGGGATAGTGATTCTCAAAAATTCAGTGACTCTGGAATGTACACTATTGAACATATATGTGTATGTTTGTGTGTGCATATAAATATTCTAGCTAGCTATCTATGCATTAAAAGGGTTTAACACAAGATTGGACCTTTTTCTAAGCCTGCAGTAGACTTCCTGTTTCTGGAGTAGTATATTTGCAGTAAGCTTAGTTTTCTGACTAGATATTCATTAAACTTGGTACTAGCAGTAAACTCAAAGGGGGGTTTCCACTAAGTAATGGAATGCCTTTATTATGTATATGATAAATATATTAGAGTACCTGTCACCAAACCATATTATCTAAAATAACTGAGATTATATTCCCTAACTACTCCTAACAACCCTCCTGCCCTTTAAAAAAAAAAAAAAAAATCCAAGCTTTATAAAGTTCTTTATCATACCTTTCCTCTTGCTCACATTGTTTGAGCTCCCAGCAGGAGAAAGGGTGCGTTCCCCAGCAGGCACAACATCACTGAAGCCTGCAAGAGCTGTGCTCCGCACACTTCCTGAGTTTGGTCTTCTGCCAGGCTGGGAGGAGACAAAACTAACTGTTTGGCTTGCACAGGGAACAGAACAGAGCCACCTAGTGGCCATTTTTTTCAATCACATTAAAAAGATATAAAGGTGGAGGATTTTAATAGCAAGTAAATAGCAAAGGGTCTTATAATTACATAAGGAACACTATATTAAAAATTTTGTTTGTTGACAGGTGGTATTTACGTTTTGAATAATGTTCTTGTAATACATCTATCTATATAGCTTAAAAAACTATTCTAATGTAGAATTAAAATGTTCTTGATGTGACATGAGTTAAATAAATAAATCACATTTTTTACTTCATGGCATATTTTTGTGCAATTTGTGTGTGTATATATGTGTTAGTGTGTGTGTGTATATGTGTGTGTGTATATATGTGTTAGTGTGTGTGTATATGTGTATGTATATAGATATATAGATATATAGATATAGATATAGATAGATATATATATATATGTGTGTTTGTGTGTGTAAAAATATATATATATATATATATATATATATATATATATATATATATATATATAATTTTTTTAAATATTATTTTTTATTAAACCAGCTACCCGAAACGAGCACTACAAGCAAAATAAATGTCGAAAGCAACAAGGACCAGATTGGTACTGTTTCCATAGATTTGTTGTTTTTTTGTTGTTTTTTTCATGTTAAAAGCTTGCTTATTCCACTGAAAAGGAATTGCCAGCAGAGCTTTTGGAGATGCTCGGTCAACAGGTCCTCTTCAAGTCAGTGCTGCTCTAAAACTTTAGTATCACTTATTGGAGGAGAGCTACTGACTGGGCTGTCTTTATATCACTTTCAGTGAGTAAGCACCTTGCAACATCTATAACTTTAGATGAGGGTGCTGTACAATATGCACTTTGCTTACACTACTCTTTGGCTCTCCATATACCAAAGTTTATTATAAGATAATTTTTTCACTTTAGTCAGGGACTTACCTCAGTGTTGTTCAGAAAGCTGTTATATAGGAGGTATCATTTTTTGTTTTCAGAAGGACTATATTGATATTGTGGTATAAAGAATTGGTAAGGTTTCCATCTACATATGATTCATGAAGCAGGGAGGGAGAGAAGAGGATATCTAGAATTTTTTATTTTTTTTGTAACAGTCAATTGGGAAGCCATATAGAATAGAACATTTTCCCAGTCCTGTTTTTTCCCAGTCCTGTTGCTTTTATTAGTAAGTGAGCATTATTTTAAGTAGGAAATAAAGCTATCTAGCGCATGGTGTTGCATTACTCAAAAATATATTGACTAGGAAAAAGCATACTAAGATTTTTTTTTTAATTCTTATTATTACACGACCAGGAGTCTTTTTTTTTAACCCCTTAAGGACGCAGTCCATTTGGGCCTTAAGGACGCAGACAATTTTAGTTTTGCGTTTTTGTTTTTTCCTCCTCGCCTTCAAAAAATCATAACTCTCTTATATTTTCATCCACAGACTAGTATGAGGGCTTGTTTTTTTGTGCGACCAGTTGTCCGTTGTAATGCCATCACTCACTTTACCATAAAATGTATGGCACAACCAAAAAAATACTATTTGTGTGGGGAAATTAAAAAGAAAACCACAATTTTGCTAATTTTGGAAGGTTTCGTTTTCACGCCGTACAATTTACGGTAAAAATGACATGTTATTTATTCTTTGGGTCAATACGATTAAAATGACACCCAAGATAACATACTTTTCTATTACTGTTGCGCTTAAAAAAAAAATCACCAACTTTTTAACCAAATTAAAAAGATCCCCCTATTTTGAAGACCTATAACTTTTTCATTTTTCCGTATAAGCGGCGGTATGAGGAATCATTTTTTGCGCCGTAATCTGTACTTTTTATTGATACCATATTTGCTTATATAAAACTTTTAATACATTTTTTTATAATTTTTTGGGGAATAAAATGCTATAAAAAAGCAGCTATTTTGGACTTTTTTTTTTTTTTTTTTACGTTCACGCCGTTCACCGTACGGTATCATTAACATTTTATTTTAATAGTTCAGATATTTACGCACACGGCGATACCAAATATGTATATAAAATATTTATATTAACAGTTTTTGGGGGTGAAATAGGGAAAATGGGACAATTTATGTTTTCATTGGGGGAGGGGGTTTTTCAAATTTTTTTTACTTTTACTTTTTCAACTTTTATTTTTACACTTTAACCTCTTAAGGACTCAGGGCGTACCTTTACGCCCTGAGCCCGGTCCCGGTGTGAAAAACGGGGTGACGGCGTGACCCCGCATCACACTGGGTCGGTCCCGGCTGCTAACGATAGCCGGGACCTTGGGCTAACAGCTTGTGACACCGATCGTTGTGCCGCGCGCTGTTAACCCTTCAGACGCAGCGATCTCCGCGTCTGAAAACGAAAGTAAACGCTTCTCGGCAGCTCAGTCAGGCTGTTCGGGACATCGTGACAAAATCGCGATGTTCCAATCAGCTGGGACGCAGGTGGAGGTCTCCTTACCTCTCTCCGCGGCGTCCGATCGGGGTTTGATTGCTCCAAGCCTGAGCTACAGGCTTGAGCAATCGAGCCCCTATCTCGCTGATCCGTGCAAAGTTATGGCTTTGCAGGGATAAGCATAAGAGAGCATAAGTAATCAGTGTGTGCAGTGTTCTAGGTCCCTATGGGACCTATAGCACTGCAAAAAAAAAGTGGGAAAAAAAAGTTAACAAAGGTCATTTAACCCCTTCCCTAATAAAAGTTCTAATCACCCCCCTTTTCCCATAAAAAAAAAACTGTGTAAATAAAAATAAAAATTAACATGTGGTATCGCCGCGTGCGTAAATGTCCGAAGTATAAAATTATATCATTAATTAAACCGCACGGTTAATGGCGTACACGCAAAAAAATTCAAAATAGTCCAAAATAGTGTATTTTGGGTCACATTTTATATCATAAAAAAATGAATAAAAAGCGATCAAAAAGTCCGATCAACACAAAAAATGTACCGATAAAAACTTCAGAACACGGTGCAAAAAAAGGAGCCCTCATACCAGCCCATACGCAGAAAAATAAGTTACAGGGGTCAGAAAATTACAATTTTAAAATTGAATTTTCCTGCATGTAGTTATGATTTTTTTCAGAAGTGCGACAAAATCAAACCTATATAAGTAGGGTATCATTTTAACCGCATGGACATACAGAATAAACATAAGGTGTCATTTTGACCAAAAAATGCACTGCGTAGAAACGGAAGCCTTCAAAAGTTACAAAATGAAATTTTTTCTTCAATTTTGTCGCACAATGATTTTTTTTTTCCGATTTGCCGTGGATTTTTTGGTAAAATGACTGTCACTGCAAAGTAGAATTGGTGGCGCAAAAAATAAGCCATCATATGGATTTTTAGGTGCAAAATTGAAAGCGCTATGATTTTTAGAAGGTTATAAGGACTCAGCGTTTTTCTGTTTTTGCATTTTAATTTTTTCCTTCAGGGGTTAATAGTCCCCATTCGATTTCTAATCCTGTTCAGTGCTATGTATAGGACATAGCACTGATCAGCATTATCGGTCATCTTCTGCTTTGGTCTGCGGGAAGGCAGATCAGAGCAGAAGACTCCCGGAAGGCAGCGGAGCCAGGTGAGGGGACCTCAGTCTGCCATAATGGATGATAGGATCGCCGCGGCAGCGCTGCGGGCGATCCGATCATCCATTTAAGTGACCGCGATGCTGCAGATGCCGTGATCTGTATTGATCACGGCATCTGAGGGGTTAATGACGGACATCCGCGGTATCGCGGGTGTCCACCATTACTTGCGGGTCCCTGGCTGCGATCAACAGCTGTGACCTGCCGCGCATGATCCGGGCATCGCTCCGATGCCCGCGGTTAAGCTTAGGACGTAAATGTACGTCCTGGTGCGTTAAGTACCACCTCGCCAGGACGTACATTTACATCCTTTGTCGTTAAGGGGTTAAAGGATGAATTGTCCCTAACCATTTTGTCCCATTTCTGTTCGATCAGATTTAGTCCCGGCATTGGTGAATTTCTAGGAAAGAGGGTTAAAGGTCATTGACAAGATTAGAGAAACGTGTGCAATTTTACTAGTAACAATGCTTTGGGGCTCTATTACACAGGGAGACTATTGGCTGAACAGGCCAATAATCCCCATATGAAGTAGGCCCAGTGATCAGCGAACAGATGAGCCACTGCTTGTTTGCTGGTTAATGACATTGTTATGCCCTGCAATTCAGGTGTGGCAAGGGGAAAAATAGCCACATTTTTCAAATCCTCTAGAATCCCTTTAACAAACTGTTTAGACGTAGATAAACCTTGCTTGGACAATGTAGTCCCTTTGACCTAATGCATTTGCTGTTGAAATAAGATATTCAAAGTGCATCTCATTTTGTAATAGTGTTATTGTTTTAGAGGAGAATAGTTTTTTCTTCTTATGTATCAGTTATGGTTTTTCATACTTTTTATATCCTATCAGAGCTTATTGAAGGACTGTATCCTTCAGGCATAGCCGAGAATTTTAAAAAGAAAAGAAAGCGACCAAGCTGCGAAAGAGAAGAAGAAATCTATTTTAAACCTCGTAAACTTTTTACTTCTGGTGAGAAAAATACACATCTGTACATAGAAAAAAAGTCTTATTTTTGTACTTGTTTACTCAGTATGCTTGTGTATAAAAACTGTAAGAAAGTTTTGCTTGCTGACGATCCGTCCAGGTTATGTTTTCTAAACTGGAATGGAGAAATTAAACATGCATGCTACCGTAATTTTCGCCCTATAGGACGCACATATTTTAATTCTGAACCCAACAGTGAACTTCAACCTGCGGACATCCAGATGTTGCAAAACTACAACTCCCAGCATGCCCGGACAGCCAGCGGCTGTAGTTTTGCAACATCTGGAGGTCCGCAGGTTGAAGACCACTGGTAAAGGAGGTAAGACTCGCGTGTCCCCGCCGCTCCGGACCGCGGACTTGCGTGTCCCTGCCGCTCCGAACATCTGGAGGTCCGCAGGTTGAAGACCACTGGTATAGGAGGTAATACTCGCGTGTCCCCTCACCGCTCATCATCGCTTCCCTGGATGTCGCTCCATCGCTGTCGCCGCATCCCCATGGTGTCCCCGACGCCCTGGACATCCTCTTTCCCCGCATCCACGCGCTCTGCCGTCGTCATCACGACGCTACGCACGCCGCTCCTATTGGATGACGGGTCGGCGTGCGCGACAACGTGATGACGTCGAAGGAGAGCGCCGGCCAAGCAGGGGATCCCGGCCCGGAGCAGACACCGAGAAGGCAGGTAAGGTCCCTCCCGATGTCCTGTAAGCTGTTCGAGACGCCGCAATTTCACCGTGGCGGTCCCGAACAGCCCGACTGAGCAGCTGGGTTAGTGTCACTTTCGCTTCAGATGCGGCGGTCACTGATCGCTGCATCTGAAAGGTTAACACAAGGCATCACCGCGATCGGTGATGTCCTGTATTAGCCTCGGGTCCCGGTCGTTGATGGCCGCCGGGACCGACGCGATAGGTGTGTATTCGCCGTATAAGACGCACCAACTTTTCCTCCTCAGTTTTGGTGAAGAAAAAGTGCGTCTTATACGGCGAAAAATACGGTATATACTGTGGACAACTACCACACATTTATCATTCATGTGGCCCATTGAGCTAAGTGTACCTTTTGTTATAGACTGTAAGCTCTTGCTGCTATAAAATAATTTGTATTATTTTTATCATTTATTGTAGGTGGACCTTGGGTGTAAAATAGCCCAGGGCACATTTTCAGCATTCTGAACATAATTTTTTTTTTTGTGTTTTTATCTTCACTTTATTTTTTTAGGTCCGAGATATAAATCTTTTTCTTAATATGTAAATGAGGCTCAAAAGCCCAGGGGGTGTTTCACAGCATGGTAAAAGCCCATGTAAGTCCAGCTTATGTCATCCTATGCACCACCTTTGCACCACCGACCCTCAGAGTGTCAATAGGTAAATAGCTGGACGGGGCTCTTGCTGTGTCTGGACATCGCCTCCTGGGCTTTGGTGCTTTAAAAATTTGGCCAATCTGCAAGTGACTCAGCAAGGATGTTTCTGAAAGTCCTTGCAAAGTCTGCAGTCTCTCTAAATCATACCATTGTAGGAGAAGAGAGCCAGCTATCAGGGATGGCATGGGTGGATTACTACCCTCCCTTCATTCCTGATCACTGTATACACAGGGCTGAATAAGGTCAGCAGAAGCCATTAGGCTTCCTGCTCACGATTATGGTGATCATGTGAATGCTGGGTAGCTGCTGAGATGTTGCAGACCTAAATCCGCTCTACAAAGTATTTTAGGGAAAATAGGTTGTCCCATGTTGCAGATGAAATCAGTAATAAAATATATATATTTTAAATTAAAATGCTCCCTCCTACTCCTACCCCTAAGGTCTTTTATGTCCTTATGGGCTGCACAATGTAGAAAAAGTAAAACAAACATAGTAAAAAAAATAAAAATAAATACAAAATAAAAAGAAACGTCCATTTCTATCCCTGCTTCCATTTATATCACTTATACAGGAACAACTGTAATGAAAAGTGTTTTTAACACCTTTGTGATATTAATACAAAAGCACGCACATCTTATTACATGTTCCCTCAGTATCGCACAAAAAGTTACAATTTAATAGTATAAAGGTGACCTAAATATCTCACCGAAAAAAATTATGCAAAATTTCTTTGAATAACCAAATGAGAAGAAACTACTGTATATAGCTTTTAAACCTGTGTTCTAAAAAATGCACTTGTGTCTAATCCTGAAGAGGGAACTGTCCTAGTTTATAAATGGATAAATAGCCTGTCACAACTTTTTATATACTAAAATAAATATTTTGGTTCACATTTCAGGTAGTGGTTTTAGAGAGCAATAAATTAAAACTTTTACATAAACTTTTTTTTTTTCTTCTAGAAACACAATTGTCTTTGTGGCCAATAAATAAATAATATATACTGAAAAGTAAATTGTGGCTTTAGGTAACACATTTGGACCTGCACAGTGCTTGGAAATGTGACTTATAATGTGTCTTTTTAGAGTTATTCCTCACAAGAGTCCTAATATCTGTGATCATTTCTGTACAGCCAAAGCTTCAGCTGATCTGGAAGATGATGTTTTTAAGTCAGACTCTCATGAATCCGACATAACAGAAGGCAGCTTCATTTCCTCTTTTGAAAGTTTTACAGAAGGCCTCAAAAAGAAGATGATGGTAAAATAACTATGTTATAGAACATTATGGTCAATTAAAATCTTATGTAGAGTATTTCATATATGTGCTCATGAATAAGTGATCTGCTGACTAAGCAAGGCTGTTTGAGTAAGCAACTGTAACAATACATTGACTTTAGAGAAAAAACAAGTATACCAATTCACAAAATTGTTAGAACTGGCTCCTGATTGATGAAAAATGCATTTCTGCTAAATGATCACTAAGGCCTCCTCTACATCCATGCGTCATCAGTTTTATTTTATTTTTTTTGTTTCACCCCCCCCAATCTACTGTAGATTTTGAATCTTGCCTAGTTGTATATTTTTAGCCTCTTTGTACTGTTAGAAACAGGCCGTTTATGAGTAAAGTCTGGAAGAGGTTATGATATGTCCAAGTGAAAGCAAAACTGACTGTATACATTTGATTGTGGTCCCCAATATGAAATGCTTTTATTTTCTCTATTGTACCCGTTCCTCCATTTTTCTGCAGTCAACTGTTTTGGTGCCCCATATGGTTATTAATGTCATCATTGGACAATGTCACAGTGGCTCGTATTCACAACCTTTTGGCTCTAGCCAGAAGACTGCCCAGCTGTCAATTTATTAATATGATGGCCTAAGAAAGTAAGGTTTTGTTCAGACAGCAGAAGTTCTGCATAGATGTGGAATTCCATGGCCACATTGATTTGCAGGAATTCCCCATCTATGCAGAATTTCTGCATTCATTTTGCATGAATACATGAACACTGAGCATGTTTAAAACTGCTTTGATTCATTAAAAAAGTGTGAATTATGTACCGTATTTTTCGCCCTATAGGACGCACCGGCATATAAGACGCACCCAATTTTAAAGGTGCAAAATCTAGAAAAAAAAGATTCTGAACCCAACAGTGATCTTCAACCTGCGGACTTCCAGATGTTGCAAAACTACAACTCCCAGCATGCCCGGACAGCAGTTGGCTGTCCGGGCATGCTGGGAGTTGTAGTTTTCAACATCTGGAGGTCCGCAGGTTGAAGACCACTGGTAGGAGGTAATACTCACGTGTCTCCGCCGCTCCGGACCCGGCTCGTCACTGCTGCCCTGGATGTCGCTCCATCGCTGTCGCCAGGTCCCCGTGGTGTCCCCAACTCTCCGGACGTCTTCTTCTCCGGGATCCACGCTCTCAATCGCCATCATCACGTCGCTACGCACGCCGCTCCTATTGGATGACAGGACGGCAAGCACGACAACGTGATGACGTCGAAGGAGAGCGCCGGCCATGCAGGGGATCCTGGCCCGGAGCAGACACCGAGGAGGTAAGGTCCCTCCTGGTGTCCTGTAAGCTGTTCGGGATGCCGCAATTTCACCACGGCGGTCCCGAACAGCCCGACTGAGCAGCCGGGTTAGTGTCACTTACGCTTCAGACACGGCGGTCAGCTTTGATCGCCGCGTCTGAAGGGTTAATACAGGGCATCACCGTGATCGATGATGTCCTGTATTAGCCGCAGGTCCCAGCCGTTGATGGCCGCAAGGACCGACCCGATAGGTGTGTATTCGCCGTATAAGACGCACCAACTTTCCCCCCCCCCCCCCAGTTTTGGGGAAGAAAAAGTGCATCTTATACGCCAAAAAATACGGTATTTCACGGAGAAGAGTCCCATTGACTTCAATGGGCTAACGCAGCAGAATTCTGCAAAAATATAAGACATGACCTATATTTATGCGGAATGCAGAAACATCCTCAGCAAAAATTCTGCTTTGTGAATGGGACTACAGAATCCCATTGAAGATAATAGGCTATAAACACATGCAAAATTTCCATGATTTCAATGCGGAAATTCTGCCGTGTGAACATAGCCTAACAGCACCATTGCAAGTGAAGCAGAGAAGCAATGGAAAACTAAATCAGGAAGCTGCTATCAGTAAATGTATACCATCTGTTCTATTTAAAGTGTACCTGTCATCAACAAAAACTTTTTATATAATGTAGATAATACCATTATATATATATTTGTAATATACATTGGTTAAAAAATATGTATATTTTTGTCCCTGCAGCTGTTGCCTTTGTGTCACTATGAGGAGTCCAAATACATGAAGTGAGGGCAGGACAAGTACTGTACTCTGTGCAGTGAGGCTCTGTGACATGCTACGGGCTCACACATGAAGATGATTGACAAGCAAGGAGCCTGCACAGAGCCCTGCTTGTCCTGTCCTCAGCACTTTTTCACCCATAAATATACACATTTTTTAAGCAATGTATATTACAAATATACATATAATTGTATTGTCTACATTATATAAAAAGTTTTTGTTGACAGGTACACTTTAAGAATTCACATGGCACATTGTTGACTGCAATATGTGTTCAGCTTTGAGTTGTAATCAATAAACTCTCACTAAATATGAATACTTTTTTATTGCTTTCAGACTAGATATAAAAACATGGAAGTTAGAGCTCAAGATGTGCTTAAAACATCTCATCTGCATGTCTCGAAGTTAATGAATCAGATACAACAGAGCAAGTATGTAATGAACTAATTCCATTTTGTTCCACGGTAAAAATAATAAAATAAATAAAAATAAATTGTGATTTAACCACTTCTCAGCAGACTTTAAATGTCCAGGTGGCTGGCTATTAAAGGGGTTTTCCAGGCAAAAACATTTTATCCCCTATCCAAAGGATAAGATGTTTGATCGCGGGGGGCCCGCCGCTGGGACTCCCTGCGATCTCCCTTCAGCACCCGCATTGTATGCGGGAGCTGCGTCTCCCGTTTAGGAAACCTCCGGGTTTCCGGGACTGGGGACATGATGTCACGCCACGCCCCCTCCATTCATGTCTATTGGGGGGGGGGGGGGGGGGGCGTGGCAGCCATCATGCCCCCTCCATAGACATGAATGGAGGGGGGGGGCGTGAAGTCGGAAACCCGGAAGTTTCCGAAACTGGAGACGCAGCTCCCGCATAGAATGCGGGTGCTGCAGGGAGATCGTGAGGGGTCCCAGCGGCGAGCCCCCCCGCAATCAGACATCTTATCCCCTATCCTTTGGGTAGAGGATAATATGTTTTTGCCCGGAATACCCCTTTAAAGGACAACTGCAGCGGTATGACACTTATCCCCTATCCACAGGATAGGGGATAAGTGTTTGTTTGAGGGGGGTCCGACTGCTGGGACCCCCCACGATCTCCCTAACGGGGCGCCGCCATTAGCGCTCAGAGGTCGATGGT
Source organism: Hyla sarda (assembly GCF_029499605.1). Lineage (NCBI taxonomy): Eukaryota > Metazoa > Chordata > Amphibia > Anura > Hylidae > Hyla > Hyla sarda. The sequence goes on from NC_079193.1 coordinate 221,054,694, forward strand.
GATGCCCCGTCGAACGCTGCCTCCCCGCCTCTCCCATAGAGATGTATGGAGGAGGCGTGCCGGCTGCAACGCTATGCTGCGGCCGGCACGGGACAGCCGCGGTCTCGTACAGGAGATCACAGGCGGTCGGACCCCCCCCCCCCTGGCGATCAAACACTTATCCCCTATCCTGTGGATAGGGGATAAGTGTTAATCACGCTGCAGATGTCCTTTAACTCTGCAAGGATGTTCTAGAGTTTTGCAGCAGCTCTAAGATTGAGTTTGTATCAACTGGAAAAAGAGACTTTGGTAAGCACTACCTTAGCATACAACTATGGAGGTATTAAAGGGGTATTTTAAACTTGTAAAGTTATCCATAACAAGCTAAAAGGTGAGGGTCCAACCGATCACAGGAACAGAGAAAACTGTACCCTGAATAGTATTTATCCTTAATGTAAACATGCCCCTTAAGAACACAGCCCATTTTGACCTTAAAGGGGTACTCCAGTTTTTTTTATTTTGACTATGCTACAGAGGCTGTATAGTTAGTGTAGTTAATGATATAGTGTCTGTACCTATGTTTTATAGTGGTCTCGCAATTCTTATGTGATTTTTGCCCCGATTGTTTATTTTTAACAGCATACAAAATGAGTGTCATCTTAGGTTTTCCCAGGTTGCAAATAACAAATTATAACTCATTGCATTAAAATTTGTATGCTTAACTTTGTCCTCTTCTGATCCCTACAACTTTATTTTTCCGTATACAAGGATGTATCATTTTTGTTTTGGTGGGACTTTTTAATCGTGCTTTTTCATTTTTTCTCATATATAACGTGACCAAAATTATACACGTAAAACATATACCAAAGTCTAGAATTGCATGTCATTGACCATACGGTTTAATTAAGGGTATTTTTTTATATTTCGGACATTTACACACACGGTAACATCACATAAGTTTATTTTGGTTTAAATTATCTTATTTTAACCCCTTAAGGACCTGGGGTTTTTCCGTTTCTGCATTTGTTTTTTCCTCCTTACCTTTAAAAAAAAATCATAACTCTTTAAATTTTGCACCTAAAAATCCATATAATGGCTTATTTTTTCGCCACCAATTCTACTTTGTAATGACATCAGTCATTTTACCCAAAAATGTACGGCGAAACGGAAAAAAAAAATCATTGTGAGACTAAATAGAAAAAAAATAAATAAATTTGTAACTTTTGGGGGCTTCCGTTCCTGCACAGTACATTTTTCGGTAAAAATGACACCTTCTCTTTATTCTGTAGGTCCATACAATTAAAATGATACCCTACTTATATAGGTTTGATTTTGTCGTATTTCTGGAAAAAAAATCATAACTACATGCAGGAAAATGTATACGTTCAAAATTGTCATATTCTGACCCCTATAACTTTTTAATTTTTCCACATATGGGGTGGTATGAGGGCTCATTTTTTGCACCATGATCTGAAGTTTTTAGCGGTACCATTTTTGCATTGATAGGACTTAATGAATTTTTTTGCACCTACGTCATTGACCGTGCGGTTTAATTAACAATATATTTTTATAATTCGGACGTTTCCGCACACGGTGATACCACATATGTTTATTTTTATTTACACTTTTTTTTTTTTTAATGGGAAAAGGGGGGTGATTCAAGCTTTTATTAGGGAAGGGGTTAAATGATCTTTACTAACTTTTTTTTTTTTTTTTGCAATGTTATAGCTCCCATAGGGGGCTATAACACTGCGCACACTGATCTTTTACATTGTTTAATGGTTTCTCATAGGAACCATTGATCAATGATTCTGCCGCTTGACTGCTCATGCCTGGATCTTAGGCACTGAGCAGTCATTCGGCAATTGGACAGCGAGGAAGCAGGTAGGGACCCTCCGGCTGTCCTGTAAGCTGTTCGGGATGCCGCAATTTCATCGCGGCGATCCCGAACAGCTCCCTGAGCTAACCGGCATTAGTTTACTTTCACTTTAGACGCAGCGTTCAACTTTAAATGCCACGTCTAAAGGGTTAATAGCGCGCAGCATCGCGATCAGTGCCGCGCGCTATTAGCCACGGGTCCCGGCCGTTGTTAGAGGCCGGGCCCGACCCGCTATGAAGTAGTTTTCAGTTGACCCAGAGTTCCCGCCAAGTCCATAGATAAATACCACAGAGTATCTTTAAATGGAAGCATTACCTGATGTATTTTGAAATTAGTAAAGAGATTACAAATAAAGGCTTTAATTAGGTTTTGCACAAAATGGCACCGATTTTTCCTTGGTACAACGTAATTCCAATTGGTCCAAAAATAGATATTATTTCGCCTGATGTTTTACCTTACTAGAGGTCAACATGTCTGACTGAAGCCACTTTACCACCAAGCATTGCCACAAACAATATGGTATGAATCAGTAAAGTTATGGTCATATTAGGAGGTGGAATATGGAAAAGTAACATGAAGAAAGCAAAGTATTTTGCCCAGAATGCATGAAATAAGGGACAAAAAAAACTAGGCCATGTAATAGATCCATTCCACATAACCCACAATTAGGGAAGGCCTCTGTGCGGTCAGGATTAACAGATGTCTTGGGTAATGTAAAGTCATAGTGTGATGTATGATCTGAAATTGTGTCTCCAAACCTAATTGACCACTGTTTTAGGAACCCAAGCCCAATGCTCTAAAATTGGCCTGGTCAAATCCCCTTTATCCAATTTGGCTTTCCAATTCTTAAATAGGGAGCAATAAAAAGAAGCAACTTCACCAGTGTGTAATTTGGAGTACAAGTAGGAAAAAATGTAAAGGGGTATTCCAGGAAAAAACTTTTTTTTATATATCAACTGGCTCCAGAAAGTTACAGATTGGTAAATTACTTCTATTGAAAAAATCTTACCCCTTCCAATAATTATCAGCTGCTGAAGTTGAGTTGTTCTTTTCTGTCTGGCAACAGTGCTCTCTGCTGACATTTCTGCTTGTCTCAGGAACTGCACAGAGTGGAAGAGGTTTGCTATGGGGATTTGCTTCTACTCTGGACAGTTCCTGAGACACGTGTCATCAGAGAGCACTTAGACAGAAAAGAACAACTCAACTTCAGCAGATCATAAGTACTGAAAGGATTAAGATTTTTTTTATAATATATTTACAAATCTGAAATAATTTACATATCTGTTTAACTCTCTGGAGCCAGTTGATATATAAAAAAAACAATTTTTTTTTCCTGGATAACCCCTTTAACTTGTAAATGCCACAAAATGACCAGGGCCAAGGTTATAGGAGATTCTGCAAAGGTGCAATGACAAGAAGGGAAGGGTTCCATGTGTCCTGGTTCTTACCAGCGTCAGGCGATATACTCTGTGCCTTATATCTGGCCTGCTTCCTAGGCTTTCTGCTCTGGAGTGTTTCTTGCTGCAGTTCCTGCTCTGTCTTCTAGGGTCTGCATGTAAGCATTGGCTGAATCTTATAGAGACAGTGTGCACTCACTAATGGATCCTCCTCCTATACCTGCCTGGCACTCCCTATATAAACCTGCTCCACCTGATGCCTCAGCAAGGTTGTGTTTTTTGTATTTCTAAGGTCCCTGAACCCTGTCTTCTGTACCTGAGTTCCTGGTCCTGTCTGTCTACTGTACTTGTGTTCCTGATCCTGCCTGTATACTGGCTAGCTGTTCTCACAGCATCTGCTCAGCTAAATAAACTTGTTCAGCTCTGTTGCGTCTGACACTATCTTTAGTGTAAGTTTGCCTCATTCTGCCTGGCTAGCTGCCATTTGTGGCACAGTAGGTGCACACGCATGGGATGTTAAATAAATGGCCAACTTTTAATATACATGCTGACCTCCATGCCCTATACATACTGTTCTCCCGACCCATGGGAAATTCGGGGTGGGATTACAAAGGCATATGTTTTATGATTAAAAAGGGTACCTGGACCCATTCCAACATACATTTCAGGCTGCAGTAGTGTCACAGAGGAGTAAACTCACCTTAACACATGGAGGAAGAGCACCAACGCGTGTAATAGTGACCACTGTAATTAATTCCAACTCCAACGCTAAATTAGAATAACAACTCGTCCGTTTTATTCAATCTAGTCCATGATGAAGGCAGGTCAAATTATAATGGAATACACCAGCTAAGTTTACACCTTTTTAAATTACTTTGGTAGCAACAACTTATGTAGATAAATGAACAGCCAAATTTGTAAGAATGGGACTGCTAGCATCAGCTCTTAAAGCCATAAAGAGATTTACTATAGTATGTATATTTCTACAGTTTTATTACAAGTTGATAATCACAACTTATGTGTTTTACTACTTTATCCTTTTTTTTTTCTCTCTAGTTTTCGAAAATTAAATCATTTTAGCACTATTGTAGCACAAGAACTCTCCAGTCTTGAGGCTGAAACTCAGGCTTTGAAAGAACTAGAGAAAGAGACTTTGGTAAGCACTACCTTCACACACAACTATAAAGGTGTTAAAAGGATAGTTCCAACTCATACAGTTATCCATTCCACAATATAAGGGATAACAAGTGTGGTGGGTGTCCAACTGATTTACAAGAACTGAGGAAAACTGTACCCTGAATAGAGTGTGGGGTGGGGCTTCTCAATGTTGCCAATCACTGATATTTTTTCTCCTAGTAATTCTCTTGAGCAACATTTCTGGCAGAAACTTAATTAAATGTATTGGAATACGTGCGATGGATAGGCGAGCACCCCCGAAGGTGACAAGTGGAGAAAATTTGTTAACACTGCGGATTCATATGAAAATGTGGTTTATAAAAATAAAGTGTTACACCGCACCATCTCTGTATAATTCTCTGCCTCGGCTTCAGGCTTTGGTTTGATGACCCAGGAGGCTAGTCTGGTTTTTTTGTACCTTCACCTCCCTGCCCTTCTCTCACTTTTCCCTTCTATTTCCCTGGCTTTATTACCGCGTTAAGGTAAGTGAGCATGTGCATCTGTTTATTGTAGTTTATCTTGGGAGGTTTACAAGAGATTTCTTTACAAGTCGCATGTACATGGTTGACTTCATACAACACTATTCTATCATTTCCATTGGTATTCTGATCTTCTCTCTCTCTATGTACCTTTGTTATTTTCAATAAAATGAGTTAATAAAAATGTATTGGAATATAAGTATATTCAGAGCTTTACCTTGACAAAAACTCAATACCTGCTAAGTATTGTAGGTGTTGGTTCTTTCCTGTAATTCGTCCTGCTCTGAACATACCTTTTATTAAATAATATACTAAATAGACTACTACATTATTGTCCTCAAGGACCTTTAGGGCCTTCCACACTGCTGAATTTCCCCTGCCGAAATTCCTCAGAAAATAAGCTGAAATTTCAAATTCAGGATCCACAGATCCAAAGAATGTATGAATGAATGTTCATTCTTTTGGCAAAAATCCACTAGCCTGCATTGCCAACAGCACAAGTCCGTGCAGTCCTACTGCCAATTTTGACTGCACACGCTGCAGCAGTGTGGTTGGGCCCTTATTTGCTTTAGCTGGAATATCCTGTTTACATGTGCCATCTGCAATGTATTTGTCAACTTAAAGGGGTACTCGGAAAAATATATATATTTTTTAAATCAACTGGTGCCAGAAAGTCAAACAGATTTGTAAATTACTTCTATTTTAAAAATCTTAATCCATCCAGTACGTTTCAGCTGCTTATGCTCCACAGGAAGTTCTCTTCTTTTAGAATTTCTTTTCTGTCTGACCACAGTGCTCTCTGTTGACAACTCTGTCCATGTCAGGAACTGTCCAGAGCAGAATAGATTTGCTATGGGGATTTGTTCCTACTCTGCTGACACCATTTTAGGAACTGTCCAGAGAGCACTGTGGTCAGACAAAAAGAAATTCGGAAAGAAAATAACTTCCTGTGGGGCATACAGCAGTTAAATACTGGAAGGATTAAGATTTTTAAATAGATTTTTATAGTTGATTTAAAAAAGTTTTTCAGCAGAGTACCCCTTTAAAGCACCATATCGGCATTTTGAACAGTATTTAAAGGGGTATTCCATGAAAAACAAAAATGTTTTTCATATCAACTGGCTCCAGAAAGTTAAACAGATTTGTAAATGACTTCTGTTAAAAAATCTTCATCATTCCAGTACTTCAGCTGCAGAAGTTGAGTTGTTTGTTTTCTGTCTGACAACAGTGCTCTCTGCTGACACCTCTGTCAGTCTCAGGAACTGTCCAGAATAGGAGCAAATCTCCATAGCAAACCTCTCCTGCTCTGGACAGTTCCTGAGACAGAAAGACAGACAGGTGTCAGCAGAAAGCACTGTTTTCAGATCTAAAAGAATTCAACTTCAGCAGCTGGATAAGTACTGGAAGGGTTAAGATTTTTTAATAGAAGTATTTACAAATCTGTTTAATTTTCTGGAGCCAGTTGATATGGAAAAAAAATACCCCTTTACCAAAAACTTAGTGGTCATAAAACGTGGAAAAGGTGCAAATGTTGCCATTATAGGTTCCACTCTCTTGTTCAGGCTTACAAGTACTGATGTAAAAAACTGACCAAAATACTGCTCTGTGAGAGTGATGTTAAGAAAATTAGGTGTAATTCTTGCCAACTACCCTTTGATTTATTTAGTGAAAATGTGGTATTATTAGGAGTTGTGGTCCATTGAATTAACAATTCTGTCTGTTATTAAACAGGATTTCTGGGAAGCGCAAACTGTGAAAGTAAATGAATTCTGCACCAATCAACAGCAAAGGTTATTGTGTTAATAGAACATTTATTGGTGTCCTGTTAATAGGACAATTATTAGTATTAGTGACACCAGATGGACTAATATGTTATAGTGTGTTACAACTTTTAAGGGGTATTCCAGGATTTTCTTTATTTGATTATGCTACAGAGCCTGTAAAGTTAGCATAGTTTATAATATAGTGGTGCAAAAAAGTATTTAGTCAGCCACCAATTGTGCAAGTTCTCCCACTATGAGAGAAATGAGAAAAAAATCCATAAAATCACACTGACTGATTTTTAAAGAATGTATTTGCCAATTATGGTGGAAAATAAGTATTTGGTCAACAACAAAAGTTAAGCTCAATGCTTTGTTATATACGATTTGTCGGCAATGACAGAGGTCAAACTTTTTCTGTAAGTCTTCACAAGGTTTTCACACACTGTTACTGGTATTTTGGCCCTCTCCTCTAGCGGCAGTGATGTTTTGGGTCTGTCGCTGGGCAACTCAGACTTTCAACTCCCTCCAAAGGTTTTCTATGGGGTTGAGATCTGGAGACTGGCTAGGCCACTCCAGGACCTTGAAATGCTTCTTACGAAACCACTCCTTCGTTGCCTGGGCGGTGTTTGAGATCATTGTCATGCTGAAAGATCCAGCCACGTTTCATCTTCAATGCCCTTGCCGATGGAAGGAGGTTTTCACTCAAAATCTCACAATACATAGCCCCATTCATTCTTTCCTTTACACAGATCAGTTGTCCTGGTTTCCACCCCCATGCTTCACAGTAGGTATGGTGTTCTTTAGATGCAACTCGACATTCTTTCTCCTCCAGACACGACGAGTTGAGTTTTTGCCAAAAAGTTCTTAGGTTTCATCTGACCATATGACATTCTACCAATACTCTTCTGAATCATCCAAATGCTTTCTAGCAAACTTCAGATGGGCCCAAACATGTACTGGCTTAGCAGGGGGACACATCTGGCAGTGCATGATTTGAGGCCATGGTGGCGTAATGTGTTACTGATTGTAGCCTTTGTTACTTTGGTCCCAGCTCTCTGCAAGTTATTCACTAGGTTCCCCCGTGTGGTTCTGGGATTTTTGCTCACCATTCTTGTGATAATTTTGACACCACGGGGTGAGATGTTGCGTGGAGCCCCAGATCGAGGGAGATTATCAGTGGTCTTGTATGTCTTCCATTTTCTAATAATTGCTCCCACAGTTGATTTCTTCACACCAAGCTGCTTGCCTATTGCAGTTTCAGTCTTCCTAGCATGGTGCAGGTCTACAATTTTGTTTCTGGTGTCCTTTGACAGCTCTTTGGTGTTGGCCATAGTGGAGTTTGGAGTGTGACTGTTTGAGGTTGTGGACAGGTGTCTCTTATACTGATAAGTTCAAACAGGTGCCATTAATACAGGTAACAAGTGGAGGACAGAGGAGACTTTTAAATAAGTTGTTACAGGTCTGTGAGAACCAGAAATCTTGCTTGTTTGTAGGTAACCAAATACTTATTTTGCACCATAATTTGCAAATAAATTCTTTAAAAATCAGACAGCGTGATTTTATGGATTTTTTTTTCTCATTGTCTCTCATAGTTGAGGTATACCTATGATGAAAATTACAGACCTCATCTTTTTACGTGGGAGAACTTGCACAATTGGTGGCTGACTAATTACTTTTTTTTTTTTTTGCTCCTCAATTCTTCTGTGATTTTTGCCTCAAGGTTTATTTTTAACAGCATACAAAATAAGTGTCGTCTCAGGTCTTCCTAGGTTGCAGTGCGGCCCAAGACATTACATCACTAGTTAGGCGTTCAAAGGGAGCCTGTCTTTGCTTTAACATATCTTTTATCAATAAAACCAATTAAAAACAGACCTATTAAATCATGTTTTTATGCTTCACTATATTTTTTAAGATTTTTTTCCCCCTAATTCTCCATTTAACTATTTACATTCTAACATCCTGAAATCATGCAGACTAAATTCTGACAATTTGGCCTAAAACTAAGCTGACGTCCTGTTCTGTACAAGCCACATTCCAGCAGTACTCTCCTCATCATGACAGGTTTACAGTTAAAGGTGACACCATTGTATACATAAGAGGCACGCACAGTAACTGTTGCTCGCAGATCAGCCTCGCCCTCTCTGTAGTATGACCTCTGTAAAGGTCACGGGCGCGCCTAGGCATCGTTCCCATTCATGTTCATTTTTCAGCTTTAGTCTATTGTTGCCTTGGTCTAAGGGGCTTGCTGTAAAGCATATCTTTAAATGCTGTTAAACATGGCTTGAGTAAGATAGATGCTTCCCTGAAAAATTAAATACAATCACAAAATGAGTGGAGTAAAAAAATATCATCTAATGGGGCCGAGCTCAGCAATATAAACAAATGGCTAACAAGGCAAAGTACAATGTGTACTGGATAAGCTAGCCTACCACAGGAAAAAGACAATTAAATACAATAATAGTAAAGCAGACAAAAAAACAAGAAAGGATAATACCGACCAGGCCAGTGAACAGCCCAAACGTAGCTGTCACCCAAATGTCATCAGGGGGAAATTACCTGATTTAGATATGGCCATTTCTGTGTGTAGGAGTATACAGCAGTTCAATTTGTTTTTAATTTTAATAAAGATGGGAATAATGCATGTACATACATCTCTGGTTCTGTGCAATTTTTTTTTTTTTTTGGGGGGGATAGTTACCACTCAACTAATGAGAGCACATATGGGCCCTCTGTCTCCGTGGTACAGATGCTAAAGATTCAACCCCCGCTAAAAGAATGAACATGTTCATTCTTTTAGCCGAATTCCACCGTTCTTTATTTCCATTTATGGAGACAGCGCATGGTCAAACATTGATTTTTTTTTTTCCTTCAATATGTTGCGCTTTGCAATATTGAGTCTTTATTAATAAATGTAATGTTGAACATTGTGCTGACAGAAGGATGTATTTATTTTATCCAGTTATGTGAGCACCAATTGTGTTATATAATACAATAAATCTTGTTGGTATGACAGGTTAGATTATATTTCATCTGCTCATGTTAGAGTAATTTATATACTGAAGGTCTTTTTCTTTCAGAATTGAAGCCATGGATCACACAATAGCCGAGTCTTTAAAAAGCCTTAAAAAGGTATTTTTTGAACTTTTTAACTGCAATGTATTAGCTATATTAGCGAAGATACAGTCCATGTAATACTTAGGACTATTTTCACTGAATGTTACCCAAGCTTGAACAAAGTAGCATTTGCTTCAATTTTACCATAGGAGTTAGAACGAGTGCTTGATAATGTTGACATGAAGCTGAGACCTGTTCTAACCAATAATAATATGCTCCATAAATTGTGACATATGATTTGTGCTTTAAATTGCACACTTTGGGGGGTTTATAGAAACCTATGTAGAGAAAAAGTGATGCAGTTTCCCATAGCAACCACTGAGCTTGTTTCTTTCATTTTAAAAAAAGGCCTCTGAAAAATGAAAGAAGCGATCTGGTTGCTAAAGGCCAACTGCTCTACTGTTCCTCTACATAGGTTTTGATAAATCTCCCCCTATAATTTTGGCTTTTAACATGATCTTTTTCAGTCATCTTTCTCTGCTCTTTTGATTGTTGGAAGCCCTTTATGGTCATAGTGACCTTGTATGTCCTATAATATCGTTTACATACATCAGAACACCTCATGGTCTTTTTATTTTTCTTATTGTTAGTGGATTATCATGCCTAAACTATATTGTGGATTTTCACATTAAGGCTGGACCTATCAAACAACCACAAAAGATATTGCACAATATATCCTCTATCATAACCAATTCATACATTTACAAGTAAGACCCCCCCCCCCCAACACACACACACTTTCTAAAGTAAACCTCCCATAGACCTCAATAGAGGTGGGGACCACCAAAAAGGACCAAAACAGGATGCAAATATAGTATGATGCTTTGAAGCCTGTATCTATCACTCATATATATTATTAATAAATATATATATATATATATATATATATATATATATATATATCCTTTGCACTATACATGTAGATCCCTGTGTCAATTACATCATATACCTAGAAATACTAAATCTCAAATGTCTGAGGATAAGCCATCTGGAGTTGAGAAAATCTACCCAGAACTACACAAGAGGATCTGGTCAATGATCTCAAGGCAGCTGGGATCATAGTCACCGAGAAAACAATTGGTAACGCACTACGCCATGAAGGAATGAAATCCTGTAGTGCCTGAATATACCTTTGCTCAAAAAGGCATATGAAAATCTGAATGATTTAGAGAATAACTGGGGAAAGTGTTGTGGTCAGATGTGACCAAAATCCAGCTCTTTGACATCAACTCAAATTTCCATGTGAAGAAGAGGAAGAATGCTGCCTATGACCACTAGGACACCATCCCCACCATCAAACTTGGAGGTGGAAACACCATACTTAGGGGGTGTTTTTATGCTTGGGGGACAGAACAACTTCAAGGCATCAAAAGGACAATGAATGGGGCCATGTACTGTCAAATCTTGGGTGAGAACCTCCTTTCCTCAGCCAGGGCATTGAAAATGGGAGGTCGTGGATGGATATTCCAACATGACAATGATAGAGAACACATGGCCAAGAAAACATAGGAATGGCTCAAAAAGAAGCCCATTAAGGGGGTTATCCAGGAATAGGAAACGCAGCTAATTTATTTCAAAAACAGCTTCATGTCTGTCTCCAGGTTAGGTGTGGTTTTACAACTTGGCTCCATTCACTTCAATGAAACTGTCTCCAGGTTGTGTGGTTCTGTAGCTCAGGCAGAGCTAATTTCTTTAATAAAAAAAGCTCCCTGTTTTTCTATTCCTGGATAACCCCATTTTAAAGAAGAACTATAGCTAAAATTAACTTATCCCCTATCCTGTGAATAGGGAATAAGCAGCTCCGGAACGGACCTGGCTCTCAGTGAGGAGCATGTGCGGTAGACAGCACTCGCTCCATTCATTTCTATGGGAGCATCGAAGAGACCTGAGTATGGCAGTTGGGCATAATCAGCGCTCCCATTGAAATGAATGGAGTGCGTGCTGTCCATCTGTAGAGGACACGCGCACCTCACTGAAAGAGTCGGTGCCCCGTTCCGGAGATTGCGGAGGATCCCATTGGTCACTGAATGCAGTCACTAGTTAACTATGCTCAGGCCATTGAAGTCAATGGGACCCATGCACATATGTCTGCATCCACTTTTGACTGCATAGAGATCCCTAAATAGTTAGATATTAGAAAGATAAAATTAAAAGTGAAATTTTTTTTGTTCCTTGGCTGCATCCTTCATGCATGCAAATGTATTCATATAATGGAGACTTATATTTTTTCACATTAGGTATAAAATCAAGCTCCGTTTCTAAGTGGTAAGCAACTTTATTTCTTGCTACCTCAGCATGTTTTTTTTGTTTTATTTCAGAAGGAAGAAAGCACTACTGATGTCCAAAAACTGTAATAAACCTTGTAATGTGTCATTCACACTGACAGTTTTTGTTTTGTGAGCAAATTTTCCGTTTAGCTCATACGTTTGTTATCCAGTTTAATAAATAAACCTGATTCTTAAATGTCTCATTATTTAAATAATGCAATCTTCTCTTTTTTTTTTTTTTTTTTTTTTTTTACTCTTATCCGAACATAATGACATTGGCCAGGAAGGTTAGGTCAGTGTTACTGCCAATATGGCTGCATTTTATGTCTCAATTACAACCACAACACAGCCTCTTACTGAATGATGTTTAGATTGCCATAGAGTCTAGATTGTATCCATAGGATATCTGGATTGTCTGGATGTTGCAGCAGTAATTCATGCATTAAAATGGCATTTAGGTTTGCAAAACGTCCTCCATGTTTGACATTTTTGATATACGGCTGGTGATAAAGTAAAAATAAATAATACTCTCCTACCCTGTTTTTCTCATATGCCCTTTTAAATACTTATCTAACTATATTAAACTGTTGTGAAATGTTACATCAAACAGATGATACCTATAGCCTCTAAGTCACATATCTTCTCTTTTGTTTACATTTTCTTATACATAGAAAGGTTGGCATAACTGAACTAAATAGCCATTGACTATATCATGAGAGGTCTGGCATGATAAAATATATCATAAACCTAGAATAAAACATATCTAGGCATAGTTGCCAACATATTCTCAGGACATTTAAATCCTGTTCCCTTGGACTGCCCACAAAACAACCAAGAGTGCCTGAACCATCTGTGGTAGGCTTAACCCCTGGACAGTATGCAATAATGTTATCAAGCAACTTATTGTTGTATGGTCTTTATTGTGTATTTTCTGTTTGTGCACAACGGTAGTTTTACAGAAGACTTTTTATAAAATGTAATATTGGCAAGTTTGTTTTTCTATGGCATTGGGATGCCTGCATATTTGTGGATATTTGACGGTATCCCTTTCATTAGATCTTTCTCACTCATACAAATATGCCCTGTGATCTGATACCTCAAATGGTCTTTGACTTTTCATTTTATACTTGTAATGTACACCTCCTTTTAAATAAATACATTTCTGAAGTTTCTTTGGATTGCTTATGTTTGTTTTTAACTTTAAAAATAACACAAAACTGTAAAGCGGTACCTTTTAGGCCTTGTGCATATGTCTTACTAATCCATGCACAAGCCCATAGCTCCATTGCTCCCATACATTTTGCCTAATACTGCACCTCCATGTGCCTCCTGAGCCTGCTCTATAACTTGTCTTCAATACGTTTATTGAAACATTTCACCTATCCCCAGTATAGATAAGTATCTGTTTGGTGGGCAGCCAACTGCTGATGTCCCCTCTGATTATGACAACTGGGGGGTTCCTGTTCTCAGTTCACATGGGGACAGGAGACCCCTGTTCTCATAGTAATCCCTTGTAGAGAAAACTCACTGCTACATTGCAAAAAAAAAAACTGCGTTTCCAAAAAAATCCTTTGCATATGCTGACTATCCTGGACGAAGTCTGTGGTAAGTTTAGGGAACATGGGTGTTGTAACGTTAGGTTAGCTGATTCCTTGTATGCCCCAATTCTCTTTATCTCCAACAAGCCTTCACCTTACAACATTCCAGTCATTGCTAATTTTTCATATAATTGGGAACAAACTCGTTTGAGAGCATTGTTTTGAGGCGCATTAATGTGCTATTCTGTAGAACGCCAAAATCACTTGAGTCACTGGGTCATGCGCTGACCCATAAAGCCCTGTCAGAGTTTACGGAGAGTGATTCTTTAAATGAATTTATCTATATGAGACACTGATATGAGTCCTATCTAAAACCTCCTTACCTCCTTATATATTAGAAGCATGAAAGTCCCCTGATTCTCTGCCAGAAAAGAGACTGGATTAGTAGGTGGCCCCACATGCATACTGCTCTCTACTGTTCTACTGTAATTCTTGCAATTTAAGAAATGTTTACTGTTTTCAGAACTGCCACTCTTTCTGACTGATACAGTTTAAAATGTTAGTCCATTACTCTGATGTTACTTGTTTGGTACAAACAAACTGACCTTTGAATCATGTCTATGTGGTTGATGTATACTGCAATGTAATTGGCTGATAAGGGATTTGTTTTAAAGGGGTATTCTAGTGTCCTTTAATAATTCATATATTGCGGGGGCTATAGAGGAAGGAAAAAAGCTATGTACCACTGTTTCAATGCAGATCTTGCTGCAGCGTCTGTCCACTGATGCTTGTCTCTTCTGCCTGCTTCCAAAATGAAATAAAGAAGCCGACATGCCTGCTTAGCAAATCACAATGGTGTCCCGTCTCTGCCAGAGATAGGCAAGCATAGCTTATGTATGTATTTAACATTTTCTCTACAGCCCTCTTTAAAGGGGTAGGCTGGTGGAAAACAATTTTATTAAAAGTCAATTGGTGCCAGAAAGTTAAACAGATTACTTCTATTTGTAAATTACTTCTATTTATAAATCTTAACCCTTCCAATACTTATCAGCTGCTGTATACTACAGAGGAAGTTTTTTTTCTTTTTGAATTTCTTTTCTGTCTTCTCTGCTGACACCTCTGTCCATGTCAGGAACTGTCCAGAGAAGGAGCAAATCCCCATAGCAAACCTATCCTGCTCTGGACAGTTCCTGACATGAACAGAGGTGTCATCAGAGAGCACTGTGGTCAGAATTAAAAGAACTACACAACTTCCTCTGGAGCATATAGCAGCTAAGTACTGGAAGGATTAAGATTTTTAAATAGAAGTAATTTACAAATTTAAGTTTCTGGTACCAGTTGATTTAAAAAAAATAGTTTTGTACTGGAGTACCCCTTTAAGGAAGAATTTTAGGTTTACAAGTATAAAGTGGCCTCTGAGATTTCGATTGCTACTTAAACTGGAATTTGAGGGGTTTCATAATTTAACAATACAACTCTGAGTAAAACTAAAACTCTCATGTCCATAACTGATTTGTTGAAAGTAAAATACAACAAGTTTTTTTTGTTTTCACAGAATTTAAACTTTAGTAAGTACAAAGTCCTACATTAAATTAAAAATTGTTAAACATGTAAAAGAACGTCATTGAGATGTTATAAGGCATTTCCTGGACTACAAATAAGTACTTTCTGCTTGTAATATTGTTATGATGACATTTGGATAAAAGCCTTTCATGTCATATTCTATATATCAAAAGATTATCATAATCTGGGGTAGTGATTATTAAAAAAATGCTTTTAAAGGGAACTGATACTGTTCAGTAGTTATGAGCTCGCCTTGAAGCATGTTTAAATATCACTTCAGAAAGAGGCGGCTGCTTAATAATCCGTCTCTTCAGGTTCTAGTTGTGTTTCTTGTGCACAGCACCATTGCTTGCATTCACCAAGTCTTTGTGAAATCCATTCTTCAGTTCTATGCTGGCTTTAGTTCCATTTGAATCTGATTTTGATGGTTTTGCTTTGTAAGTCTAGAGAAAGGAATAAAGTTTACATTGTTAGTATATTCACTCACATTTTTTTTTTTTATATTTGCTCACTTTATTTAAATGTACCTTTTGTACACAAAAAAAAGCATGGAAAAACATCCTGGATGTGATTGTCCAGAAATGTAGAAAATTAGGCAAAAGATGAATGAGTCTTATAGGTTTTAAAGGGATTGTGCGGTGAAAATGATCTTATCCCCATTTGGGGGATCGCAGGGGGAGTCCCAGTGGATGGACCACCCCTTGATTAGCTACTTAACTCATAATGTGCCACTGCAGTTTGTGAGCCAAAGCCAGAAGTGTATTGAAAAGGAATGAGAAACCTAAAGGAAGTACTTAAAATTCTTCTTCCCTATGGATCCGCTTTGGGTCAATAACTGCAATAACTGTTACAATGGTCATCCTGGAACCAATTTTATGGCAAGACAAGACGCTTCGTATTATGCTAATTAACTTCTTTACTGAAACTCAGCAGCTAGTATGTATTGTAAGTATTAACAGAAAAAAGACTTTTTTACAATATAACAAAGGGTATATGAACATGCAACCTAGGGTGCAACCTAGCATGAAGTCCCGTGACATTAGCCAATCAGACTGTAGTACAGATAAAGGTATCCCACACACAGATATCTTCCTTCTTCTTTGCTGCTCAGCAGAGTGATTAAGATAAGTATTTTTTCTCTCAAAACACTAGTATTATTTCCATTGCTTATTTCATTAATTAATTATTTAATAAATTGTCATTCTTTTTCTTTTCTCCTTTTATCAATATCTTTTCTCCCATATATCTAGTTCTATATAATTATTTTATTCTCATTGCGATTATCCTTCATTCCACATATTCTAATCGCTTTTCCCTGCTTCTCCCCGGTTATTCCGGTTCCCATTGTAACTCCATACCCCCCGGTTTATTCCCCCCCTTTTTACTTTACCTCACAATATTCCTATTTCTTCTCTTCGCGCCGTTATCGCAGCCCGAGCGCTCCCTGTATTCTCCGGCGCTCACGCAAGTCTCGCGAGACTTGCTGACAGAGAGGTCGTCCTCTGTCTGGCGTTCTCGGGATCTCGTCATTCTCCTCAGAGTGACAGAACCTGCAGGACGTGTATTTTCTCCTCACACTGTATCCTATTAATTGTACAATTTATGTCTTTTAAATAGAAATTCATTCTGAAACAGTATTTCTCTTTCCTCTCTTATCCTATACTGCCACCCGGTGGCTGTCTTCAATATACATAGTTCTTCATCTTTTATCATTATAGTTACCTCATATCTCTCTTATAATATTAACTGACTCTATCATTAATTGTTCCTATATTCAATTTAATTGTCTATTAGTTTTAATCCTTAATTATACCCTTACAGATAATTTTTGTTGTGTTCTTCTGCAGTTATATTTGAAAAATGTCTGAGGAAAATAAAACTCCATCAGAAAATGTTCTCCCAGAGAATTTACAATCTCTGGTGGACGCTTCTATTTCTAAATCCATTAATGTAGCGGTACAATCCGCAGTCTCTGCTTTGCAGGGCTCTATTGACAAATCAGTGTCACTGGCCATAGCCCGCTCCAATTCCTCAAACATGGGCTCTATACCTCCCTTAACTCCCTCGGACCAATTCTGGTCCCCAGAGGAGTCAGTGTCCCAATTGGCTAAGGGACTTAAGGGGCCAGGAAAGGCAAAGGCTAAGAGAAGGCATTCTACTGACGGCCCCTACTCCGCTAGACAAGGTAAAAATACCTCAGGAGTACGCCAAGATTTATCACATTCTCAGAATGCAGAATTTACTCAAGCCTCTGGCACAGGTGGTTCACACAAACCACAAGACGTACCCTCAACCCGTGAGGAAGCTCAATCCAGCAGGGTTAAGAAGTCTAGCTTCAGAGCTAAGCCAAACTCCTTCAAGGTATCCTCATCTGAAGAGTCAGCTGACTCAGACATTGGGGACATTGATGAGATACTATATGTCTCGGAGGACAGTGATGCCAATCATGATGACCCTGGCAGTCAGGAAGAAACTAATTTAACTGAATCGGGTGACACATACTTTGACCCGGCATTGATATGTCATCCACGTTCTGGGGAATGGCTACCAAAAGCAAAGGTAGCCGAATTCATTTCACAATGGGCCAACAAGCCTCTGGACAAACCGTCCCGTAACAAACTAAAAGCAGAATGTCCTAGACCAACTCTGCCAAATAATGCCTCTCACACCCCAGAATTAGATCCACTCATTGCAAAATTTCTCTTTAAAACCGGTAACAACCCAAAAAAGGGAGTGGATAGAAGTTTCAAGTCCTGTCAGGACAAGTTGATGGACCTATTGGGTCCTCTGACAAAAATTTTAAATTTAGCAGAAGAGGCATCCACTTCAGATACACAGGTGGATCCTGAAACCCTTAAAGGGTGGGCCCAAAGGGCCATATGTATTTTCGGGAATGCTAACGCTTCCCTCTCTAACGAGCGTAAACGCTCCATTCTGTTAAAAATAGACCCCCAGCTAACCAATTTGGCCACAGTAGAACCACCAAATCCCACCAAGGGCATGCTCTTTGGAGATGATTTCATTAAAGAGCTTAATAAATATGTCGGCCTATTCTCATCCCTGAATAAGGCCCAAGTTTCAATGAAAAAAGTTTTTTCTCAACGAGTTTTTGGGAAGGCTGGAAGAGGTCGTTCCTCTCAAAGTCAATATCACAGAGGCTCCTACTCCCATACATCACAATCCTCAGGCCACTCCTCCGCCCCCCCTCCCCCCTTCTTTCCATACAGGGGCAGACCATGGAGAGCCAGAGGTCACAGAGGATTTCCTCGTTCAAGACCTCCCACAGGTAAGCCTTCCTCAGTCTTCTTCCCAAAATATTCCACTGGGGGGAAGACTCCTGTATTTTTCCCACAATTGGACTACGATTACGTCCGACTCTTGGATCCTAAACACGGTCCAAGGCTATCAAATAGAATTTGTCTCTCCTCCTATCCAAACCTATCTACCACATCCGATTCAATTCTCTCAAACAGACAAAACCCTTATAGATCAAGAAATCAGAGACTTATTTTCCAAACAGGCAATTATTCCGATTCCAAACCAATCACCAGGTTTTATCAGCAACTTGTTTCTGGTAAAAAAGAAAGATGGAGGTCACAGACCAGTGATCAATTTGAAACTCTTGAACAATTTAGTAATCTATCGCCACTTCAAAATGGAGGGCATTCATCTACTAAGGGACATCCTACTACAACACGATTGGCTTGTAAAAATAGACTTAAAAGAGGCATACCTCACTGTCCCAATCCATGCTTCCTCCCAAATGTTCCTACAATTTCTTTGGGAAAACCAAAAGTGGCAATTTACTTGCCTTCCTTTCGGCCTATCTTCAGCCCCATGGTGCTTTACGAAGCTATTGAAACCGGTAGTAGCGTCTCTCAGAAGTCGAGGAGTTCGTCTTATCATCTATCTAGACGACATCCTCCTTATGGCCCAATCAAAAGAGTTACTTTTGCTCCACTTGGATTGGACTCTCTCTCTCCTGATTCATCTGGGCTTTCTGATAAACTACAAGAAATCAATCTTAGTTCCTTCTCAGGACCTAGAGTTCCTAGGCTTTATGATCAACACTCAATTGACCACTCTGAGCCTTCCTCCGAGGAGGTTGAAAACCATTCGGAAGGAGATCAAACAAATTCTCCGCAAGGATATAATTTCTTTGAGGACAATTGCCCGGATAGTAGGCCTCTTATCAGCCTCAATTCAAGCCATTTTCCCAGCTCCCCTCCATTACAGGGCTCTTCAACGCTTAAAGATCCGTCATCTAAGGGAAGGTCTCGGTTACTCCGACGAAATTCCCCTATCTTCAGAAGCCAGAGAAGAACTTCTCTGGTGGCTCACTCACATAGAGTCGTGGAATGGGAAAACAATTTTCCATCCAAATCCGGACATAATTATAGAATCGGATGCGAGTCTTTCCGGATGGGGAGCTCGCTGCGGTTCTCTTTCCACAGGAGGGAAATGGTCACCGACGGAATCTCAATCTCACATAAATTGTCTGGAACTTCTGGCAGGATTTTTTGCATTGAAAAGTTTTGCAAAAAATTCCTCCCATTGTTGTGTCCTCCTTCGTATGGACAACATTTCTGCTGTCCAATACATCAACAACCTGGGAGGTACGACTTCCAAAGTTCTTGCAGATTCTGTCAAAGAATTTTGGCATTTCTGTTTGGACAGAAGTATCATCCTGAAGGCGGAATACTTACCAGGGATTTCCAATTCAGTAGCGGATTGGTATTCACGTTACCTCACGGACTCCAGCGACTGGAAGCTCCTTCTTTCGATTTTTCAATCAATCAATTCTCTATGGGGTCCTCTTCACATAGACCTTTTTGCCTCCCGCCTGAATACCCAACTACCTCTGTTCTTCAGTTGGCGTCCAGATCCGGAAGCTCTAGGGGTGGATGCCTTTCTGCAGTCATGGCCTCAGAAAACCCTATATGCATTTCCTCCGTTCAATCTAATCCCTCGAGTTCTCTTTCAAACCTCGATCCAAAAAGCCACTCTGGTTCTTATAACTCCCCTATGGCCAACTCAATCCTGGTTTCCCCAAATCTTACACCTGCTCATAGACCTACCCCGTCTCCTTCCCTCCACCCCCGATCTTTTACTAGATCCTCAAGGGAACTGTCATCCTCTGATTTTGTCGGGCCATCTACCTCTGGTGGCTTGGATGATTTCGGGTCACCAGGAGTTGATTTCCAGTTTTCAAGATCGACTCAAGACATCCTTTCAGATGCATGGGCTCCGGGTACCAAATCAGCTTACGGATCAGCCTGGAGACTTTGGTCTCATTGGTGCGATCAACGACACTTGGATCCCTTACGAACATCTATTTCCCATGTCTTAAATTTCTTATCAGAATCATTTGATGCTGGTAAAGCCTATAGAACAATTAATCTTTATCGCTCGGCGATCTCCTCTAAACACCTTCCTATAGATTCCATCCCAGTGGGTAGGCATCCTTTAGTTTGTCAATTACTTAAAGGTATATGTTTTCGTAGACCTCCTCTTCCTAAATACAATTCTACTTGGAATGTAAACATCATACTTGATATGTTTATTTCCTGGGACGATAATGATAATTTATCGTTAAAATTACTATCCTTTAAACTTACTACCCTTTTGTGCCTTATCTCCGTCAAAAGGGTCTCGGATGTTAAATCATTAGATGTTTCTCGCAGACAATTTACACCTCAAGGTGTTACTTTCTCTATCTACCGACGTACTAAAACGAATCTCCATTCCGTCTTTTACCCTTCCTTTCCGGATAATGAAAAACTTTGTGTTGTTCACTGTCTTCGTTCTTACGAATCCAGAACTGAATCTCTTCGAATTCCATCTTCTTCCCAATTATTAATCTCTTTCTGTAAACCTCACGCCCCAGTTTCCTCACCTACTCTGGCTAGATGGGTTAAACAAACCATGCACCTGGCTGGTATTGATATTTCCAAATTTACAGCTCATTCTACCAGAAGTGCAGTCTCTACCAAACTTTTCCAATCGGGCGCTTCTCTCTCAGATCTATTAAAAGCGGCCAATTGGTCCTCTGACTCTACTTTTAAAACCTTTTACTTTAGACCTGAATCTCATGTATCTATGCTATTATTGTGATAAGAATTATTATTATTTATTTAGTCATTTTATGTACTTGTATGATTATTTCGATTAAGCTTTGAACTAGCATAATACGAAGCGTCTTGTCTTGCCATAAAATTGAGAATTTTCCTATCCTAAGTGACGGAAAATTGGGATTTTATTAAAGACAAGACGCGAGTATTATCCCTCCCTAAAACCCATCCCTATAACATGTATTTCTATCTATTCAACAGCTCCACAATAGGATCCCTTCTCCGTTAGTCATCAACTTTGACGTCACTTCACAGGATCCATATTCCTTCGACTTCCATTCCTCCTACACTATCTTCGTGATCAACTTCCTGTAATTTCTGCCAATGGATGGTTTCCGCAAAGAAGAAGGGAGATATCTGTGTGTGGGATACCTTTATCATCTGTACTACAGTCTGATTGGCTAATGTCACGGGACTTCATGCTAGGTTGCACCCTAGGTTGCATGTTCATATACCCTTTGTTATATTGTAAAAAAGTCTTTTTTCTGTTAATACTTACAATACATACTAGCTGCTGAGTTTCAGTAAAGAAGTTAATTAGCATAATACGAAGCGTCTTGTCTTTAATAAAATCCCAATTTTCCGTCACTTAGGATAGGAAAATTCTCAATTAATATTGTATGTTGAAACCATTGTACGGCGAGACCGTAGCCTTTCAGAAACCTGGTAATTGGTTCTAAGGCCCCAAAATGTCATCCAAAATTATGAAAAGGCGAGGATTAAAGAAAAATAGTGATTTACAGCTTCCAGATGCTTTTTATTCCCCTTTTTATATGTAAGGATTTATGAAGGACAGAAGCTTCAGTGCCCTGTACAGTACATACAGCGTCTTAAAGTAAAATGGAGCCTTCCTCACCTGGTGTCCAAAGAAACAGCTAACCCTGGCACGGATAAAAGTAATACAGACATGTAGTACCTCCCAGCCATTGCCATGTTTTAGCAATTTGAACTATCTTTAGCATTATATGTTGAGTATGGGTTCAAGTTACAATGGTCCAGATTGTAACCTAAGGCCATTGTAAGTTGAGGGACCGGGGGGGGGGGGGGGGTCGCGTGTCCTGTCTGCCGAGGTGAATGGCCTCCTGAAGTGAGAGTTCAGTTTCAGCGACTAAAGCAAGCACTCACAGGTCTTTGAACGAGTTCCTCTCTCACGCAGCAACGGCACTTACTGTCTAGTCATACTGGCTAGACGAATGAAAACGGCCAGGCAAGAAACTTTAGCTAAATTTAGCTCTACTCCCGGCGAGCCTCCACTGCAAGATGGTGCCGGCCGCGATCTCTCCTCCACTCCTCCTCCCTCTCTGCATATGACCCACCGAGAGGACTCGCCACCCGGAATCACAGCGGCTAATAGGTCTCTGTCAGACCCAGCACTCTCCAGACTCACTGCACCTCAGCATTGTTACAGCTCGTCCCCTCCGGGAGCGACGTCCTCCCTGAGAGCCTCCCCTTCTCTAGCTGCAGCCCGCAGCCTTCCTCAGTCTCCCTCCAATGCGGGGATCAGACTTACAGAGCCTGAACGCTCACAGCCTCAGCGTCGCTCCCCTGACAATAGGAGCAATGAGGTACGTGCATGGGGAGATAAAAGATGATTGCACAGAGGACAGTGGGGATCAGCTATGTGATATGCCTGTGTCTGGGGATTCTCCGACAGACAGCTCCATGAAAGTGATGCTGCTTATACGTCAGTCTTTCCAGAAGGATATGGCAGCCATGATAACTCCTATGCAGTCGAACATCCTAGAACTGGGAGCCAGAGTGGACCACATAGAGACTAAAATGGAAGAGTTTTTTGGGTCACACAATACTTTTGACTCTTAATGATTTGGAGGAGGAGGTGGCCTACCTTAGAGCTAAAGTAGCGGATCTGGAGGACTGCAGTCGCCGAAATAACGTGAAGCTGAGGGGGGTCCCAGAATCTGTTCACCCAGCTGACATACCAGCTTATGTCCATTCTCTTATCAAAGCGGTACTGCCCGCATCCACTGCTCGGGACCTTGAAGTGGACAGAGCGCACAGAGTGCCGCGTTCTAAACACTTGAACGATTCTGTCCCCAGAGATGTTAGCCCGGATTCATTTTTTCAACATGAAGGAGCAGTTAATGGAGTACTCCTGCAAGCATGATGGCTTACCAGCCCCTTGCCACCATGTCTCCATCTATGCAGACTTATCTGCAGTGGCTCTACAGGCTCGGAGAGATTTATCACTTAATCCCTAAGATTGGCTAATATCCCTTACAGATGGGACTTCCCGGTCCGACTCTTGATACGTATAGGGGACTCCACCCACATTATCCTCACACTGACAGAAGGCCGAGACCTGCTCACATCTTGGAACATTGGTTTGGAAACAAGGGATTGTGCCACTAAACCCCTTGCTGCTCGAATTCCTAGAGAGTGGACCCCTATCTGAATTGGACCTTGCTGTGACTCTGATTTCCACTTCATTGAACAGGTTTGGTGAGGTCACAAACCTTTGGCCTCAGGATGTACTGTTACTCCCCACACTCTCATGGCTCTATACCTCAAAGCTAATTTTTTTCTGTTTCTTTTTTTTGTTTTAAAGTTTCACCTGAAATGTTCTTAGTGCTATATTTACAGTTCTCTCTTGGTACCTTACTAATGATATCTGGAGGCGGGTGTGCTGGCTGGGGGGGCACACGCCTTCTATGTTTTACTGATATTTCCGCCTTACTACTTATCATTATTACCCTATTCCAATGGTCATAAAGCTTATGAGCATTAATGTAAATGGGTTGAACGCCCCTCACAGACGTTCACATCTCTGGAGAGAGGCAATATCCCTTAAATGTGATATAGTCTGCCCAGGAGACGCACCTTCTCTCCAGAGATGCTCATAGGATTAAGCATCCGCTGTTTCCTCATGTATTTCAGTCCCATTTTGATTCCAAGTCTAGAGGGGGTTTGATTGCGATTTGCAATATAGTTTCCTTTACCCTGAAGGAAGCTCTGGAGGACTCTTTGGGTCATTATGTCATTTTAAGGTGCACTGTTAACAATGTCCCACTTACAATGGTCTCGCATTATGCCCCTAACTCAAGATACACCGCTTTTTAAACTCAGTGGTATGGAAGGCTAACTCTTCTACATGGGGTTCTTTAGTTTTATGTGGAGATTTCAATACGGTCATGGATGCCACAGTAGACACAACATCCACATCTAGACTCCCATTCCTTTGCCTCGTGGGCCTGGGGATCAGATCTATATGATACCTGGTGTTTACAATACCCTACAACATGAGAAATTACCTTCCACTCCGGGGTCCACAATTTATACTCCAGGATTGACATGATCTTAGTACACAGCTCATTACTGCCTACTGTCTCTGACTCCTCCATTGATCTGATGAAATGGTCAGACCACGCCGCAGTTACTGTCACACTCACTGATCAGGTCTCCTCCCCACTTGCTCATATGTGGCGTATTAGCCCATTTTTGCTCTCACATCCTCACATGTCTAAGTTCTTACTTTCTGACACTCGGGATTATTTTAGCTTAAAATGATCAGTCAGTAATCAGTGTGCTCTCTCTGTGGAACTGCCATAAAGCAGTGCTTAGAGGTATGTGCATCAAATACAGCTCCTACCTTCAAAAACAAAGGGAATGACAAATGACAGTCCCTGCCTATTGCACATCTATCCCTAACCCCCTCCCTGCTTTTAATTTTTATTTTTACTATATTAAAAATACTTTTTGTCTGCCTGGCAGTGTGCTCACTACCAGGCAGACTTCCCCAGCAGGCACCACGTCACTGATGCCGGTTGGGGGGGGGACTTCCGCCCTTAGTTCAATTACACAGGGTGCCTCCAGCTGTTTCATCACTACAACTCCCAGCTTGCCCTGACATCTATTGGCTGTCAGGGCATGCTGGGAGTTTTAGTATTGAAACAGCTGGAGGCACCCTGTGTAGATAAACTATTAGTTACATGCGGCGCTAGCCCGTCCCCTCCGTCTCCCCCCCCCCGCCATACCCCGTTCCCTCCATCACAACACCCCCCCCCCCCCCCCCCCCCCCAAATTACACTTACTGCAGAGTCCGGCAGCGGGCGTGCAGGGACAGCGGCGACGAGGCGGAGGCGGCGATGTGCGGGAGGAGTGGCCTCCCAGCCAGTGGCCGGGGGGCCAATGTGCTCGCTCCCTGCCTGTCTGATTGACAGGCAGGGAGCGAGCGCAGGCTGAATGAAAAAGGACCAATGCCCGGCCGCATCGGTCCTTTTTCAGGCGTAACGTTACGCCAGGCTGCAGCCGGCCACTAGGAGGGAGACCCCTAGTGGCCGGTTTTCAAATGAAAATTGAACAATTTTAATAAAAAAAATAAATTATAAAAGTATATTAGAGATGTTGTAGTACATAAGTACTACAACATAACAAAAAATAGTTAGTGACAGTGTCCATTTAAATCTCGCCAATTTAAGACACGTAGTCCTATTTTGATCCACCCTACATCCAAGGAGAGGCTCTGCATGCCTCTTAGTATCTTAGTATAGCCAATGGCTTCCAATCGTAGTATGCCCAGTTATACAGGGTGGGCCATTTATATGGATACACCTTTAAAGTGGGTTCTACACTGCCATGCCTTCAGAGCTCTGCTCGCAGCATCCGGAAGTTTATTACTCCGAACGCTGTGTGCGGGCTTCCCTGTTCGAGGCCGCCCCTCGTGACGTCACGCCCGCCCCCTCAACGAAAGTCTATGGGAAGGGGGCGTGGCAGCGGCCACGCCCCCTTCCCATAGACTTTCGTTGAGGGGGCGGGCGTGACGTCACGAGGGGCGGCCTCGAACAGGGAAGCCCGCACACAGCGTTCGGAGTAATAAACTTCCGGACGCTGCGAGCGGAGCTCCGGAAAGCAGGGCAGTGGAGAACCCCTTTAATAAAATGGGAATGGTTGGTGATATTAACTTCCTGTTTGTGGCACATTAGTATATGTGAGGGGGGAAACTTTTCAAGATGGGTGGTGACCATGGTGGCCATTTTGAAGTCGGCCATTTTGAATCCAACTTTTGTTTTTTTTCAATAGGAAGAGGGTCATGTGACACATCAAACTTATTGGGAATTTCCAAAGAAAAACAATTATGTGCTTGGTTTTAACGTAACTTTATTCTTTCATGAGTTATTTACAAGTTTCTGACCACTTATAAAATGTGTTCAATGTGCTGCCCATTGTGTTGGATTGTCAATGCAACCCTCTTCTCCCACTCTTCACACACTGATAGCAACACCGCAGGAGAAATGCTAGCACAGACTTCCAGTGTCTGTAGTTTCAGGTGCTGCAGAATGGGCAAAACAAAGATTGGAACAGGACTCTCAGTTTACGCAGAAGATTTTGCTAGTGACCTGATGGGTTCACTAGCAATTATTAGACATTCCAAGACATCCTCTCACTCCCCCTCGTAACTTTTGCCGAGAGGCTATGTCATCTGGATCCTTGCCTTTTGGAGAACCTACAAGCCCTGATAACAACCATTCCCAAACCGGGAATCTCTTTAGATTCCCCACAAAATTATCACCCGATATCTCTCTTAAACCAAGAAATAAAAATATATGCTAAATTAATAGCTTCCAGATTAGCCCCTTACTTCCCATCATTGATTTAGTTGGATCAGGCGCGATTTGTGACCGGTCGACAAACCTCTGACAATACAAGATGCCTTATCAATAACTTACACCACATTGAAAAATCTTCCATACCAACAGTAGTTATCGCATTGGATGCCGAGAAGGCGTTCGATAAGATTCGGGGAAACATTCTTGGAGCCATTACCTCTTTATATTCCAATCCATCTGCACGAGTGATGGTTAATCGGGTGCTTTCAGACACTATTGTTATTACTAATGGGTCCAGACAGGGTTGCCCTTTATAACCCCTTATATATATCCTGTCTATGGAACCCTTAGCCCTGGCAATCCGTCTCCAGCCAAACATAATTGGGATACCGATTGGGACACACCACCACACTATTACACTATACGCAGATGATGTCATATTGACCTTGACTGATCCTGCGAGGTCACGGCCTTTTGTCCTACTATAAACTAAATGGCACTTAAACGCAAGCTCTCCCTCTCAACTTATCACCGCAGGATACCTCACATTTGCGGGCTGCTTACGATATGGATTGGCGGGAGGCAAATATACAATATCTGGGAATTAAATTATCATATCCGCATTCTACACTATATCATTCTAATTATACCCCCTTGCTGACATCCCTTGTTTCAGATACGGTGTCCCTCTACAAGGCTATGTTCTCCTGGGTTGGCAGAGTGGCAACTTTTAAAATGTTTGTTACCGAAATTATTATTATTTTTTTAGGACAGTCCCTATTGCCCTTCCCAATTCATTCTTTGTGACCATACAAGGTATACTAACTCGCTTTATTTGGGCGGGGAAAAAAACCAGAATCTTGCACGCTTTCTCTCCAAGATAAGACTGGCAGGTGGCCTGGGCTCACCAGACCTACAAGGCATACCTCAACTATGGTAGCATCTATGAGAGAGTGGATGAAGGGCTGGTATAGAGAGTTTATCAATTTCCCCTTTTACATTACATGATTTACTTTATATCACTCTGTGGAACTTAAAGGGGCACTCAAGTGAAAACCTTTTTTCTTTTAAATCAACTGGTGGCAGAAAGTTAAACATATTTGTAAATGACTGCTATTAAAAAATCTTAATCCTTCCTGTACTTATTAGCTGCTGAATACTACAGAGGAAATTCTTTTCTTTTTGGAATGCTCTCTGATGACATCACGACCACAGTTCTCTCTGCTGACGTTATAATAATAACGCTTTATTTATTGTTGTCCTTAGTGGGATTTGAACCCAAGTCCCCAGCACTGCAAGGCAGCAGTGCTAACCACTGAGCCACCATGCTGCCCTTAGCATACATCTTCTATGCATGGTTGCTAAAATGGACAGAGATGTCGGCAGAGAACACTGTGTTCGTGATGTCATCAGTGTTCCAAAAAGAAAGGAATTTCCTCTGTAGCATTCAGCAGCTAATAAGTACTGGAAGGATTAATATTTTTTAATAGAAGTAATTTACAAATATGTTTTTTTCTTTTAAATCAACTGGTGGCAGAAAGTTAAAGGTTTTCACCGCAGTACCCCTTTAACTGCCCCCTCTAACTAATCCTCTAGTTAAAGCAACTTTCTCAGCTTGGCAGGCGTACCTTACTCAGGCGCATACACCTGTTAAGGTGATTAGAGGAGACATTCTGCTGAATCTCATACAGGCATATATTCCTGATTTAAACCTTAATAATTGGATATTAGCCGGTTTGACCCGGGTGGGGGACTTATTTGAGGACCACTCCTTATTGACCTTTGAGGCACTCCACCCCAGATTCCACCTGTCTAATAGGGACTTCTATTGTCAGATTAGACATTTTATCTCTTCCCTGATACGGCCGTCTTCAGTGACCTCTTTCCACATCATTAAATTTCTCTCCTCTGAGTCCAAGGGTGTAAAACCAATCTACACTTTACTCACAGGGGCTAATGAATACCACAAATCGTATCCCCGTATCCTGAAATGGTCCTCCTGATGATAGATCTAGAGCACATACCTCCGCCCTATAGGGACCTAATTTGTCTCATATGTATCATCGCAACCCTAACGAGCCACTGGAAGTCTAGCACTATTCCTAGCTTAGATGTGTTGATAGGTAAACTCAATACCACCTACTCGTATGGCTAGGCTCTCGTACTTATAAGCGGTTTCATAGAAGGTGGCAATTATGGATCTCTTCTTCGCATTGCAGAGATATTTAGTTTGACGTTCTATTGAGGAGTCAACACAGGTCCTTGCTCACTGATTAATTATTGAACTGTTAATATCAGAGTGTTCACCCTAGTCTAGTCTTCATGACTATATGCTTCTCTACCTACTAGTTAAGTGATAGTGGGGTACAGTACCCTCACATGCAGGCTATTGTTTTGTCATCACTACGAACTGTGATGCTTTGTATCAAGCTAATACTCAGGTGTTTTTGTTCTTATATTTTTTTCTTTCCTTTCCTACTGTATTCTCAATAAAAATCTATTGAACGTAAGTTGAGGGACCACTGTTGAGCTATTAAATGCAAATTTAACACTTGATATCAAATTCAGACACTTTATCTGCTTAATGATTGTAATGAAAATGTAATTCCACAGACCCAGGCCTCCATCTTCCACTACTCTTGATCCTGTTCTGCTGCGGATATGCCCACTGTAGGAATTTGTAGTGCTGGACAGGGGTGAGCATGATTGGTCTTAAGCTTCACAGCCCCATAGACAGCATGCTATGACACATTATGTATTCTGATGCTTTTATATCATTGCTATCTAACTTTTTTAGCAATTTGTGCTACAGCAGCTTATCTGTAGGATCATACTGTCTGGCTTTTACTCACCAAGTGCATCACTGAGCCTTAAGTGTTTGTGACCCAGTTGCTGCTTCACTGGTTATCCTTCCTTGGACCACCAGTGGTAGTGAATAGAGATGAGCGAACTTACAGTAAATTCGGTTCATCACGAACTTCTCGGCTCGGCAGTTGATGACTTATCCTACGTAAATTAGTTCAGCCTTCAGGTGCTCCGGTGGGCTGGAAAAGGTGGATACATTCCTAGGAAAGAGTCTCCTAGGACTGTATCCACCTTTTCCAGCCCATCGGAGAACCTGAAAGCTGAACTAATTTATGCAGGAAAAGTCATCAACTGCCGAGCCGAGAAGTTCGCTCATCACTAGTAGTGAACACTACATAAATGGATACCGCCACAAGGTCCTATTGTTCCGGAGATGCTCTCATACTAGCTATCACATTTTGCCCCACTTCAAAGTCGTTCAGATCCTTACACTTGTTAATTTTTCCTGCTTCCAATAATTTCAGGAACTGACTTTTCACCTGCTGCCTAATCTACACTGCTCAAAAAAATAAAGGGAACATTAAGATAACACATCCTAGATTTGAATGAATGAACTAATCGTATGAAGTACTTTTGTCTTTACATAGTTGAATGTGCTGACAACAAAATCACACAAAAATTAGCAATAGAAATCGATTTATCAACCCATGGAGGTCTGGATATGGAGTCGCACTCAAACCACACTACAGGCTGATCCAACTTTGATGTTATGTCCTTAAAAGAAGTCAAAATGAGGCTCAGTAGTGTGTGTGGCCTCCACATGCCCGTATGATCTCCCTACAATGCCTGGGCATGCTCCTGATGAGGTGGCGGATGGTCTCCTGAGGGATTTCCTCCTAGACCTGGACTAAAGCATCCGCAAACTCCTGGACAGTCTGTGGTGCAACGTGGCGTTGGTGGATGGAGCGACACATGATGTCCCAGATGTGCTCAATCTGATTCAGGTCTGGGGAACAGGAGGGCCTGTCCATAGCATCAAACTGCTGACACACTCCAGCCACATGAGGTCTAGCATTTTCTTGCATTACGAGGAACCCAGGGCCAACCGCACCAGCATATGGTCGCACAAGGGGTCTGAGGATCTCATCTTAGTACCTAATGGAAGTCGGGCTACCTCTGGCAAGCCCATGGAGGCCTGTGCGGCCCCCACAAAGAAGTGCCACCGCCAAACCGGTCATGCTGGAGGATGTTGTAGGCAGCAGAACGTTCTCCACTGCGTCTCCAGACTCTCACATGCTCCGTGTGAACCCGCTTTCATCTGTGAAGAGCCAGTGGCGAATTTGCCAATCTTGGTGTTGTCTGGCAAATGCCACATGTCCTGCACGGAGTTGGGCTGTAAGCACAACCCCCACCTGTGGACGTCTGGTCCTCATACCACCCTCATGGAGTCTGTTTCTGACCGTTTGAGTTGACACATGCACATTTGTGGATTATTGGAGGTCATTTTGCAGGGCTCTGGCAGTGCTCCTCCTGCTGCTCCTTGCACAAAGGCAGAGGTAGCGGTCCTGCTGCTAGGTTGTTGGCCTCCTCCACGTCTCCTGATGTTATGGCCTGTCTCCTGGTAGCGCCACAATGTTCTGGACACTACGCTGACAGACTCAGCAAACCTCCTTACGCTTGCATTGATGTGCCATCCTGGATGAGCTGCACTACCTGAACCACTTGTGTGGGTTGTAGACTCAGTATCATGCTACCACTAGAGTGAAAGCACCGCCAGCATTTAAAAGTGACCAAAACATCAGCCAGGAAGCATGAGAAGTGGTCTGTGGTCACCACCTGCAGAACCATTTCTTTATTGCGGGTGTCTTGCTAATTGCCTATAATTTCCACCTGTTTTCTGTTCCATTTGCACAAAAGCATGTGAAATTGATTGTCAATCAGTGTTGCTTCCTGAGTGGACAGTGTGATTGACTTGGAGTTACATTGTGTTGTTTAAGTGTTCCCTTTATATTTTTGAGCAGTGTATCACACCCCTTTCATAGGTTCTGTTATATTTACTTCACCTGCAATAACCAAAAATCCAGAATACACTGTCAAGGTAACTGTAGAGGCTTCTGCTTTATTGTGTTACTGCAGTAGATCTAGGAACCAGCTAAATGTTAAGATTTGGATGTTTTTGTAACCTTAGTTCTGGGAAAATCCAAATCATGGATTGCGCAGATTGCAGTACAAAATACATAAGGTATA
The DNA here is from genome assembly GCF_029499605.1 of Hyla sarda. Classification (NCBI taxonomy): domain Eukaryota; kingdom Metazoa; phylum Chordata; class Amphibia; order Anura; family Hylidae; genus Hyla; species Hyla sarda. Next base: position 221,086,596 of record NC_079193.1, read on the forward strand.
CATGCTGTCCTACTGAATAACTTACCTTTAGATAGAAGTTTACAAATAATATGACCAATGTAGTCATATATGAGGACTGAAATATTAGACAGCCGAAAGGAAACCCACAAGGCTTAACCACTGCACTCAGGGTGTGTGAAATGGTGAGTATGAACTGGATCTAGAAGAAAAGACAAACAAAAAGCCAGAGGTAATTATTGTATTTCTATTGTATAGTTATATAGTTGAGTCTGGGTATGAATTGTTGACTTTTGACTTATCTAATAAGTGTCCGTTCACACGTACAATATCTACTGCATTTTTTCTGCAGCTGATTTTGCAACCTATTGACTTCAAATGGGTGGTAAAATCAGCTGCGGAAAATATGCAGCTGATACTGTACAATTGAACGTACCTTAAAAAGGGGTACTCTGGTGAAATATATATATATTTTTTTTAAATCAACTGGTACTAGAAAGTTACAGATTAGTAAATTACTTCTATTTAAAAATAGTCAATTCAAATTATTTACATTTTACAGGTAAATTTTTTTGCTTTTCTGTGATTTTTTTTTGTGCCCTATTGGTAATTAAATATTAATTATTGTAAAGTTGAGCTTACTGCTCATTGAATTATGTAATGTAACTGTCCAAAAGGCAATAAACAGGAACTATTCATGGTTAACGGGAAGTTACAAGTGGTTTGTTACATGTTAGGAAGTATTAGGTGGTGGGGCACACAATCCCTGTCTACCTATTGAATTAATCACTTTGTGTGTCCTACAGTTAATGAATATATGGGTTTGAAATGGCTCAGTGATGTCTGAATACTATTAGGCTGGGAAAACACTTGGTGTATTTGTCAAACACCCCAAAAAATGGGGTGAACAAATGTTTGTTTTTAAAAATTGCAGCATGCTGAGGGTATGGTGTGTTTTCAAGACATTTTGGCATTTTTCCTTCTATAGACTGTGTAATTTTGGTGTATTTCTTGTATTTTTTTCCCTGTAATTCTTCAATAGAAATCCTTCAGTCACATGATGAAAGAATCAAAAGGATTGTAATGAGAAAAAAAAAGCACAGGGGATAAAATGCCTATACCTATACACATTTTTTGGGGGGAAAACGCCACAAAAACTACCGTAGTTGAACAAAAGAGGGGGTAGTTTTTGTGATGCAAAACAAAATCCTGCCTGATACTGACACTAAACATAAAAAACAAAACAAAATAAAAAAAATCCACATTTTCTCTTGAATTAAGGATAACTAATTCTAATCAGTGAACCTCACCATTTGTGAAGAGGAAAATGGCAAGAAATGGGGGGGGGGTAGAATTTATTATTGGTTTTTGTATACATTTTGGTGTATACTTTTCAAATTTTTTCCATATGGCATTTTGTGCAAAAGTTTTTGGAATTTTTAACATCCCTGTATGTCAAGTGATTGATTTTTTTTTTTTTTTCACAATTACCTGGTAGATGTTTTTTTTTTCTGGTTGTGCATGCAGTGATCAGAAATTTGAGGTTTGTTAAAATGTGCAAAAATACAACACAAATGGTCCAAGATTGCCAAATCTATACTCCCTCAAGCATAGCTCTGGAAAAAAAGGCTTTCTTACACGGTTTTAATCTAACAGCCTTCTTTGGTGTACTTACACAAAATTTAGCATACATTGTGCAAACTTTTAATAAACTTCCTTTCACCTTCACGAAATACAATGAAAAGAGAATGGGTAGACTGGGTTAAGATGAAAGAGGCAACAACTACTCAAATAACCACTTGTTACAACCAAGGTATGCAGAATACCATCTATAAACGCAAAACACTTCGAACTTTGAAGCAGATGGGCTACAGCAGCAGAAGACCACTTCTTTCAGCTAAGAACAGGCAGCTGAGGCTACAATTCCAACAGGCTCACCAAAATTGGACAATGGAAGACTGGAAAAACGTTGCCTTGTCAGATAAGTCTTCAGCTGCAACTTTCAGATGGCAGGGTCAGAATTTGATTTAACCCCTTAAGGACCAAGCCCATTTTCACCTTAAGGACCGGAGCGTTTTTTGCACATCTGACCACTGTCATTTTAAGCATTAATAACTCTTAGATGCTTTTACTTTTCATTCTGATTCCGAGTTTTTTCGTGACATATTCTACATTTCAAACACATGTTATGTTGGCATCATAAAGTTGACATGTTTTTACTTTTGGAAGACATCAGAGGGCTTCAAAGTTCAGCAGCAATTTTCAAATTTCTCACAACATTTTCAAAATCAGAATTTTTCAATGACCAGTTCAGTTTTGAAATGGATTTGAATGGCCTTTATATTAGAAATACCCCACAAATGACCGCATTATAAAAACTACACCTCTCAAACTATTCAAAATGACATTCAGGAAGTGTGTTAACCCTTTAGGTGTTTCACAGGAATAGCAGCAAAGTGAAGGAGAAAATTCAAAATCTTCATTTTTTACACTCGCATGTTCTTGTAGACCAATTTTTGAATTTTTACAAGGGGTAATATGAAAAATAGCCCCACAAAATTTGTAATCGAATTTCTCTCGAGTAAGGAAATACCTCATATGTGTATGTCAAGTGTTCGGCGGGCACAGTAGAGGGCTCCGAAGGGAAGGTGCAACAATGGGATTTTGGAGAGTGAATTTTGCTGAAATGGTTATTGGGAGGCATGTCACATTTAGGAAGCCCCTATAGTGCCAGAACCAAAACAGCAGAAACCCCCCCACATGGCATACTATTTTGGAAACGACATACCTCAAGGCACGTAACAAGGGGTTCAGTGAGCCTTAACACCCCACAGGTGTTTGACGACTTTTCGTAAGTCGAATGTGTAAATGAATAACATTTTTTTTCACTTAAAGGGGTATTCCAGGAATTTTTTTTATTTGACTATGCTACAGGGGCTGTAAAGTTGGTGTAGTTCATAATATAGTGTCTGTACCTGTGTGTGACTGTTTTCTCACAATTCTTCTGTGATTTTCACCCCACTATTTATTTTTAACAGCATATAAAATGACTTGTCTCAGATTTTTCCCAGCTTGCAATGCAGCCGAGACCTGACTCACTAGTCAGCTGATGACAGGGAGCCTGTCTGCTTCAATGGGTGGAGCGATCGCTTGGTGGGAGAGGGATCAATCTGCAACTAATGCAACTGCTGTAGTTATCCTGATTGAAAACCACAGGTCTTTGAATGGATGCAGCTCATTTATGTTTCAATGGGTGGGGTGGCTGATGTGTGGGAGGGAAGAAAATGGAATTGTGGGATTTGTAGTAAAAAAAAGAAAAGTCAAACAGGAAATACAAGTTCACAAAAAGCTAGCCACAGTATTATGGTAATCTCATGACACAGCCATTTAGCCGCAAGACAAGCGCAGATCCTTCTTAAGTATGTCCATCACTGTCTGCCAGGTACGTACTAAAATCACCTTATGGTGGATAACCCCTTTAAGTGCATTTTTCCCCCCAAATTTACAATTTTTACAAATGGTAATGGGAGAAAATGCCCCCAAAATTTGTAACCCCATCTCTTCTGAGTATGGAAATACCCCATGTTAGGACGTAAAATGCTCTGCGGGCGAACTACAATGCTCAGAAAAGCAGGAGTCACATTTGGCTTTTGGAAAGCAAATTTTGCTGAAATGGTTTTTGGGGGGCATGTCACATTTAGGAAGCCCCTATGGTGCAAGAACAGCCAAAAAAAATACCACATGGCATACTATTTTGGAAACTACACCCCTCAAGGCACGTAACAAGGGGTACAGTGAGCCTTAACACCTCACAGGTGTTTGACGACTTTTTGTTAAATTTGGATGTGTAAATGAAAAAGAATTAGTTTTTCACAAAAATGCAGTTTTTTTGCCAAATTTTAAATTTTAACAAGGGGTAATAGGAGAAAATGACCCCCAATATTTGCAACCCCATTTCTTCTGAGTATGGAAATACCCCATGTGTGGACGTCAAGTGCTCTGCTGGCGAACTACAATGCTCAGAAGAGGAGCAGCGCCATTGAGCTTTTGGAGAGAGAATTAGTTTGAAATGGAAGTCAGGGGGCCATGTGCGTTTTACAAAGCCCCCCGTGGTGCAAAAACAGTGGACCTCCCACATGTGGAAAGGAAGGATTGTCCGGCACCAGGTATGCTCTAAAAGATTGCTTTTATTCATGCCATAGCAAGGAAACAGACATCACAGGACTGTAGTAACCTGACGCGTTTCGCTCTCTCTTGAGCTTAAACGTAGACTAAGTTCAACAGACCAACATGCAAATTTAAAATAGAGACTCAATGGTCACATGATAAAATACCTGACATGGGTAGCAATTGTAAAAACCCGGCATGGATATCATCTGTTAGTATTACAGAATGGATTGGATCCTTCCACTAGTGCGTTATTTACTGTGTGTTTATCCTATGAGTGTGAATATGCTCTAAACATTATGTGCAAAGATGGACAGGTATATACATACGACTACATGCACATAGTAGGTTACGGTATGTTGGTATCATGCATGTATAGGACAATAGTAGAATGGAATAATCAACCTCATTGACTAAATAACTCGGGAACCTGCGTACATGTATGTATATATTAAAACTACATGCATAAAATGGATTACGGCATGTTAATATCACACATGCACAGGTAAATAATAGAATAGAATAAGCAACCTCATTATATGTATAGCTCGGAGACCTACGTGCATGTATATATATACTAAAAGATGATATATATGCCATGAATGAATAGATGTACATCACTAAAAAATGATACAATGCACAATTTACTCTGATTTAGATTACATATATATCCATTGCGTATTAATACTATAATTTTCAGTAACCACACTCTAATAGGTATCAAAACACACTAGGCGGAATCACCCTCCTAACACTCGCACCAAGAAAAATAATTGGTCTACCAAAAGTATATAAATAATAAATAATAAGGGGCTACGACGCTAAGGGCATCCGGGGAGGCATAAAACGCTAGACTATATTCCTATGTGCAGGTCATAATTAAATCTAAGCGTTTATTCATTCCCCGCGGGTATCTGGTATCCAAAAGAAATATCCAATATGTTTCTCTATTGAAGAGGCGTTTTCTCGCATCTCCTCCTTATACCTATTTTAACTCTTTCTATACCAGACACCCGCAGGGAGTCCAACTCCCCCGCGTGCACATCCCGAAAATGGTGTGATAACATGGAAATGCCTACCCCTTCACTCCTACTGTCGGAGATATGTCTCCTGATTCTTGTTTTAAGGGTATTGGTAGTGCACCCTACATATTGCATGTTACACTTGGTGCATGTGGCCACATAAACTAGCATAGTGGTATTGCAGTTGATGTATTCACGTAATTGATATGATTTTTTTAGTTATATTTACATGTAATACATCGGTTGTGACCACAACCCCAATTCCCTACAATATCCAGCCACTTACCCTGTTTAATTTTATCCTTTGTCTTGTATTCTACTTTTTTAGAATTGAATAGACTTGGTGATAGGGAGGAGCCCAATGAGGGTGCTTTTCTAGAGACCGCCATGATGCCCTCTTTAACCACCTCCCTCAGTATTGGGTCTCCCTCTAGAACTGGTGTATACTTATTGAATATATTTTTAATTTGGGCAAATTGCGCACTGTATGTGGTGACAAAAAATGCTCTTTTTTGTTTATTTTTGGCATTTTGTGAACTATTTGCCCTTTTTCTTTTCCCAGTATATTTGATCAATTGCTCTCTATTAATGCCTTCTACTCTTTCCTGAGCCTTATTAAGACAGTCCTCTGTATAGCCTCTTCTGGAAAATCTACTTTTAAGCTCTCCTATCTTTTTCCCATTGTACAGGATCAGAGCAGTTCCTCTTGGTCCTGCACATCTCCCCAAAGGGGATATTCTGGACCACATGCTTTGGGTGGCAGGAGGATGCCATAAGGACTGAATTTGTTGCCGTCTCCTTTCTGTAGGGGACGACAACAATCTTAGACTCTCTGCTGGATAGGGAGATGTCCAAAAAATTTACTGAGGTGCTACTAAACTGAGCTGTAAATTTAAGATTTAAATGATTATTATTAATATAAGAGACGAACTCAAAAAAACGACATTCTGTGCTCCCCCAAATAATCAGTAAGTCATCTATATAACGCCCTATCCAGCAGATGTTCTCGAAAAAAGGGTTACTGGGTGTAAACAAAAATTGCTGCTCCCAATAAAACATGAAAATGTTTGCAAAGGAGGGTGAGTATTTGGCACCCATAGACGCTCCCCGGGTCTGAAGGAAGAAATCGCCATGAAACATAAAATAATTGTGCTGCAACAAAAATTCTGTAACCATGACGATAAATTCCTTCAGACCCGGGGAGTAACTGCTATATTGATCCAAGTGACATGCCAGGGCAGTAAGACCCGCATCCCATGGGATGGATGGATATAATCCCACTACATCACAGGTAGCCCAAGACATAAGTTCACTCCACTCTTTCTGATCCAGAATATTAATGACATGTTTGGTGTCCTGTAAAAAAGTGGGCGTGACTTTTGTGAGGGGTTGCAAATAGTGCTCCACCCACTCCCCAAGGCGCTCAGTGACCGATCCTATACCTGCCACGATCGGTCTAAGGGGAGATGGAAATACCCCTTTATGCACCTTGGGGAGTGAGTGAAACACAGGAACTACTGGGGCCTCTACATATAGATATTCTGCCAACTTACTACTGAGAACACCCATAGCAACACCCTCTTCCAAAACTCTTTTTAGCTTAGTTTGAATTGTTTTTGTTGGATCGCTAGTAAGTTTCCTATAGGTATCACCGTCTGAAAGGAGCTCTATGTTTAACTGTTTATACAGATCAGAATCAAGCACTATCACATTACCCCCCTTGTCTGCATTACGTGTGACAATATAGTTATTCTCGCTCAGTTGTTTTAGTGCCATCCTTTCTCCTTTGTTCAAATTATCAGGTGTATGTTTAGACACTATTTTTTCATGCAAGTGCACAAGGTCCCTCTCCACCAACTCCTGGAATCTATCCAGGGCCTCCGATCGGGAGGCCACAGGATAGAACCCAGGGTTGGTGGAGTGAAACGGAACATCCAATGTGTCGTTAACCACATAATTCTCACATTGTAAACTGCGCAAATGTACCATATTCATCTGATCTTTAAAGTCCATACTCATACACAAGTCCAACTGTTGTAATGGTGAGGGTGCCACTTCCAAACTTGCTAGCTGGTTATCATCTTCTAATGAAAAAAAGTGTCTCTGTAATGTTAATCCTCGTGCTAGTCTATTGACATCCAGCAAGGTGTTAAATAAATTAAATGTGCAAGTAGGTACAAAGTTCAGTCCTTTGCTCAGCAGGGTAATTTGGGGAGTAGTGAGGGTACACGCAGATAAATTTATAACTGTGCTCACCTCGGAGTGAGGAGTGACCTCAAAACTTATCTCTTGCCTCCGATGTCGGCGGCTGGCCCTCCTGGTTTTTCGTCTCCTTTTTGGCCCCATCGGTTTTTTGGAGCCGCACTTTGCTCCATGTTTCTATTCACTTTGGTGTCAGTATTCGTTGCTGAAAATCCCACCTCTTGTGGGCCTCCTGTTTCAGAAAAGCTCACTCTTCTGGGGGATTTTGAGCTTGGTCTGCGTCTGCGCCTAGACTTGGAGCGTGGAGTGCGCAAGATGGATTTCGGGGTATCACCTTGCGCCTCTCTATGAAGGTGCCAAGAAAAAACTTGATCATTATTGTAATCCTCCGTATCTCTGCGGAATTTCGTTTTTTTGATCTCCATGATATTACTTTCCACTAGATCCAATTTTTTGAGGATACTTTGTTCCAACTTGGCAAACTCTTCATGATTCTTATATGGCAATAGTGATTCTTTTAGTGTGTCTAGCTCCTTTTGCATGGTTTGCAGCTCTGATTCCTCTTCTTCAATGATATAGGATATCAGTTTCGCAGAGCAATCCAGGAGAGCCAAATCCCATTTGTTAATAAATTTCTGGGAATAGTTCTTGACTGGTCTTTTTTTCAGCCTTAGACCACGTGGGACCAAGCTTTTTTCTAGGTACGTGGTTAAGGTTTGGTGATCCCACCATGTTCTCAATTCTTTTATCATGAGGTCCTCCATCTGCCGGGTTAAAGTCAGCATGTCTGGGGGGGCTACATTCATAGCAGGTGCAGCAAAATCTTGGAACACCGAGCGTGCCTTTGTTGCTCGGTCTGGACCCAATACTTGTCGGTCTCCCAGTGCCGCTTGACTTTGTAGCTCTCCCCCTCCTGTGAAGGATGTTTCCATGATTAGTGCTTGGCGTAGGTGTGTAGCTCCTCCACAGCTATGGGAGCAGGACGATCGGGAAACAGTAAACGTCCAAATGCAATGGTGTCCGCTCACCTCCGGAGCCAAATCTCCGACACACCTGTGCTATCACGGACCCGCCGGTCCCGCCCCGGCTTCAACAGCGTATGGAAAGGAAGGATTGTCCGGAACCAGGTATGCTCTAAAAGATTGCTTTTATTCATGTCATAGCAAGGAAACAGACATCACAGGACTGTAGTAATCTGACGCGTTTCGCTCTCTCTTGAGCTTAAATATACGCTGTTGAAGCCGGGGCGGGACCGGCGGGTCCGTGACAGCACAGGTGTGTCGGAGATTTGGCTCTGGAGGTGAGCGGACACCATTGCATTTGGACCTCCCACATGTGACCCCATTTTGGAAACTACACCCCTCACAGAATTTAATAAGGGGTGCAGTGAATATTTACACCCCACTGACGTCTGACAGATCTTTCAAACAGTGGGCTGTGCAAATGAAAAATTACAGTTTTTATTTTCACAGACCACTTTTCCAAAAATCTGTTGGACACCTGTGGGGCGTAAATGCTCATTGTACCCCTTATTACATTACATGAGGGGTGTAATTTCCAAAATGGGGTCACATGTGAGGGGGGTCCATTGTTCTGGCACTATGGGGGCTTTGTAAACACACGTGGCCTTCAATTCCGGACAAATTTTCTCTTCAAAAGCCCAATGGCGCTCCTTCTCTTCTGAGCATTGTAGTGTGCCCGCAGAGCACTTTACATCCACATATGGGGTATGTTCTTACTCAGAAGAAATGGGGTTACAAATTTTGGGGGGCTGTTTTCCTATTGTCCCTTGTGAAAATGAAAAATTTAGGGTAACGCCAGCATTTTAGTGAATTTTCTTTGACGAATTTTCATTAAAGTTGGATGGGAAAATGAAAAACACCTGTGGGGTGTTAAGGCTCACTATACCCCTTGTTACGTTCCGTAAGGGGTGTAGTTTCCAAAATAGGGTCACAAGTGGGTATTTTTTATTTTTGTGTTTGATGTCAAAACCGCTGTAAAATCAGCCACCCCTTTGCAAATCACCAATTTAGGGCTGAATTGTACATAATGCGCTCTCACTCCTGAGCCTTGTTGTGCGTCCGCAGAGCATTTTTACGCCCACATATGGAGTATTTCCGTATTCAGGAGAAATTTTGTTACAAATTTTGGGGTTCTTTTTTTCCTTTTACCGCTTGTGAAAATAAATAGTATGGGGCAACACCAGCATTTTAGTGTAAAATGTAGAAAATGCCCCCCAAAATCTATAGTGCAATTTCTCCAGAGTACGGAAATACCCAATATGTGGCCCTAAACTGTTTCCTTGAAATATGACAGGGCATCCGAAATGAAAGAGCACCATGCACATTTGAGGACTAAATTAGGGATTGCATAGGGGTGGACATAGGGGTATTCTACGCCAGTGATTCCCAAACAGGGTGCCTCCAGCTGTTGCTAAACTCCCAGCATGCCTGGACAGTCAGTGGCTGTCCAGAAATGCTGGGAGTTGTTGTTTTGCAACAGCTGGAGGCTCTGTTTTGGAAACACCGCTGTACGATACGTTTTTCATTTTTATTGGGGGGGGGGACAGTGTAAGGGGTGTATATGTAGTGTTTTACCCTTTATTATTTGTTAGTATAGTGTAGTGTTTTTAGTGAACATTTACACTGGCGGGGGTTACGGTGAGTTTCCCGCTAGGAGTTTGCTCTGCGGCGAAAAATTTGCCGCAGCTCAAACTTGAAGCAGGAAACTCACTGTGAAACCCGCCCGTGTGAATGTACCCTGTACATTCACATGGGGGGGGGACCTCCAGCTGTTTCAAAACTACAACTCCCAGCATGTACTGACAGACCGTGCATGCTGGGAGTTGTACTTTGCAACAGCTGGAGGCACAATGGTTGGAAAACCTTCAGTTAGGTTCTGTTACCTAACTCAGTATTTTCCAACCAGTGTGCATCCAGCTGTTGCAAAACTACAACTCCCAGCATGTACTGATCGCCAAAGGAGATGTAGTTATGCAACAGCTGGAGGTACGCAACTACAACTCCCAGTATGCCGAGACAACTGTTTGCTGTTTGGGCATGCTGGGATCTGCACAGTGATCTCCAAACTGTGGCCCTCCCAGATGTTGCAAAACTACAAATCCCAGCATGCTCAGACAGCAAACTGTATAGTGGTCTCAAAGCAAAGCATCGCTGTCCTCTGCTGCTGTCGATCGCCGCCCGCTGCCGCCGATGGGTAAGTGGACCTTTGGTGCCGTTCACTGTCGGTTGCCCTGCTCTGCCCGATTTGCGGCGACCCGGAATTGCCACAAATCGCCGGTGTGAATTCAGGACTTGGGACCCCCCCCCGGGCATTTGTACGGGGTGCCTGTTGATAGATATCAGCAGTCAGCCCGGGCCGGTACAGGTACGCCCTTGGTCCTTAACCCCTTAAGGACCGGAGGTTTTTCCGTTTTTGCATTTTCGTTTTTTGCTCCTTGCCTTTAAAAAATCATAACTCTTTCAAATTTACACCTAAAAATCCATATGATGGCTTATTTTTTGCGCCACCAATTCTACTTTGTAATGACGTCAGTCATTTTGCCCAAAAATCTATGGTGAAGCGGGAAAAAAAATCATTGTGCGACAAAATTGAAAAAAAACCGCTGTTTTGTAACTTTTGGGGGCTTCCGTTTCTACGTAGTCCATTTTTCGGTAAAAATGACACCTGATATGTATTCTGTAGGTCCATACGATTAAAATGATACCCTACTTATATAGGTTTGATTTTGTCGGACTTTTGGAAAAAATCATAACTACATGCAGGAAAATTAATACGTTTAAAATTGTCATCTTCTGACCCCTATAACTTTTTTATTTTTCCGTGTATGGGGCGGTATGAGGGCTCATTTTTTGCGCCGTGATCTGAAGTTTTTAACGGTACCATTTTTGCATTGATAGGACTTATTGATCACTTTTTATTCATTTTTAAATGATATAAAAAGTGACCAAAAATGCACTATTTTGGACTTTGGAATTTTTTTGCGCGCACGCCATTGACCGAGCGGTTTAATTAATGATATATTTTTATAATTCGGACATTTCCGCACGCGGTGATACCACATATGTTTATTTTTATTTACACTGTGTTTTTTTTTTTATTGGAAAAGGGGGGTGATTCAAACTTTTAATAGGGGAGGAGTTAAATGATCTTTATTCACTTTTTTTTTTCACTTTTTTTTTGCAGTGTTATAGGTCCCATAGGGACCTATAACACTGCACACACTGATCTTCTATGCTGATCACTGGTTTCTCATAAGAAACCAGTGATCAACGATTCTGCCGCATGACTGCTCATGCCTGGATCTCAGGCACTGAGCAGTCATTCGGCGATCGGACAGCGAGGAGGCAGGAAGGGGCCCTCCCGCTGTCCTGTCAGCTGTTCGGGATGCCGCGATTAGCCGCGGCTATCCCGAACAGCCCGACTGAGCTAGCCGGGAACTTTCACTTTCACTTTTAGCCGCGCGGCTCAGCTTTGAGCGCGCGGCGCCGCGATCGGCGCTGCGCGCTATTAGAGGCGGGTCCCGGCTTCACTATGACGCCGGGTCCGCCATGATATGACGCGGGGTTACTGTGTAACCCCGCGTTATATCAGAAGAGCAGGACCAATGACGTACCGGTACGTCATTGGTCCTTAAGGGGTTAAGTACCAGGGAGCAAAGGCGTACCGGTACGCCCTTCGTCCCTAAGTGCTTAAGGACGCAGGGTTTTTCCGTTTTTGGACTTTCATTTTTACCTCGTCACCTTCAAAAAAATCATAACACTTTCAATTTTCCACATACAGACCCATATGAGGGCTTTTTTTTTTTTGCACCACCAATTGTACTTTATAATGACATCATCTCACCACAAAATTTATGGCGAAACCAGGAAAAAAAATTGGTGGGACAAAATTGAAAAGAAAAACGCAAATTTTGACCTCACTGGGCCACCAGGGTTGGTTTAAATGTCCCTTTAAAGGGTTAATAGCAGGCCTCGGCAATCACTGCATGTTGGCTATTAACGGTGGCCCCCAGACACAGGAATCAGCTGGGGGCTGGCCAGTATGGCGCGGGCTCGAGTCAGGAGCCCGCACCAAACACCTCTTGCCGTTTTAGGACGAGCCGGCTTGTCCTTAGACTGCAACCGGTTAAACAACATAAAAGCATGAATCCATCCTGCATTGTATCAACAGTTCAGGGTGGTGTAATGGGGTGGGGGACATTTTCTTGGCACACTTTGGGCCCCTTTAGTACCAACTGTGCATCATTTAAATGTAACAGCCTCCCTGAGTATTGTTGCTGACAATGTCCATCCCTTTATGACCATAGTGAACCTATCTTTTGATGGCTACTTCAGGAGGATAATGCACAATGTCACAAAGCTCAAATTATAGAACACAGAATAAAGAACCAAAAAATAGTGCACTACACAGATATCATGAAGGCAAATACATCTTTATCGAAGAAATACATGTAAAAAATAGAACATAATGTTAAAAGATAGCAGGACACAGACAGTAAGGTAGGTATGGAGGACCAATAGAACATGGATATACAGTATAACATAGGAATAGCACTGCCAAGAGAAAAAAAACAAGTTAACTAGCTTTTGTATTCACAAGAGACATGGGGAGTGGGGGGGGGGGGGGGGTGGTATTTATTAATTTTGCCTGTTGAAAGTTTTTTTTTACCCTTTTTTTTGGTGGACATGCACCAAATTTATCATTTGGTGCAAGTTGTTAGTAATTTTGGCTCAGATGTTGAAATCAGCTGTTCAGAGCGCCTTTTACATAGAACTTACCGCCACAGAGGACAGCGTATTTTACCCTGTAGAGCAGCCATTTCGGAGTCCCTCCTGCAGTATATCAGCAAGCGACATGAGTTATTTTCTTTTGTGGGGTTTATAGCCACCATGTGAAATTGATTTTATTTTTAACTTGAGTAGTTTTGTTTTGTTTTTGGTTACTTTAGTGCTTACCTTTCCTGAACCTGTGTGGCCATGTCCAATGCTGGCTCAACGGAGGGAGAAGGTCCAAAGGCGCCAAAGTTATGGGGAAAAAAACACATAAATGCTTTGATAAATACCCCCCATGATCCATATATGGTGCCAGACCATACCTACCCAAAGTCTGTGTCCTGGTGTCTTTTAACATTATGTTCTATTTTTTACATGTATTTGCCTTTATGATATCTGTCTAGTGCACCAATTTTTGGTTCTTTATTCAGCGTTCTATATTAACGTGGTGCACTCTTACCTGCGGTTTGGGTAGGGTTTATGTTTATCGGTGACCAAAGCTCACATTTAGAGATGAGCGAAGTTACAGTACTGTGCAGGAACCTCGCGGATCGGCGGTTGTTGACTTTAGCCTGCATAAATGAGTTCAGCTTTCAGGTGCTCTGGAAAAGGTGGATACAGTCCTAACAGAGACTCCTAGGACTGTATCCACCATTTCCAGCTCACCCGAGCACCTGAAAGCTGAACTAATTTATGCAGACTAAAGTCAGCAACCGCTGAGCCGTGAGGTTCATGCAGAATCAAATCACTGTACCTTCGCTCATCTCTACTCACATTATCTCAAACTGGTTTCTTGAAAATAAGTTAACTTTACTCCAATGGCCTCTACAGTCACCAGATCTCAATCCAATAGAGAACCTACCAATAGAAAATCTACAGCAACTGCATGATGCCATCATGACCATAAGGACCAAAACCTGAGGAATGTTTCCAGGACCTTGTTGGACATATGCTATAAAGGCAAAAGTGGTTCCAATCCATTACAATACTAGCAAGGTGTACATAATAAAGTGGCCAGTGAGTGTATACTTGGTATGACTTACCAGCTGTGCCTGAGTGAGGTACTTCTTCCACCAGAGGTATTTGTGCATAGATGGAATAACTGAGAGGCCATAGTAGGAGTACATGAGGACATGAATGAAACTGTTCAGTGTAGGTCCAAAGAAACCTGTTTAAGTATTAAATGAGAAAAACAAAAACGTGAAAGAATTGTAGAATAATATTGCAACGTTTGGCATTACTCTCTTTGACTAGGCCTGGCATCCAGCTAAACATGCCAATGTGCATTTTGATCTTGGCAAATTTTAGACACTGCAATTCTGTATTATGACCTCAAGTCCTGTCCCAAACCATGGGTCTAATAAACCCAAGTGACCACATCATAGGAGTCATTGGTTCTGTCAGTTTGGGTTAGAAGACAGATCACTGGGCTCCATACATATTGTCCAAGATCCCTACATGAATATTTACACATTGATGTACGGAATAATTATGCCATTCAAGGGAGGGGGGTTGCTCGTGAACCATTGTTTTTAAAGAGTGCCTGTCACCAAACTAAACTTTTAATATATTGTTCCTTATGTAATTATAAGACCCTTTTCTATTTACTTGCTGTTAAAATTCTCAACCTTTATATGTTTTTAATGTGATTGAAAAAAATTGCCACTAGGTGGCTCTGTTCTGTTCCCTGCACAAGTCAAACAGTTAGTTTGGTCTCCTCCAGGCCTGGCCGGAGACAAAACTCAGGAAGGCTTCGCGTTGTGCCTGCTAGAGAACGCCCACTTTCTACTGCCGGGAGCTCACACAATGTGAGCAAGAGGAAAGTTTTTTTTTACGGGCATGAGGGGTGTTAGGAGTAGTTAGAAAATATGGTTTGATGACAGGTTTTAAATGATTGACCATAATAAAGATACATTTCTATTATATTTAAGTGTTCTCTATAATTCTTTGAAGTGTTTAACATAAAATATAGGAGACTGGAGGAGGGGCAAATTATTTTTCACAGCACTAACTGAAAATGTTAGAAACCAAGGCAATCTTGTGGACGTTCTTGTTACCAATAAATACACACTAGACAATTAATATTACATTACGTTTGTTAAGCAATTGTCTTTTTGATTTACCTGATGTGGAAATTGCATAAAGACAAGCATACATTTTCTTAAAGGAGAACTCCAGCGGGATGTATTTTTTTTCTTTCCTTACTATGGCCATTGTGTGGAATATAAAAAGGATAGTGACTGTGACTGTTGTCTATGGAAACACTCAGGCCCAGTGTGTCATACTGCAGCTCAGTGAATCGCTGACCGAGGGGGGAACAACGCTGCGGCCAGTGATTCGCTGAGCTGCAGTATGACGCACTAGGCCTGGGTGCTTCTCTAGACAATAGTCATGTTGCACTTTCAGAAAGGGGGACCAGAAAAGGATACCGGAGGCACAGCAGGAGCGCTGGAGGTAAGTAGATGTTTATTTTCTTATATACCACAATGGCCAAAGTTAGAACTAATGCCTAATACATGCCTGACACTTGTATGTATCATAAAATAAGTTACATAAAAAGGTTACTGTGTGGCCCTAGGAGCTTTAATGCAGTTGCTGCTGCTTTTAACCAACCCAATACTACCAACAAAAACTTACTTTGACCACAAGGAATCCAGTTCAAGACACACCACCATATATTGAACATTGTGGCATGGTGATATACATGGAGAAATGTGATTTGGCTGTTCTTTTTCCGTAAAACAAAGAAAATTGTGTCCATAAATTCAATTGCTTTGGAAAAATAGTACCACCACAAAACTTTGGCCACCTGTATAAAGTGAAAAAATAAAATAAAATAGAGAGTACATACACTACAATAGTTTATACATGAATTACATGCCCAAACATATAGTGCCCGTCATAATAGTTCAGGTTTCATCTGTAAGTGCTACAAGTGTTTTAAATAAAAGAAACAGAAAATAAATACTGCATCCCAGGTCCCTCTTGTGACCACTGCAGCCATTCACTGGCTTCAGACAAGCTAAAAAATAAATGCGAGGTAGCATAAGTGCAAAACAGTGATGATCATTCAGTCACGCCAAACATTCATGATGGGGTGGATGTAGAACACTGTATAGCCAACACGCAACTGCGTGTAGATTGTGCCATACTTCACCTATACTTGCAATTCAAAACCACAGCAAGTACAGATTGAGCACAGAGGTTAGTGGGAAATCACATGCAGATACCAAGGCTAGGCTGTACCCCTTCCAAGGTGTTGTTCAATTCAAATACTAAGCATCAAAACTTAGTGGGAGTGGATGTTCATCAATATTCAACCTACCTCGTGCATTATTATGACTTGTTTAGGGACCCATGTTTTAACTTGCCATTGTAATAGCGAGTTGAAAAATGTATATCTTTTCTGCACTGTGTTATATGCTCTTTCTTCAACTGCCTCTTTAAATGAGTAGTCTACTCAATGTGAATAGAGCCCAACTCACATACAGACTGCTTCTGTTTAATACAGTGATCCCCCAACTTACAACGGCCTCAACATACAATATGTTCAACATACAATGGTCTTTTCTGGACCATTGTAACTTGAAACCAGAGTCAACATACAGTACTACAGACAGTCCAGATCTGTGAAACGCGTCAATGGCTGGAAGAACCGACCAATCGGAATGGACATTTTACTGGTAAAACACCATAATTCAGTGCATGCACGTAATTCAGGTCTGGTAGCGCCCCCTACAGTACAGGCAGGTATTACATTACTACTCTTAACCTATGCCACAGTTAGCTGCTCCTTTGGACACCCAGTAAAGGCGGCTCCATTTTACTTTTTTAGGACACTGTGTGTACTGTACAGGACCCTGAAGAAGCTCCTGTCCTCTACATAGACAGTGATTTACAGCTTCCAGTAGCTCTTTCTTCCTTTTATATGTAAGGACTTGCTTTATCTATATTAGTTATCTATTTATTTTTCTTTAATCCTCACTTTTTCCTATTTTTGGATGACATTTTGGTGGCTTCAGAACCAATTTCCAGGTTTCCATAGAGTTATGGTCTCAACATACAATTATTTCCAACATACAATGGTCATCCTGGAACTAATTAATATTGTAACTTGAGGGACTACTGTATAAGTATTTTGTTAGAATGGTTATCTAGGTTGGTTATCTAGCATCTCCCATGGTTGTAACTTTGAGGGCCAGGATACACCTTTTTACTTTGGGGACCAGGGGTTTGAAGCCACACACTTCCTGCTGCATAAAATTCTATCTCCATTAGGGTACGTTTAGGGCTGGGCGGTATGACCAAATGTGTGTATCACGGTATTTTTGTAACTTTTGGTGGCTCCACCTCCCCTACCCCCCCAATTAATTATCAACCCAGCGCTGCCCCCATCGGGGTAAATACTCACATCACCCACTAGCGCTGTCCTCCTCGTGCTGTTTGTTACGGCCGCCGGCGCTGACACAAGGTAAACAAAATAAACTAACAGCATGTTCCGCTGATAGGCTGAGCCCACTGTCAAGTAAGGAGCTCTGGGCGGCTTCTTACATGACAGTGGGCTCAGCCTGTCACTGACCGAGGCGGAACATCGCTGCGGCCGGTGATAGGCTGACAGCTGTCCGACGTTCCATTCACTAGGAAGCAGTTGAGGCCGGTACCTGACCAACGGGAGGTAAGATAAAGTTTTTGTTTATTTTTTGCAGCTCGGGCATAGGGATACCACACAGTATAGAGCATTGGTCTTCAACCTGCCAACCTCCAGATGTTGCAAAACTACAACTCCCAGCATGCATTGAAGACCACTGATATAGAGTGTCAGCGCCGGGGCCACAACAAACAAGAGGAAGAGGAGGGCAGCGCATGCGGGTGACATGTCAGTATCTACCCCGATGGGGACAGCGCTAGGCTGATAATTAGGGGGGGCAGAACAGTGTTTGTGGGTGACATGTGATTAGTTCCCTGATGTGGGGACAGCACAGCGCTGGGCTAATTCATTCATTCCTGAGGGGGAGGGGCCAAACCGGTATTGTGGTATTGGTTAAAATTCATATCGTGCAGCACAAAAATGTCGGTATTCGGTATGAACCGGTATACCGCCCAGCCCTAGGTACGTTCACACGAGGTGATTTTTTTTTGCGGGTTTTCCTCTGCGTATTTGAAAGTGGGTGGGCTCTTCTCGGCTGTCCGCAGCAGATTTTCCATGGCGGAATTTACGCTACGGAAGAACCGCCGCAAGCCCCATTGAAGTCAGTAGGGACTGCAGCGGAGAAGAGCCCATCCACTTTCAAATATGCAACGAAAAAACCTGCAAAAAAATCTGCTCGTGTGAATGTACCCTTATACTGATTTACCTAAAGCTGACTCAAATCTTGCTGTTTTTACTGTATGTTAAAAATGCCATGGCTTACCCGCACATCTGCTTCACCCGCACTGTCCAGGTTCTGGCATTGTAAGTTATAACCACCTTCCCATGTTGAAAGAATTAGCTGTAAAACAAAATGTATTGTAATTTATATAAACAGATGCTAATAATTATATATACAAACACCATAGCGTTAATTAATACATCTTATTTAAAAGAAAAACAAAATTATCATGCTATATGGTGTCAAAGAAAGAAGAGAAAGTCTCTGTTTCTATATTTTTGAATGATGTTTTTGACATATAATACTAAATCGGCAGCAATATTCTAGAAGTGTATTTTGTTTCATCCCAGCTCAGTTGCATTCACCCTTTTATCCAAAGCAACTGTGCTATGTCATCTATCCTGACCATCAGTACAGAGCTTTTGATTTCATGTAAGACCTAAAATCTGTCTCCCGTCTGTGGTATTTCAGTGAGTTAGACAGTATGATTATATCCATATCTATGAAATCCTTCCTGGCCGCTCTGAGGCTTTTTCCTCTTACCAAGCTCTGTCCCTCCTTGTTTTTATGTCTGTACACTTATGCATAAAGTTCTGCTGAAGAGATCATCTCTGCTATATCTGTGGATTTCTAGCTTACACTTCCCTCCATGCCTTTGGCTTTACAGAAATTAAAATTTGCATGAGTTATCCAATCTTTTTTCATTAGACCAACAAAGTAAATAACTAAATACAATATATGAAAATGTGCATCTAGCCTTTGTACAGTATTGAGAGTTTTACACATTATGTATAATAAATAAATAATAATTTTATAATATTAAATTGTCACAAAGTGGAACCACTAGAGGTTCATACATACGGTAATTTACAAGTAGTTGTACTTGATCTGCACTAATATCTGTATAAGCAGGATCATACAACCAGTAAGGCTCTGCTATGTCATACTCCTCCCTCAGTCCAGCAGTTCTGTAGCTCTTTGTAGATTAATCTAAAATTTGGCCACAAAGTGTAAGCCCTAATGTGACACCAAAAGTCATAAATAACTTTTACCACTAGAGGGACTCCATGAATCGCTGTACAATGCTCTTCTTTTGTAACATTGTGAAATGTTTTCAAGAAAAACTTTTTCCAAAAATCTAAATTTTAATTTACATAAAAAGGCAAAATTTATGTATTTTTAAACTATGGGGAAACTATGAAAAATGGGTTTTGCAGCAGTTTTGGATAGTCTCCTCCACTATATGTAAAGATACTCTGCAAACTAGTGTTTAAAAGCAAAGTTATGTTTTGCATAGTGATTTAGTAACATAGAAGACTGCCATCCAAAACAGTAATTTGAAAGTGAATTCTTGTCACTTTTTTTTCTGTTCTCTAACACGGGCATTATGTTCATTTAAAAGATAATACGATGAGGATTATGTATATAACATATGCACATGAGAAACTGTGTAACAGTAGAGCTGCTTATAGTCACAAATCATATCCTTTACAATGAATGCTTGTTTTATTAGAGACAACCTTTGAGTAGCATTTGGACCTCCTGTTGCCTTAAAAATTAAATTTATTATGGCATAGATTCTATTAGGTGATGACATCATTCTGTTAAAATATTGGCCCATGCAAACAGGATCACTTCTCACAGCTGCCATTTCTAAAGCATATCTGAGAGACTCCACTGGATTATGATCTGGGACTGTGAAGGCACCAAACAAGAAGAGTTCAGCAACTCCAACCATCCTATCAGCATGGTGCAGCAGAAATCTGGATTTACCTGACCAGGCAATAGTGATCCACTTCTTGCACACTTATTCTCAGTGGAGTCTTGTTTTCTGTTTGCCTTAGACAACAATGCCAAACTGGTTTACACATAGAAGTTGGAGCCCCAGTTTTGTATTCAGCAACTCTGACCTCTTTTGTCAACAAGTTGTTTACGTCCATAGGCTCCCCTTTTCACAACATTCTCAGTATACTATTGACACCATTGCACAAGAACCCCAAAGATTGACAGTTGTTGAGTATCGGGCCCATCAAGTCTGGCACCAATGACCATGCCTAGTTCAAGGTTACACAGAACATTCTAATGTGGATTCACAAAGAAACTGATCCACAGAAAACGTTCTTACTTGATTTTATGCTGCATTCCGAATTCACATGTCTAGTTACCATATAAGAAGGCAGGCCCGGACTGATAATGGTCCAGGCCGGGACAATTTCTGTTGGGCTGTCCAGATTGTCGGTGACATATGGAGAAAACTATGCAAAGGGCTGCCTGTTGCCACACTTGCTGCAGCTCACTGGCATTACTACTGACA
The DNA here is from genome assembly GCF_029499605.1 of Hyla sarda. NCBI lineage: Eukaryota > Metazoa > Chordata > Amphibia > Anura > Hylidae > Hyla > Hyla sarda. The sequence continues at coordinate 221,107,423 of NC_079193.1, forward strand.
GGACTGTGGAGTGTTGGCCAGAAACGCAGCACATTGCACCCAGTCACAAACTGACTGCCAGCACACAGGTTCTTTGTGTCACTGTGGCTGCATTGCCACTCGCCTGGGCAAAACCACCTCCTTCTCTATTAGCTGGCATGGCTGCCTCCTCCTCCAGACACCACGGGAAAGATTTATCAAAACCTGAGTAGAGGAAGAGAGGTGCAGTTGCCCATAGTAACCAATCAGATTTCTACTTTCATTTTTTTACAGGCCTCTTTGAAAATGAAAGAAGAAATCTGATTCGTTGTTATGGGCAACTGCACCACTCCTCCTCTACACAGGTTTTGATAAATATCCCTACATTTTTTTATGTGATGTGTACCTGCATGGAGCACTGTGCTTGAGGCCACCAAAATGCACGATGGACACTGGACAGGGGCAATCCCAGAGGTGGGTTCTAGATGGCACATTCTTAGTGCACCACTGTACAGCCCCTACCCATTTGTTATAGTACAAATGTGCACTATTTACTGGTGTCACAGAGCAAGGGGCTAAAGGAGGAGTTCTGCAGTGACTTCTATGAGGGAGGTTGAGGTAGAGACCATCTGAGACTACTGTCTGCCATTGATTTAGGGTCTGTGGTCTATAGTACAAATGTATTCAGGGGTCTAGGGTATGAATTGATTTAGCGGCCCAGGGTTCATGGGGTATGAGTTTAGGCAGGGGTCTATATTTATTTCTGTTGCTAAAGAGGGTGGAGAAGGCTGTATAGTTGAGGAGCCAAAGATATCTCATCATCCAACTCTGCAAAAGTCATTATGGCAGTCTAGGATGGTTGTAGCAGAATACAAAGGGGGAATGACTATGTTCAGGGAAGATATCACCTGCAAATCACTGGATTATAGGAGTTGTCACCTCTCCTGACATAACAAATAACCATATTTCTAGTAGATGGTGTCACCTGTGACAGTCACTAATAATGAAATGTTTTTTTTGGTGACAAGTCACTTGCAATTTTGCAACAATTGACCTGAATGCAACTTGAATTGCTACTCTGTGACTTGGCTATTTTCTTATTAGTTAAGTGGCAACTGTAGTTGTACAAAAGCATGTATATCAGCTGATATCCTAATGTTTGCCTCCAGTATTCATTATATTTAACTTTAATACACTGCTCAAAAAAAATGAAGTTGAATGTGCTGACAACAAAATCACAAAATGATCAATGGAAATAAAATGTATCAACCCATGGAGGTCTGGATATGGAGTCACACTCAAAATCAAAGTGGAAAACCACACTACAGGCTGATCCAACTTTGATGTAATGTCCTTAAAACAAGTCAAAATGAGGCTCAGTAGTGTGTGTGTGGCCTCCACGTGCCCATATGACCTCCTGATGAGGTGGCGTCAAACCGGTCATGCTAGAGGATGTTGCAGGCAGCAGAACGTTCTCCACGGCATCTCCAGGCTCTGTCATGTCTGTCACATGTGCTCAGTGTGAGCCTGCTTTCATCTGGGAAGAGCACAGGGCGCCAGTGGCGAATATGCCAATCTTGGTGTTCTCTGGCAAATGTCAGATGTCCTGCACGGTGTTGGGCTGTAAGCACAACCCCCCATCTGTGGCTGTCAGGCCCTCATACCACCCTCATGGAGTCTGTTTCTGACCGTTTGAGTGGACACATGCACATTTGTGGCCTGCTGGAGGTAAATTTGCAGGGCTCTGGCAGTGCTCTCTTTGTACAAAGGCGGAGGTAGCGATCCTGCTGCTGGGTTGTTGGCCTCCTCCACGTCTCCTGATGTACTGACCTGCCTCCCGGTAGCGCCCCATGCTCTGGACACTACGCTGACAGACACAGCAAACCTTCTTGCCATAGCTTGCATTGATGTGCCATCCTGGATGAGCTGCAGTACCTGAGCCACTTGTGTGGGTTGTAGACTCCGTGTTCTGTGGTCACCACCTGCAGAACCACTCCTTTATTGAAGGTGTCTTTCTAATTGCCTATAATTTCCACCTGTTGTCTGTTCCATTTGCACAACAGCATGTGAAATTGATTGTCAATCAGTGTTGCTTCCTGAGTGGACAGTGTGATTTCACAGAAGTGTGATTGACTTGGAGTTACTTTGTGTTGTTTAGGTGTTCCCTTTATTTTTTTGAGCAGTGTATATGTTGATGTATCCAGTAAGTGCACCCATTGGTTTATATGCCTAACATGAAGTCAACATAACTCTTAATCATAGGTGTAATTAGGGTTGCAGCACACAGCAACTGTGTATGACCCATAAGGTTGACAAGACCCCTTCAAATGCAGAAATGTTACTTTCTATACAGAGAAAAACATAATGGTGGCTTTCTGCTATCTAACACTGTTAAATGGCTGCTCCTTGGTGCATAAGATCTGCCATTTGACACAGCAATCCACCCCATGCTTAATACTCAAGTCAAATTTCAGTAAAAAAAATAAATAAGGGGTAGGGGTGAGATCTGTTCCTCACTTTGTTAGGGGCCCTTTGAATTTTTGTTATACTTTACTTTGCCTGATAGGAAACATTTTCTGAATGCAGAAATAAAATTTGCATGCTACACAAATAGTACTACACTCTTCAATGAAAAGGAAAGAGCCCGTGCCTTAGTTGAATGGAGCTGGCATTTATCCTTGCATTCATGGGTTGCCGACCTTTGGCACACATAGCATTACTTGTAGAAACAGCCAGGCTATTAATCCAAAGCACAGCGCTTGTTCATGCTCTGCATGTTAGCACGGTGGCCTGCTGCTGTGTGAGAAGAATCAAGCTGATAGGCTTATAGTCCAAACTGCTGCGGAGATCCAGAAAGCTGTCTACAGTCAATTCTCTAGAAAGTATACAACCGGATTCTTATACGAGATTCTACCCACCTACAATAAAGTGTTTCAGACGTTTGTTTTTTTTCTTAAAGACTCTTTAAAACTTTCCCAGAGCCTCTCTCTATGCAGCCTTAGAATACCACCCCCAACATTCACCAGGGCACATCCTAACTATGCATTGTGCACAAGACATAAGTTAGGCATGGACAGAGCAAATGCTAATGCAGACAACACACATACTAACATGATTTAGGGATCAAGCCTTTAAAAACTATTGCTATTACACTAACAACTGAGGATTGTGCTCTTTCAAACACCAAGAGTGATTTTTATATTGAAAACTAATTCTTTAAAAAAAAGTTATTTCCTGCAACAGTAGTACTATCAATATGCTTTTTTAAGCACGTACATAATGTAGGCCCCTTTTTAATCCCTTAAGGACCCAGCCAATTTTCATTTTTGCATATTTGTTTTTTTCCTCCTTCCCTTCTAAAAATCATAACACTTAAAATTTTGCACCAACAGGGCTTGTTTTTTGCGTCAATTGTTCTTGTAATGACGTCACTTATTTTATACCAAAATCTGCTAAAAAAAAAACATTGCTTGTGGGGTGAAATAAAAAAAAAGCACGCCATTTCGTAACTTTTGGGGGCTTTCATTTCTACAAAGTGCAATTTTCGGTAAAAATTACACCTTATGTTTATTCTGTAGGTCCATACAGTTTCAAGGATACCCAATTTGTCGTTTTTTTATTTTACTATTTTAAAAAAATTATAATCTTCCGACCCCCATATCTTTTTTATTTTTCTGCATACGGGCTGTATCAGGGGTAAATTTTTGTGCCCTGATCTGTAGTTTTTATCGTACCATTTTTATTTTGTTGGGACTATTTGTTCATTTTTTTTAAATATTACTTTCTTATAAGTCACATGAGGGAGCAGGTTGTGTCGACCTTTTGTCTGTCCCCCCAGTGGGCATTTTTCCTATGTGTTTTTATAACTGTAATGTGTATTGATTTTTAAATGATGTAATAAAATTGACCATTTTTGTCCATTAGTTGAATTATTCTTCATAGTGTTCTTGTAGTAGTTCATTTTTTTTATGGTATATGAAGTGACAAAAAAAATTCACAATTTTGGACTTTTTTTTTTTTTTTTTTTAGTGTATACCATCAACCGTGCAGTTTTACTAACCTTATATTTTAATAGTTTGGACATTTACGTATCAAATATCATAATTAAAATTTTTTATTACATTATTTTATTTTTAAAAATGGGAAAGTAGGGGGGGTTAAACTTTTATTAGGAAGAGGTTAATTTACTTTTATTAAAGGGGTACTCCGCCCCCAGACATCTTATACCCTATCCAAAGGATAGGGGATAAGATGTCAGATCGCCGGGGTCCCGCTGCTGGGGACCCCGGGGATCGCTGCTGCAGCACCCCGCTATCATTACTGCACAGAGCGAGATCGCTCTGCACGTAATGAGGGGCAGTACAGGGGCCGGAGCATCGTTACATCACGGCCCGCCCCCGTCAATACAAGCCTATGGGAAGGGGGCGTGGCGGTCGTCACGCCCCCTGCCATAGACTTGCATTAAGGGGACGGGCCGTGATGTCATGAGGGGCAGAGCCATGATGTCAAGCTGCTCCGGCCCCTGTATCGCCCGTCATTATGCACAGAGCGAACTCGCTCTGTGCAGTAATGATGGCGGGGTGCCGCAGCAGCGATCCCCGGGGTCCCCAGCAGCGGGACTGCGGCGATCTAACATCTTATCCCCTATCCTTTGGATAGGGGATAAGATGCCAGGGGCGGAGTACCCCTTTAACTTTGTACACTTTATGATTATTTTGTCCCCATAGGGGGCTATACCATGCAAACTTCGATTGCATACACCGTTCAATGCTGAGCTTTGACTCGGCATTGATCAGTGTTATCGGTGCTCTGCTGCTCTAGCCTGCTGAGGCTTCCTGGAGCAGTAGAGGACCGATAGGATGCTGAGGAGGCAGGTTGGGGTCCTCTTGCCATCCGTTCAGCTAATGGGACATTGCGATTTCATTACATTTTAGACGCCGCAATCAATTTTGATCATGGCGTCTAAAGAGTTAATGCCAGGCGTCGGCCCAATCAGCGATGCCCGGCAATAACGGTGGTCCTGGCTGTTGATAGCAGTCAGGACCCCTTCGGGTTTGAAGCATGCTCAGCTCCCGTACAGGTACACCCTCGGTCCTTAAGCACCAAAGACCAAGGGCGTACCGGTACGCCTTTGGTCCTTAAGGTGTTAAAGAGGTTTTACAGTCTTAACATGTAATAACATATTTACTGACCCATTTAGGGCAGGGTCACATGGGCCATATCCGCAGCATATTACATGCTGCGGGTGAACCGACAGCAGTCACAGAGGGACTTCAGAGTGAACTCCCGGCTGTAATCGGGTAGCTCTGTGTGTCCACTTATAGATGCGGATTTCCCGTTGTAGAAATCCACTGCGAAGAGCAGACACAGAGAGCTACCCAGCCACAGCTGGGAGCTTGCTCTGCAGTCCCTCTGTGACTGCCATCGGCGCATCCACAGCATGAAATATTTCACATTTATTGTACTTGCGTTTTTGTTATGGATTGTAACCCCCATGAAAGGCACAGTGTCAAGGAATCAAGGATGCTATAAAAATAAGTTATAATAGTATTACACTCAAGTGGTCCTGGAAGCCATGTAGTTTTTTCTGGTTCGGTGAGCGCTGCCTCCACCTTCAGTTAGTGTTGGTACATCATCAATCACCAGACCACAAGAAGCTGGCTTACAGTAAGTGTGCCAGCCCAATGTGGTTACATGTCTGTCTCGGCTCTCAGCAGAGTAGCACATGTACATTGTAATACTGTGGCGTATGAATGTAAAAGGTTTCCACAACAACCCAGAATAGGATTCTTTATGGTAAGGGTACGTTTACAGGGGCAAAAAAAAAAAAAGTCTAAAAAAAGCCCTATAAAATGCTGCAAAAACGCTTGATGTCTAGCCCCCATTTATTTTAATAGGGTAATGAAACAAAAAACTAAAAAAGTGACATGTCACTTTTCTGCTCCTGTTTGGAAGCTTACATTGAAATCAATAGGAGTTTGAAAAGAAAAAAGAAAAAAAAAAACACCTAAAAGATCACATGAAAAGCACAGCAAAAGCAGTCCTGAAATCAGATCAGTTTTTGCAGATAGATTTTGAAAAGCCTCTTTTAACTGAATAAACAGTGAGACTATGAAACTTTCTGTCAGAGCAAGTGGTCATGGTGAACTAACTATTAGTTCAAAAAGGACCTGGATGACTATTTAAAGTGAAAAAACATCCCAGGTGAAGGATAGTAACCGCCACATACAGAGTTGTCTCTACTCCTAAACCGGCTTCATACTCCCACCTGACATTTTGACGTACCTGTACATCAAATGTCAGGAAGTGGTTAATACTTCCTTCAACCACAATACCTAGAAAGCAACATTTATTCTGTCCCTCCAGAAAAGCTTACAGTTCTTTATTTAGACTGGGGTAGGCTGGGTACATGGATAAGTTATAAAATATTTGTACATAACTTTTTTTTCTTTTAAATAAAAGTTAAGAATTGTGGTATAGAAAATATTCTATACCTTTATTGAGTGCTGAGTCATTTGTGTGCTTTTTCAGGATATATGAAGGACCTTTATTAGGATATATAGGATCAAATGAAATCTCAGGTATTTTTCAGCTCTCAAGGCACAGCAGAAAAAAAATGTTATGAGACATTTCTAGATTCACCTCCTTAGAGAAGTTCTGGGTTTTATTGAAGGAAACAAACCACTAAACTACAGTCATTGCCGTAAATGTTGGCACCCCTGAAATTTTTCTAAAAAATGAAGTATTTCTCACAGAAAAGGATTGCAGTAACACATGTTTTTCTATACACATGTTTATTCCCTTTGTATTTGATCTAAACCAAAAAAGGGAGGAAAAAAAGCAAATTGGACATAATGTCACACCAAACTCCAAAAATAGCTGGACAAAATTATTGGCACCCTTAACTTAATATTTGGTTGCACACCCTTTTGAAAAAATAACTGAAATCAGTCACTTCCTATAACCATCAATAAGCTTCTTACACCTCTCAGCCGGAATGTTGGATCACTCTTCCTTTGCAAACTGCTCCAGGTCTCTCTTACTGGAAGGGCGCCTTTTCCCAACAGAAATTTTAACCCCTTAAGGACGCAGGGTTTTTCCGTTTTTGCATTTAAATTTTTTCTCATCACCTTCTAAAAATCATAACGCTTTCAATTTTGCACCTAAAATTCCATATGATGGCTTATTTTGTGCACCACCAATTCTACTTTGCAGTGACATTAGTCATTTTACCAAAAAAAATCCACAGGGAAACTGAAAAAAAATTCATTGTGCGACAAAATTTAAGAAAAAATTAAGTTTTTTTTTACTTTTGGGGGCTTCCGTTTCTACGCAGTGCATTTTTCGGTAAAAATGACATTTTATCTTTATTCTGTAGGTCCATACGGTTAAAATGATACCCTACCTACATAGGTTTGCTTTTGTAGTACTTCTGAAAAAAATCAAGTGACCAAAAATACGCTATTTTGGACTTTGGAATTTTTTGGTGCGTACGCCATGGACCTTTGGTTTAATTAACAATATATTTTTATAATTCGGATATTTCCACACGCGGCGATACCACATGTTTATTTTTATTCACAGTTTTTTGCTTTTTTAAATGGGAAAAGGGGGGTGATTCAAACTTTTATTAGGGAAGGGGTTAAATGACCTTAATCAACTTTTTTTTATTTTTTTTATTTTTTTTTTGCAGTGTTATAGCTCCCATAGGGGGCTATAACACTGCACACACTGATCTTTTACACTGATCCCTGCAAAGCCATAGCTTTGCATTGATCAGTGTTATCTGCGGTGGGTTTGCTCAAGCCTGGATCTCAGGCTTGGAGCAATCAATCGCCGATCAGACGCGACGGAGGCAGGTAAGGGGACCTCTGCTGGCGTCCTAGCTGATCGGGACATCACAATTTTATCGGGATTGTCCCGATCAGCCCAACTGAGCTGCGGGGAAGCTTTCACTTTCATTTTAGACGTGGTGATCAACCCGCGACTAAAGGGTTAATAGCGCGCGGCACAATGATCGGTGATGCACGCTATTAGCCCAGGGTCCCGGCTATCACTAGCCATTAGGACCGACCCGGTATGATGCGGGGTCACAGCGTGACCCCGCGTTATATACCGGGACCGGACGCAAGATCTCTTCACAGGTGTTCAATGGGATTTAGATCTGGATTAATTGCTGGCCAATTTAGAACTCTCCAGCACTTTGTTGCCATCCATTTCTGGGTGCTTTTTGATGTATGTTTGGGGTCATTGTCCTGCTGGAAGACCCAAGATCTTGGACGCAAACACAGCTTTCGGACAATGGGATGTACAGTGCGACCCAAAATCCTCAGATTTCATGATGCCTTGCACACAGTCAAGGCACCCAGTGCCAGAGGCAGCAGGACAACCCCAAAACATCATTGAACCTCCACCATATTTCACTGTAGGTACTGTGTTCTTTTCTTTGTAGGCCTCATTCCATTTTCGGTAACCAGTAGAATGATGTGCTTTACCAAAAATCTCTATCTTGGTCTCATCTGTCCACAAGATGTTTTCCTAGAAGGATTTTGGCTTACTCAAGTTCATTTTGGCAAAATTTAGTCTTGCTTTTTTATGTCTCTGTTTCAGCAGAGACATAGTGTTTCATCTCATTTAAATCTTGACGAATAGTTCCCGCTGACACTGATGCTCCCTGAGCCTACAGGACAGCTTGAACATCTTTGGAATTTGTTTGGGGCTGCTTATCCACCATCCAAACTATTCTGCGTTGACACCTTTCATCAATTTTTCTCTTCCATCCACGCCCAGGAAGATTAGCTACAGTGCCGTGGGTTGTAAACTTCTTGATAATGTTGCGCACTGTGGACAAAGGCAAATCTAGATCTCTGGAGATGGACTTGTAACCTCGAGATTGTTAATATTTTTCCACAATTTTGGTTATCAAGTCCTCAGACAGTTCTCTCCTTTTTATCTGCTTTCAGGTGTGATTTTTATATTGCCCACACCTGTTACTTACCACAGGTGAGTTTAAAGGAGCATCACATGCTGGAAACAATCTTATTTTTCCACAATTTTGAAAGGGTGCCAATAATTTTGTCCAGTTATTTTTGGAGTTTGATGTGACATTGGCCCTGAGTTACTAAGAGTGTTGTGTAGGTTTCTTTGTGGGTTTTAATTCCCTACAATTTATTGTCCATGGTATTTACTAAGGTTTCCCTACATTTTCCACTTTCCCTAAGTTTTACTTTTTTTTTACACATGTTCTGATCTGTCTGGTTTTCCTCAGCTCAAATCCACCACATTGAAACACATCCCCACACCCCCTTTTCCCAGCGGCCACACCCGTTTTTGGGGTTTTCTTAGCTAAATTTCAATTCTGGGGCAAATTCTGGCGCAGACAGAATTTCTGGCGCAATATGACAGAATCTGGCGCACAACCCGATCAAAACATGTCGGGTTTGCAATAGTAAATGAGGAACATTATGTCCAATTTGCTTTTTTTCCTCCCTTTTTTGGTTTAGTTCAAATACACACAAAGGGAATAAGCATGTGTATAGCAAAACATGTGTTACTGCAATGCTTTTCTGTGAGAAATACTTCATTTTCTTGAAAATTTTCAGGCATGCCAACATTTACGGCCATGACTCAGAAAGTGTTGTAAAGGAATGCTCTGTAAATTTACTTGTATCTTATACTTATGAAATGCCATCGCACAGCATAGTTCCTTCCTGCTAGAAATCACCGTTATTACATCTCATATTCTCCCCACTGACCTACATTGTCCTTGAATGTGACCATTAGTACATGAGAAATCACTGATGTAAGAGTAAATGAATACTATCTATGGCAGTGTGCCCATACCTTTGTGACTGGTTGGTGTGTGTAAAGCGAAGATGACTGCCAGCATGGCACAGAACTTGTGAGCTGCACCATGTACTTAGCTAAGCAAATAATGCTAGGATCAGTTATTTTCCACCACACAGAAGGTAAATTGGGGTCCCACAGATATTCTGATACTGAGCCTGTAAGTACATTTTTTTAACTATTATGTTCAATTATAAACCACTGACCTCTTTGTTTCATTGTATCTTTATGATATAATTTTAATAAAAAAAAAAAAAAGCAACAAAAAACACAAATGTATGGGAAATTATTTTAATGGAACCATCCAGGACTATCAAGGAAATGCAAACTATTGACTACAAAGCCAAGTAAGACCCCATTCATAACTTGTTTATAGTCTACGTTTTGGGTAAACCTCAGAATATCATCCATAAGGCAGTAAAATATGTAGCATGGTACAGCCACAGGTTTGAGCAAACCAAACTTAGGCTGGGTTGACACCACGTTTTTCAAATACGGTAACCGTATACGGTTTTTCGCAAAAAAACGTATACGACAGTGTCCGAAACCGTATGCATAGAGAATTCATTGGAAACCGTATTCCAAATGTTGTATATGGTTGCATCCGTTTTGCCTCGGATACGGTTTTGCCGATTTTTCAACCGTAGGCAAAAACGCTGTCGACCACGTTTTTGCCTCCGGTTGGAAAACCGTATGCGAACCGTATGCGGTTCTTTTAAAATTGTTGTCTATGAGAACCGTACATATAATTTCAGAATACGGTTGCACACGGTTTTTCTAATCCGTTTTTGGAGTTGACACATGCGCAGATTGGAATTTCAGTAGAACAATAATAACTTTATTAAATTGCTGGAAAACTAATTCCAACAAAATAGCAAAACCGATGGCAAAAACTGATGCAAACTGATAGAACCGTACGGGGAAAAACCGTATACATTTTAATTTAGAGTCATACGGTTGTATACGGTTGCATACGGTTTTTGCCATACGTTTTTTAGCGGAAAACCGTATATGGTAACCGTATTTGAAAAACGTGGTGTGAACCCAGCCTTAGTCTACTTGCCACTTTGTTAAAAGGGTTATCTAGGAATCGAGAAACAGAGATAATTTCTTTCAAAGACGGATCCCTGTCTGTCTCCATGTTGGGTGTGGTTCTGCAGCTCAGTTCGACTGAAGTGAATGGAGCCAGGTTGTAATATCACACCCAAACTGGAGACAGACAGGGAGAGGTCTTTAAAAGAAAATAGGTCTGTTATTCGATTCCTGGATAACCCCTTAAAGTGAACTTTATGTCAGGACAAATTTTATTTGAGGGGAAAACATGGATGTACAAAATGTGATTTGTTGGCCCTCATTTACCATTCTTTTTGTTTACTCTTCATATTTAATTTTTGTGACTTCCACCGCAGTATGCAGGACAAAGATCCTGGAGTTCTACTTTACAAGCAGTTAGGGGTCACCCTAGTAACATTTTCCTCAGACTATTTCTGAAATGGTTATTAAGTGAACCCTTTTAAGGGGGTCTTTGTCTGCTTTGTAAAAGGAATACTACATGGTTCTCTTTTCTTTGTTCTCACTTTCTATCTTGGTTAAAAAATGCAAGTACAGAAAGTACAGAATGCTCTGTGTTATCTGAACAAAAGAATATTGAATTAAAACAGACCCAGAGGTCATGTCATTCTGAAAAAAAATGGGCAAACTATTTAAAAGAAAAATCTTTCACAAGACACAGAACTGAAACATATTTGCTGTTGCTGCATGTTGTGTCACAAAGACACAGTGAGAACTTTGGAAACCTCATCTCAGCAGAGCTCTAGCACACATAACGTACTGTGTGAACCCAAGAAAGAAATGCTGAACATTACAAAGTGTCCCATGTTAAAGTCACCCGACTCAAGCAGCTTCTTATCATAAATATCTTTAAAATGCTAATTAAGGAGATAAATTCTTTCTGAATGGTGTTATTATATGTTCTTCATGAAGACAATACAGTGAAGGTTCACAACTTGAAAAAACACTACACATAAAGACTTGACTTCCCTTCAATTCCCTGGTTGGACTTGATGGACGTATGTCTTTTTTCAACCATACTAACTATGTAACTATATCACGTAAAAGGTTCTAGATTAAAAACAGAGGGTTCTCACTGAGTGGCCTTCCTTCAATTCCATAGCACTGTAAGCACTTATTTGACATATAAATACCAATAATTTACATGCACTATGCATTGTTTCTGTATTAGGATTTTCTCTAGAGATGAGCGAACTTACAGTAAATTCAATTTGTCACGAACTTCTCAGCTGGGCGGTTGCTGACTTTTCCTGCATAAATTAGTTCAGCTTTCCGGTGCTCCGGTGGGCTGGAAAAGGTGGATACAGTCCTAGGAAAGAGTCTCCTAGGACTGTATCCACCTTTTCCAGCCCACGGGAGCACCGAAAAGCTGAACTAATTTATGCAGGAAAAGTCATCAACTGCCGAGCTGAGAAGTTCGTGACGAATCGAATTTACTGTAAGTTCGCTCATCTCTAATTTTCTCTCCAGCCTAAGCCTTTTCCCCACGGTCACCTACAGGCACAGGAAAGAGGGGATGGACTTCAGCAAGAGGGGAGAGGCGGGGGCTACAAGTCAAATATGAGCATGAGACTCTTGAATGATTATATGAATGGACTCTGAAAAGAGGCAGATTGGACAGTTGGCTCTCTTTCTTACTCTGAAGTAGACTGCTCTAGACATCCTTTTACAAGGAGTGACTGCCTTAAATTAGTTCCCTCTCTTGGGTAAAGAAAGCTGGGCTGGAGCAGACCCCTTCCACTGAGTAAAAATGTAGGTGCTAGTTACTAACAGGTTTATGCATATTTTATGTTTTAAAGGGGTACTCCATTGGAAAAAAAAAATTTTTAAATCACCTGGTGCCAGAAAGTTAAACAGATTTGTAAATGATAAAGAGAAGCAGTTTGGCACAGCTTAGTTTGCGATCACTGGGTAGTAAGCACTATGGCGGCATACACATAAGAAGCAGGTGGTGCTCTGACCATAAAGAAGGTAAATCCAAATATACTTGCAGATGTGTAGGAAAAAGTCTATTTTAAAATGATAAACCTTCCAGTACTTATCAGCTGCTGTATGCTCCATAGGAAGTTCTTTTCTTTTTTAATTTCCTTTCTGTCTGACTACGGACCTCTGTCCATTTTAGGAACTGTCCAGTGCAGGATAGTTTTGCTATGGGGATTTGCTTGTACTCTGGACAGTTCCTAAAATGGACAGAGGTGTCAGCAGAGAGCACTGTGGTCAGACAGAAAGGAAATTCAAAAAGAAAAGAACTTTCTCTGTAGTATACAGCAGCTGATAAGTACTGGAAGGATTAGGATTTTTAAATAGAAGTCATTTACAAATCTGTTTAACTTTCTGGCACCAGTTGATTTAAAAAAAAAAAAAAAGTTTTCCAGTGGAGTACCCCTTTAACCATTAATTTCAGGGCTTTTGCTTTGATATAACTGCCATTTTTTTGCTTTTTTAAGCTTGGCATAAGCTTTACATTTGTAAACAACAAAAAAGTGGCAACATGGACACTATGTGCACGGGTTAATATAAATAGGGGTTAAATACAGCTAACTATATTATTTGTACTTCTATTGATCGCTTCTTTTATATAATGTTTTTTTTCTACGAGTAACGCTACCATTCATTTTAACAGGTCCGCTGGCAGCCTGCAAATCTGACACTATTGCGGATTGTCTGTGGACTCATACAAGTAAATGGTGAGGTAACTCGCATTCGATTTCCCACAGTGGGAAACCTGCTGCTAGTTATGAGCGTGTGAACGAACTCTAAAGCTCTGAAGTCTGCAGAGTCCTCTTTTGGAATACAGTGATCCCTCAACTTACAATGGCCTCAACATACAATCATTTCAACATACAATGGTCTTTTCTGGACCATTGTAAGTTGAAACCAGACTCAACATACAATGCTACAGACAGTCTGTGAAATGTGTCAATGGCCGGAAGAACTGATCAATCAGAATGGGCATTCACTGGTAAAACCCCGGTATTACTGAAGCGTATGCACTGACTGATGTCTGGGAGCGCCCCCTAAAGTACAGGGAGGTATTAAATGTTCTGTATTCTTTACCTGTATTACTGAAGTGTATGCACTGACTGGTGTCTGGTAGTGTCCCCTACAGTACAGGGAGGTATTACATGTTCTGTACTCTTTACCTGTATTACTGAAGCGTATGCACTGACTGGTGTCTGGTAGCGCCCCCTACAGTACAGGGAGGTATTACATGTTCTGTAAACTTTACCTGTACCAGGGTTACCTGCTCCTTTGGACACCAGGTGAGGGCAACTCCATGTTACTTTTTAGGACATTGCGTGTACTCTACAGGACCCCGAAGAAGCTCCTGTCCTCTACATAGACCAGTGTTTCCCAAGCAGGGTGCCCCCAGCTGTTGCAAAACTACAACTCCCAGCATGCCCGGACAGCCTTTGGCTGTCCGGGCATGCTGGGAGTTGTAGTTTTGCAACAGCTAGAAGCTCCCTGCTTGGGAAACACTGACATAGAGAGTGATTTTCAGCTCCCAGCAGATCTTTCTTACCTTTATATTAAGTACTTGCTTTATCTATATTAGTTATCTACTTATTTTTCTTTAATTCTCACTTTTTCCTATTTTCGGATGACATTTTGGTGCCTTTAGAACCAATTACCAGGTTTCCATAGAGTTCTGGTCTCAACATATGATGGTTTCAACATACAATGGTCGTCCCAAAACCAATTAATATTGTAACGTGAGGGACCACTGTATAGTACAGAGAATAAGAAAAGAGAATTACCAGTGAGATGTAATAAACACAAACATGTCAGCCACTTACCTCTATCAACATGTATAAGGAAAGCAACGTGACCACAAAATTGTAAACGATTAAGTGACCCCTGAGAGAGAATGCTGGTCTGTTCTTCATATATTTGGTCCCCAACCATATGGAAATGAGGTAAAGGATAGTCAAAGAAACAGTGGGAAGGTAGGAGTCCAGCATTAACCATCCTCTAACCCTTGGATCTGAAAAGATGCAGAAAATCATGAGAACCATATATTTTGACAGCTCATAAAAAAGCCAGGGAGCTAGAAGAACTAATTTGTTTTCATTCTTACCATGTCAAACAAGCATCTGAAGTGAACAGCCACAATACAATTAGAATCAAACCATTAAAAGGTGCATCATATTGTGACATTTAATGAAGAGTTACACATTGTTACATTGTTAGGGAGCTTTGCTTTCCATCTGAAATACTGGCAACAGATCTAGAAAATTGTGTAATTCTTTCCAGTCTGACCACAGTGCTCTCTGCTGACACCTCTGTCCGAGTCAGGAACTGTCCAGATTATAAGCAAATTCCCATAGAAAACCTCTTCTGCTCTGGACAGTTCCTGACACAGACAGAGGTGTCAACAGAGAGCACTGTGGCCATACTGGAAAGAACTTTTTAAAGGGGTACTCCGGTGAAAACCTTTTTTCTTTTAAATCAACTGGTGGCAGAAAGTTACATATTTGTAAATTACTTCTATTAAAAAATCGTAATCCTTCCTGTACTTATTAGCTGCTGAATACTACAGGGAAATTCTTTTCTTTTTGGAATGCTCTCTGATGACATCACGAGCACAGTTCTCTCTGATGACATTATCATAATAACAATAACACTTTATTTATTGTTGTCCTTAGTGGGATTTGAACCCAAGTCCCCAGCACTGCAAGGCAGCAGTGCTAATCACTGAGCCACCATGCTGCCCTTAGCATACATCTGCTATGCATGTATCTGCTATGTATGGTTGCTAAAATGGACAGAGATGTCAGCAAAGAGCACTGTGCTCGTGATGTCATCAGTGTTCCAAAAAGAAAGGAATTTCCTCTGTAGCATTCAGCAGCTAATAAGTACTGGAAGGATTAAGATTTTTTAATAGAAGTAATTTACAAATATGTTTAACTTTCTGCCACCAGTTGATTTAAAAGAAAAAAGGTTTTCACCGGAGTACCCCTTTAATAGAAGTCATTTACAAATCTATTTAACTTTCTGGCACCAGTTGATTTGAAAACATTTTTTGTTCACTGAAATACCCCTTTAAGCATACATATAGATATGATTAACTCCCTAAACATTGTGCAACTTCTTTACAGATTTGTTGCATGTAAATACATTACTTACAAGCATACAAATGGCTGTACTAAAGAAGCAAATAAGAATTTCCCCCTGGTATTTTTTATTGAAGCAATGACAAAATTAGCTATGGTCACCCAGAGGTGTTTACCATCATGACTAAATATACTACAGTTAGGCAAGCTTTCTCTTCTTTCTAGCAATGATACCATATTACAGGAAATATAGACATGGAGAGCGCTCCTAGTGTGATACCGTATTATAAAGAGGAGATGGAAAAAAGCAAAAATGCTCACCGAGTAAAGTTGTACTGCAACCAAGTACAACTATGGTATAAAGCGTGGAATAAACCTCAACGGGCGAAGATCAGCAGCCGCTCCTGGCAACACAGGTGAAGCACTCAGACGGATCCCTCCAAGGAACAGCCCAGGATAAAAGCAGCGCACAAGACTTCAAGGTAAAATGGTTTATTTACCCGGCATGCAACGCATTTCGCTGGACAACCAGCTTCATCAGGCAACCTGATAAAGCTAGTTGTCCAGCGAAACGCGTTGCATGCTGGGTAAATAAACCATTTTACCTTGAAGTCTTGTGTGCCGCTTTTATCCTGAGCTGTTCCTTGGAGGGATCCGTCTGAGTGCTTCACTATATTAAAGGGGTATTCCAGTAAAAAAAAAAAAAATATCAATTGGCTCCAGAAAGTTAAACAGATTTGTAAATTACTTCTATTAAAAAATCTTAATCCTTCCAGTACTTATCAGCTGCTTAAGTTTAGTTGTTCTTTTCTATCTGACAACAGTGCTCTCTGCTGACACCTCTGTCTGTCTCAGGAACTGGCCATAGCAGGATAGGTTTGCTATGGGGATTTGCTCCTACTCTGGACAGTTCCTGAGACAGACAGATGTGTCAGCAGAGAGCACTGATGTCAGACAAAAGAAGAACAACTCAACTTCAGCAGCTGATAAGTACTGGAAGGATTAAGATTTTAATAGAAGTAATTTAGAAATCTGTTTAACTGGAGACAGTTGATATGAAAAAAAAAATGTTTTTCACTGGAATACCCCTTTTAGTCAGGAATAACCCACATATTTCAGTTAGTGATGTCGCGAACATAAAATTTTCGGTTCACGAACCGCGAACGTCCGCAAAAGTTTGCGAACCGCCATTGACTTCAATGGGCAGGCGAATTTTAAAACCCACAGGGACTCTTTCTGGCCACAATAGTGATTTAAAAGTTGTTATAAGGGGACTAACACGTGGACTATGGCGTGCCGGAGTGGGATCCATGGCAAAACTCCCATGGAAAATTACATAGTTGATGCAGAGTCTGGTTTTAATCCATAAAGGGCATAAATCACCTATTATTCCTAAATGGTTTGGAATAACATGCTTTAGACCCCTTTAGGCATCACATAGTTAGATTCCCCCATATTAGGCAGCACATAGTTAGATCCCCCTTTAGGCAGCACATAGTTAGAGCTCCCCTTTAGGCAGCACATAAAATTCCCCCATATTAGGTAGCACATAGTTAGAGCCCTCCTTGAGGCAGCACATAGTGGGATTTGAACACAAGGCCCCAGCGCTGCAAGGCAGCAGTGCTAACCTCTGAGCCACCATGCTACCCTTAGCATACATCTAATATCCACGGTTGCAAAAATGGACAGAGATGTCAGCAGAGAGTACCAGAAAAATTAGGCCTGAAAAATTTGGTATTGTTGCATGCCTGAAAAATTTGGTATTGTTGCAGCCGCTTCTGTAGCAGCGGCCATAAAAATTGCAGCACCATAACAAGTGCAGCAGCAGAGGCCAGAATAATTAGGCATGTACACATGGATGAAAAATTGGGTATTGTCGCAGCCGCAGCTGTAGCAGCAGCCAGAAAAATTGCAGCATCAGAACAAGTGCAGCAGCAGAGGCCAGAAAAAGTAGGCATGTACACCTGGCAGGAAAATTTGGTATTGTAGCAGCGGCCATAAAAATTGCAGCACCATAACAAGTGCAGCAGCAGAGGCCAGAAAAAGTAGGCATGTACACCTGGCAAGAAAATTTGGTATTGTCGCAGCTGTAGCAGTGGCCATAAAAATTGCAGCACCATAACAAGTGCAGCAGCAGAGGCCAGAAAAATTAGGCATGTACACCTGGCTTTAAAATTTGGTATTGTCGCAGCTGTAGCAGTGGCCATAAAAATTGCAGCACCATAACAAGTGCAGCAGCAGAGGCCAGAAAAATTAGGCATGTACACCTGGCTGGAAAATCTGGCATTGTAGCAGCGGCCTGAAAAATTTCTGTTTGTTTTGCCAGGCAGAAAGTGCCCTAAAACATTGCGGCTTGAACCCTAGTTGGTGGCGGATAAGTCACGCAAGTCATCCGGCATTCAGAGTTCAAATACAGCAGCATGTGGGCCATTTTTAGGCCAAGGCAGCTCATCTGATCAGGCCTTGTTCAGTCAAATGTATCGCCCAGCGTCAGTCCCTTCGGGATCCATCTCTCATTCATCTTAAGAAAGGTGAGGTAATCCAGACTTTTTTGACCAAGGCGACTCCTCTTCTCAGTGACAATACCTCCTGCTGCACTGAAGGTCCTTTCTGACAGGACACTTGAAGCGAGAAAGGCCAGAAGTTCGAGTGCAAATTGGGATAGCTCAGGCCACAGGTCAAGCCGGCACACCCAGTAGTCAAGGGGTTCATCGCTCCTCAGAGTGTCGATATCTGCGGTTAAGGCCAGGTAGTCTGCTACCTGTCGGTCAAGTCGTTCACTGATGGTGGACCCCGAAGGGCTGTGGCGATGCGTAGGACTTAAAAAGCTCTGCATGTCCTCCATCAACAGCATGTCTGTACAGCTTCCTGTCCTTGCCGGCGTGTTTGTGGGAGGAGGAGGATTACTTTCACCTCTTCCCCTGTTAGATCCCTGTTGTGCTGTGACATGACCCTTATACGCTGTGTACAGCATACTTCTTAATTTATTTTGGACCTGCTGAATCCTTTCGGCCTTGCTGTAATGCGGTAACATGTCAGGCACTTTATGTTTATACCGGGGGTTTAGTAGCGTGGACACCCAGTACAGGTCGTTCTCCTTCATCCTTTTTATACGAGGGTCCTTCAACAGGCACGACAGCATGAAAGACCCCATTTGCACAAGGACGGATGCCGAGCTACTCATGTCCCCTTCCTCGTCCTCACTGATGTCAGAGAAGGTATAATCTTCTTCCCCCCAGCCACGTACAACACCACGGGAAACAGATAGGTGACAAGGAGCACCCTGGGATGCCTGCTGTGGTTGGTCTTCCTCCTCCTCTTCAAAGCCACATTCCTCCTCTGACTTCTCTTCCTCAAAATCCTCTTCCAGCGTTCGTTGCCGCAGGTCCAGCAAGCGATGCTGATAAGGCTGTTTCTGGTGGTGATGGTGTCCACAACTCTTCCTCTTCACGCTCATCTACTGCCTGATCCAGCACTCTTCGCAGGGCACGCTGCAGGAAGAAAACAAACGGTATGATGTCGCTGATGGTGCCTTCCGTGCGACTGACCAGGTTTGTCACCTCCTCAAAGGGACGCATGAGCCTACAGGCATTGCGCATGAGCCTCCAGTAACGTGGCAAAAAAATTCCCAGCTCCGCAGATGATGTCCTAGCACCCCGGTCATACAAATATTCGTTGATGGCTTTTTCTTGTTGGAGCAGGCGGTCGATTATTAGGAGTGTTGAATTCCAATGTGTCGGGCTGTCGCAAATCAAGCGCCTCACTGGCATGTTGTTTTGCCGCTGGATATCTGACAAGTGCGCCATGGCCGTGTAGGTACTTGAGCAAAAAGCGTTGTACAATCAGATTACACACATGTGCCACGCACGGCACATGTGTCAACTTGCCCAACCTCAATGCCGCCAGCAAATTTGTTCCATTGTCACAAACCACCTTGCCGATCTCCAGTTGGTGCGGAGTCAGCCACTGGTCCACCTGTGCGTTCAGGGCCGACAGGAGCGCTGGTGCGGTGTGACTCTCCGCTTTGAGGCAAGTCAACCCTAAGATGGCGTGACACTGCCGTATCTGGATGTGGAATAGCACCTGGGGAGCTGGGGGAGTGCCGGTGATATGGAGCAAGACGCAGCAGTGGAAGAGGACTTGGCCGAGGATGTTATGGAAGAGGATGGAGTAGGAGGAGTAGAGGAGGTGGCAGCAGGCCTGCCTGCAAGTCGTGGCGGTGTCACCAACTCCTCTGCAGAGCCACGCATTCCATGCGCAGTGTAGGTGATATACCTGCCCTGACCATGACTTGCAGACCAGGTATCAGTGGTCAGATGGACCCTTGCCCCTACACTGTGTGCCAGACATGCCATCATTTCCTTTTGCACAATGGAGTAAAGGTTGGGGATTGCCTTTTGTGCAAAAAAATTTCGTCCGGGTACCTTCCACTGCGGTGTCCCAATGGCTACAAATTTTTTAAAGGCCTCAGACTCCACCAGCTTGTATGGTAAAAGCTGGCGGGCTAGCAGTTCCGACAAGCCAGCTGTCAGACGCTGGGCTAGGGGGTGACTTTGAGACATTGTCTTCTTGCGCTCAAACATCTCCTTGACAGACACCTGACTGTGGGCAGATGAGCAGGAACTGCTCAAGGCGAGAGACGGAGAGGCAGATGGTTGAGAGGGGGCAAGGAGGGCAGCAGTGGTTGACCTGGCTGAAGATACTGGACCAGGAGGAGGATGGCGGCTTTGACTTTGTGTGCTGCTTGTACTGACGTGTTGATCCCATAGGCGTTTGTGATGTGACATCATGTGCCTTCACAAAGCAGTTGTGCCTAGGTGGGTGTTGGACTTCCCACGACTCAGTTTCTTCTGGCACAGGTTGCAAATGGCCTCACTGTTGTCAGAGGCAGACACACAAAAAAAATGCCACACTGCTGAGCTCTGCGATGACAGCATTCTGGTGGTGGCAACAGCATGCGTTGATTGGAGTCCCGTCTGGCTGACCCCGGGTGCCGATGCATGCTGTCTGACTGTGCCACTAGCTCCTTGCGACGACCTCCCCCTGCTTCCAAATCGTCTCCTCCTCCTCTCTGTCTCCACATCTGAACTTTCCCCCTCTTCTTCTCTTCTAGCAGGCACCCACGTGGCATCAACGGACACATCGTCATCATCAACACCTTCACCGCTATCTGACACCTCAAGAAAGGAAGCAGCAGCGGGTACAACATCATCATCACACCGTACGTCCGTGTGTGTAATGCTGCCTGACTGAAACATATCCCTGTTAACTACATCCTCTGGCAATAATGGTTGTGCATCACTCATGTCTTCAAACTGATGTGTAAATAACTCCTCTGATGGATCAAGTAAAGCTGCTGTGTTGCTAGTGTTGGTGGTGGCGGCAGGCGGCAAAGTGGTAGCATGAGAGGTGCCCGAAGCTAAGCTAGAGGAGGAGAAGGACGGTGCGTCAAGGTTCCGAGCGGAAGCTTTAGTAGTAGATTGGGTGTCTTGTAATAGCCAGTCAACTAAGTCCTCAGAACTTTGGGGGTTCAGGGTACGTGGCCTCTGAACATTGGCCATTCTAGGGCCAAAGGGAATCCCAGCACCACGATGGCCCCTGCGGGGTGGCCTTCCTCTGCCTGTCATTTTTTTTTGCTAAATTTGCACAAGTGTCACACCTAATGTGATTTGCACTAGGGTGACACAATTTGCCCTGCAGGCAGGAAAAATGGCAACTGTGACGTGAACTAACAGTGACGACTGATTTTATTTAACAGCCAAAAAAGGTTTTTGTTTTTTTAATTTGCGCAACTGTCACACCTAATGTGATTTGCACTAGGGTGACACAATTTGCCCTGCAGGCAGGAAAAATGGCAACTGTGACGTGAACTAACAGTGACGACTGATTTTATTTAACAGCCAAAAAAGGTATTTTTTTTTTATTTGCGCAACTGTCAAACCTAATGTGATTTGCACTAGGGTGACACAATTTGCCCTGCAGGCAGGAAAAATGGCAACTGTGACGTGAACTAACAGTGACGACTGATTTTATTTAACAGCCAAAAAAGGTTTTTTTTATTTTTATTTGCGCAACTCTCACACCTAAAATGATTTGCACTAGGGTGACACAATTTGCCCTGCAGGCAAAAAAAAATGGCAACTGTGACGTGGACTGACAGTGACGACTGATTTTATTTAACAGCCAAAAAAGGTATTTTTTTTTTTATTTGCACAACTGTCACACCTAATGTGATTTGCACTAGTGTGACAATGAGCAAAAAAACTTGCCAGCGGAGTTCCCCTTATATGCAGTGGTCCCCAACCAGGGTGCCTCCAGCTGTTGCAAAACACACGGACTGATATATTTCAGCCCTTTGAATACTGTAGTAGTTAGTTGCTTTAAAGAAAAAAAGCTTGCCAGCGGAGTTCCCCTTTTAAGCAGTGGTCCCCAACCAGGGTGCCTACAGCTGTTGAGCTGTTGCAAAACACACGGACTGATATCTTTCAGCCCTTTGAATACTATAGTAGTTAGTTGCTTGAAGGAACTTAAGTTTGATTCTGGAGTACCCCTTTGAACCAGCGGTTCCCTCCCAACCAGGACTGATATCTTTCAGCCCTAAAAAGGGCTTTTTTGGGTGCTGTCTTTAAAGCAGATGTTACACTAGTGCTTTAGGAGTAAACTGGACCCTGAATACATCACCTAGCAGCAACCTAGCTATCGCTTTCCCTATACAGCAGGAGCAGCTTCTCTAACCCTCCACTTCCTAAGCCTGCAGCATGCTGAATGAGGCTAAAATGGCATCCGTGTAGGAGGGTCAGGGAGGGACTGCTGCTGATTGGCTGTAATATGTCTGCTGACTCTGACTCACAGGGTCAAAGTTTACTGCAATGTTAAAGTATAGGGGGCGGATCGAACTTTACATATGTTCGCCCGGCGATGCGAACATGCGAACAATTCGCGACATCTCTAATTTCAGTGTTTTGAACCTCTGCAGTAAGCAAAATAATATAACAAATGGCATGGAATAGCAAACCATATATAACAAATCATAAAAATAAATATATATAGGAATGAAGCAGATTGCAACACTTTTATTAATGGTAATCTGGAAAACTGTGTCCACTAGTTTTAGCAATCAGTATGGGTAGTAGCACCTGGACACCAATGATCATGGTGACATTTCAGAAGCTTAGATGATAGGTACCCTTTAATAGGGCTGTCCAGTGAAATGTATTATTTGCTGTTGTCCCCAGCCTGCCTAATAAATAACAAACATTTTAACTCACCTTACTCTGTTCCCTTGTAGCTCTGGTATCAGGGCACCCCGTCCACAGCCGGTGACACTGCTTTCCCCACAGCTGCAAAGTGTAGTGTTGAGGAACTGACAGTGCCAACTGGACACCGCTGCGGCCAATGATTGGTTGAGTGGTGCTGTGATGTCACGTCTACAGTTCCAGCCAGCTCCTACAAGCATACTGTCAGCGGAGATTGGCTGGAGACTAGGTGCCCAAACTACAAGTGTTTGTTATTTTTTTAGGCAGGCTAGGAGCTATAGGACAATAATACATTTTACCAGAGAACCCCTGTAACATTAACCAAAGTGAATAGAACAGTGGACTAATGCTGAATAAGAGACATGGGAGATAGAAAACATGGGTTAACTAAGCATATCTTATGTCAATGCAAATGTATAAGGGAAATCCAATATCTCTGGCTTGAACACAGATTGTTATGATTTATTACTGTACACAGCAGTGAAACAATAAATAAAAGAAGCTTATGTGACTTCTTGAAAACAGTCACACTGAAAAGGTTAGCGATCTGGAACATCATTTTTAATCTCCAATGTAAACATAAATTGGCAACTCACAAACATTTACTTGTTGTCATTATTTAGATGCAATACTGGCATCTCTATCGAAAAGTGTAATTGTTGTCTATTATAGACTCGTGCACAGAGCAGCAATGCCTACAGTGAATGGTGCCACAAGCAGCATTTACAATAAGAGATTGTGCCGCCAGTAATGATGATTTTTAAAACACTGTGGTCAATCAAGACCATATATAGTTGTATCTTTATTGTTATGTTAATGAGCCAGTGCAAACCGACCTTTGTGCCTAAATATACAAAAATACGAAAAGTACAGAAACACTTTTCGTATTTTTGCCTAAATATACAGCCTGATGGCACAGTGCATGAGAAAGGCATTCAAAGAGCATTAAAAAGTGAATATTTATGTTAGGAACTGTTCTCTCACCGGCAGCGGGCTAGACATAACATAGTGGGTCAGTTTTGAGATAAGTTTTCTAACTACATCAGAATTCACATTTGGCAATCATAGTATTATTCTTATCCAATGATAAAGAATCATGGCAAAAAAAAAAAAAAATGTTTATAAAGTAGCTGAAGAGTTTCTGACAACTGTCACATTTCTTTTAATTTCAATTTATATATTATTTACTCACCTCTTGGGCCAAACAAATAATCCACAAAAGCATTTACTTCCCGATCTAGTGTCTGTATGTGATCCTGAAAAAATACATTAAGGTATTAATTCTATTTGTATATATAATTTTTGTAGCATAAAATAGTAGAGTATAATAAACACTACAACAATGATTTAAACCCAATTGTGTAAAAACTGTTTTAAAATTAAATTAAGTGATAAATGAATTGTTAGGATCACATTTTAATTGTTAGGATCACATATCAGCAGAGGTGGCAAGAGCAGGGAAACATTCTCTTTTTTTTTTTTTTTTTTTTGCAAAAAAGAAAATGAATAGTTGAAAAGGTAACAGACCCTATTAGTGTTAGGCTGGAATTCCACTGAGTTTTGTTTTTTTTTTGCAAAAATGCCATAAAAAACGCCAATTTTCCCGCACAGCGTTTTTTCAAGTGAAAAAATGCCGCGTCCAGATATTAGCTGCAAATCAATAGTAAACTGCAAAATGCCAGATTCACTTGGCGTTTTTCAGTGTGGTGTTTTTTTAATCCTTTTGGAGTTTTTCAGCAATTTCGAGCTCAGAGGCTGGATTTTCAAAACGCCCGACAAAACCTAGTTTGGCGTTTTTTGCCCTGAAATCGTGGCGTTTTCCTTCCATAGAAGTCTATGGGAGAGCAAAAATGCCAAGAATAACGCCATGTTGGTTTTAAATTTTGTGTTCTTGCAGGCGGTTTTTATTCTTTTTTGGACTTGAGCGATCCTAAAAAGTGATGGATATACCCTTTTTATAAAAATTTCGTAGGGTACCATTAAGAAATAATAAAAAAGATTAAGTAGTGATGGAAAAAATTGTATCTAACGAAATTTATCTTTTTTATGACGAAATGTTTATCAATAGGGATCAATTTATGTGGGCGGGTAAAGCACTTAAAATGTAGCCGACAATAATAAAAATGTAGTGTGTGTGTGTGTGTGTTTTTCACTTTTTTTTTTATTTTTACATTTTTTAGGTAGTACTACTACTCCCAGCATAGAACACACTGCTCCATGATGGGAGTAGTAGTAGCTGTACTAATAGACAGATTGCCCTTTGCGATCCTTCTGTATAATTTATAGATGCAGCGGCCGCTCTTCTATGGTCCCCTGCACTGACATATATATATACATATTCCTATTTCCCGCAGAGAGCTGTGATTGGCCAGATGGTTCCAGCCAATCACAACTCTGTGGGAAATAGGAATATGTGTATACGATATATACGGCCGTGCAGGGGACCATAGAAGAGCAGCCGCCCGTATCTATACATTATACAGGAGGATCACAGCGGGTGTCAGGAGTGATACCCGCTGTGATCGTCCTATCTACAGCAGAAATGGAGTGGCTGTATACAGCGCTCGCATCCCTGCTCTGCACTATACTCCGGCCACTCACTCATTCATATTTTCCTCAGAGCTGTGAGTGGCTGCAACCATCCGGCCAATCACAGCTCTGGGCGGAAAATATGAACGATGTTCTATTCACATCACTGGCCGGAGTACAGAGCAGAGATGTGAGCGCTGTATAGAGCCGCATCTCTGCTATATTATGGACGATCGCATCGGGTGTCAGGACTGACACCCGGAGCGATATGCCTATAGTACAGGTACTACTACTCCCATCATGGAACAGTGTTAAAAATAAACATTAAGTTAAATACATTTTTACATCCCTACTGCATCCTTATGTATTTATTTATTTTTTGGTACCCAACTTTTTTGTAAAATAAACGCCAAAGGGGCTAAAAAAGGCAAATTCCACACAAAGGTAAAAACGCCAGAAAAAACACCAAAACGCAGGGAAAAACTGTGGCAGTTTTTCTGCCGTTTTTTTCTGGCATTTTTATGCCAAAAAAATCACAGGGCAAAAATCTCAGTGGAATTCCAGCCTTAATGGGTATTTACTGCTTTTTATCATTTTCTACTTGTGTAAAAGGATCTCTAAGATGTATAAACCTAAGAAGACATGTATGTAATTCAACTTACAAATAGCTATTCTGCTGTCTATTAATGGAATAATACAAGGCTTTCCATGTCATTGCTGTCACTTTAAAAATATTTGCACAACTAGTGAAAGGGATTTAAAAAAAACTCTGCTCCCTGTCATTGCTAAGCAAAGTCCATCATGGGTAAAGCAGTGAAAGCAGTTCCTGATACGGGCATCAGGTGTCAGCAGAGAGAACTGTGGACAAGACAAAAGAGAAATTCAAAAAGAAAATAATTTTCTCTGTATTATACAGCTGCTAATAAGAACTGAAAGACAAATATTTTTTAATAGAAGTAATTTACAAATCTGTTTACTTTTCTGGCACCAGTTGATTAAAAAAAAAAAAAATGTTTTCCACCGGAGTACTTCTTTAAATACTGGAGTAAAAATAAGTAAACTAAGTAAACCTAAAGTAGATTAAAGCAAGACACCTGCCACTGCTTCAGGATTATGAGTAGGATCTGTTCTGCTGTCAGGGGGTAATGCGCCTGTTCAGAACAGCTGGTATATCGGCGGTGCTCACGCTATCTAAGTACTGTTCAACATATTATCGAAGATAGGTAAAGAAGGAGGCAGATCACTCACCGGTCCGATGCTGTGCACTTTATTAGGAGATGAATACAGTGGCTACATACGGATGTAAGTGGCAGGGCAGGAGGTGTAACAGAGCCACGTTCAAAGCGACGGCGCCGTTTCACGCCCACTGGGCGTTTCTTCAGGCCCGGAATTGACATCTGAAGAAACGCCCAGTGGGCGTGAAACGGTACCGTCGCTTTGGACATGGCTCTGTTACACCTCCTGCCCTGCCACTTACATCCGTATGTAGCCACTGTATTCATCTCCTAATAAAGTGCACAGCATCAGACCGGTGAATGATCTGCCTCCTCCTTTACCTATCTTCGATATTAAGTAAACCTAAGATTAGGACTTAGCAATTTCTACTCAAAACTGGTGGACAGTATAAAGTGCAATATAGGTACACTGCAATATATGGACATATGTGAATATTAACCAGAGCCTAATTGCAATACTAAGGAGAAGGTGCAATTGTGGATAAAAAGCGTATCAGCTTTATTTTGAAATATACGGATATGTGCAAAACAACAAGAAATATTGTGCAATAAATGGATAAAGTGCAATTGTAGTGAGGGACTGTGCAATATATACAGTATGAATTGGGACTATATGTGCAATGAATAATATCGTCCTTTAATAAATTTTCGGAGGGGAAGCACAATCAGAGATTTTGTCTACTGTATAGTAGGGGTGTGAATCGGCAAGAATTTGGCGATGCGATACGTATCGCGATACACATATAATGATATGATATATCCCGATATATCCCGATTCTGTTTACGAGACGATATATCCCGACTCTGTCTCAAAAACAATGTCTTTTACACTTTTATTAAAACCTTTTTTTTTTTTTATACACTTTACTAGACTTTTAGGAGGAATCACTAGATTCCTCAGACAGATGAATAGAGTTCTATTGAACTCCATTGCTCTGTGTTCCATAGAGGGAGCCTAGTCAAGCCAGGCTCTATCAATGACAGAGCCAGGGAACAGCAAGAAGCAGAGGTAAGCCCTCCGGCTACCTCCACAGTGGATCGCCCTCCCGTGATCATGCTGCGGGGGGCAATCCACCCCACTAGCCCACCAGGGAGCATTCACAGGTCCCTTTAGACGCCGCTGTCCGCTTTGACAGTGGCGATCTAAAGGGTTAATAGCCAGCCGTGGCAATCGCTGCATACTGGCTATTAGCAGTGGCCCCCGGCTACTGAAATTAGCTGGGGGCTGTAGAATATGGAGTGGGCAGGAGTCGGGAGCCTGCTCCATACAGACTGCTGAGCGCCGCATGCTGGCAATTAGCGGCGGCCCCCGGCTACTGAAATCAGCCGGGAGCCGCAGAGTACGGAGCGGGCACAAGTCGAGAGCCTGCTCCATACACCCAGAGTGCCGCCGCACTTGTCAGGTCCAGCCCTGCTTGCACGAGCTGGAAAAATTCACGTGCCCGGCACCCGGAACTGCATGTTTCGGGCGTCGGGATATACGAATTCCACATACCTGAAAGGATCAATTCAAAAATATTTTGAATCTATACCGTATTGCCAAATAAAAAATCGCGATAATCGAATGAATCAATTTTTTCTTACACCTCTACTGTATAGGACATTGTGGATTTATCACAGATCCCTCTATCTGGACTATGAGATTTATGATGAGACCATATACAGCATTAGTATTATCTATATGAGCAAGTGACAATCAGAATTACTGCATAAGGCTAGGATTCCAATGAGGTTTTTTCCCACCAGCAAAAATGCCGGGAAAAGCTGCCAGGAAAACTGCCACTGATTTTCCCTGCATTTTGGCAATTTTTCTGGCGTTTTTTAGGCATTTTTTCTGGTGTGTGGAAACAGTCAATTTTGTCCCCTGTGGCAGTTTTCTCACTGTCTTCAGGTACCACTCTCGGATGCTGAGCGTCCAGTCCACAGAGTGTAAGGAGATAACGAGTGATGTACAGCATCACTACTCACTTCCCCCGGCCGTATTGTATACAGGAGGGCATAGTGTACCCGTGTATACTATACAGGAGCCGGGAATCCTGTCACTATACTGACAGGACTCCCTGCTCCCATAGCCCATTTGGGCGGTATACAGAATATATAGCTATCTCTAGATAGCTGTATATATTGTATACAGAAGTTGAGGTCCACTTACCTCTCTCGGTCCCTGTCCCTGCAGCTCCACCCCCTAGTGATGACATCATTAGCGGTGGAGCTACAGATGGGAGCCAGGCTGGTAAGTGTGAGGCTCTATTCACATTGGCCATTTTGCATAATATGAACAGACCCTTCTGGCAGTGTCCTCCCAGACAGTGAGACTCCAGCTGTTGCTAAGCTACAACTCCCAGCATGCCCAGACAGCCTAGGCGGTAACAGGCTGTCGTTATTTAGGCTGGGGAGGGCCAGTAACAATAGTCCTCACCCACCCTGGTAATGTCAGGCTGTTGCTGCTTGGTTGGTATCTGGCTGAGAATAAAAATATGGGGAACCCTATGCTTTTTTTTTATTAATTTATTTATTTATGGAAAAAATAATCTGTGATGTTTTATAAATTACAGATTTGTAAATTACTTCTATTTAAAAAAATCTTAATCCTTCCAGTACTTAGCTGCTGTATGATCCACAGGAAGTTCTTTTATTTTTGAATTTCCTTTCTGTCTGACTACAGTGCTCTCTGCTGACACCTCTGTCCATGTCAGGAACTGTCCAGAGCAGGATAGGTTTGCTATGGGGATTTGCTCCTACTCTGGACAGTTCCTAAAATGGACAGAGGTTTCAGCAGAGAGCACTGTAAAGAAGGAAATAAAAAATAAAAAAGAACTTCATGTGGATCATACAGCAGAAGCATTAGGATTTTTTTAAAGAAGTAATTTACAAATCTGTTTAACTTTCTGGCACCAGTTGATTAAAAAAAAATATATTTTCCAGTGGAGTACCCCTTTAATAGAGAGTCTGCAAGTAAAAACCTTGCTACCCTTCTGACTGTGAATGTAGCTGTTTAGTCTGGACTTTAACATTTCTAACAAACAAACACTATGAAAATCATGGAATCATTACAATTAAAGGATGCTCAGCCAGTTTTTTTTTTTTATATAATTTTTATTAACATTTTGTTATACCCAACAAAAGTCATTGGGGACATCACGCCGGACAGTATACGTGAGAATACAATCAATGTCATAACACGATTAATTAACATCACAAAGCAAAATGAGACAAAGATGTCTCAAATAAGGAAAACATCCCCAATCCCCCCCCCCCCCACACCCAACCACCCCTGCTCGCATTCAAATCTCATGAAGTGCCCAAAGAAGACATAGTAACAAAGAATTAGGTCGCCTCACAACCTTACGAAAGGGCAGATACCCCATACTAAAGGAAGACTAGAGGACCGATAGGTAATGGTAACTGTAACCTCCCCAAGGAGCCCGCTAATCTAAGGTATCAAGGTATCGAGTCAACAAATGGAATCATGATCTCAGCCAGTGTTTTTACTTTGTAGAAAATCACAAATATTACAAAAACACACACAAAAAACATTGCTTGCATGACTTGTGCCACATTTTAAATGTGTTTTAGACACTTTTTTGCCTTGCTTGATAAGGGGATGTGGTTTACATGTGACTTGTGTGACCCATGTGTTCCACAATCTGCCACACAATTTTGGAGTAAAGTAAGCCAACCATTAGATCATGTAAAGGTAGTCTAGATAGTTTAAAGATGTGACAGATTTTCAATTGGTAGCAGAACATTTGGCGAATAAAAGTAATCTATTTTGACTAATCACTACTTTTTCCAGATCAAATTTTTTCCCAAAATAATTTTTTTTGAATAACCTTGTCATTTGCATTTTTAAAACAAATACTGACACAAGTAGAAAAATGTTAACTAGTGTGAAGATAAAAGTGAAAATGAAAGAGCCCAACCCCTCGGCCCTTGCAGTGGCGTCAGAACCTTCAAAAGGTATTGAAAGCTGCGTATGTACTCCCCTCCCTGACCTCTGTATGGGCCAGTTAAACGTTTAATGACAGGCCCATATAGATTTGCAGACATGTCTGCTTTAAATGGGTTTCTAGTTTATTATTTTTAGTGATAAAAAGTTGAAAGGCTTAAAAACAAAACAAAAAAAGTTATAAACCTGCCACAATTTCCTGCTGGTGCCTGGTCCCTGCTGATCACCAATTCCTGGTTTCCATGCGACACAGGAAAATGCCCGCTCAGCAAATTATTCTCCGAAATGGGTCACTGCTGTGGCTAGTGATTGGTTGAGCAGGCACTTCCTTGTGTTGAGAAAAGACTAGGAAGTAGCTATGGCAGAGGCTGGTAGTGGGACAGGCAAGCACAATTTTTCTAGTCCAGCATGGCTGCTATAAATAAAATAAATCACAGAACATCCTCTTCAACATAGATTTATATATTCTTTGGAAATATTATACCATGCATATGGATCATAGACCTTTTTACAAACACATACCAATATATTATATTACCCTTATCTGCTGCCTTGCATTACTTAAAATCTCTATATGCAGAACAGTTCTGCTTACAAGGCAGATCAATACAATCCTTTTATAAGTAATCCTTCCAAAGCCTTTCTTGTTTTATCCTAGTGCTCAAAGCTTCACACAGAGCTCCATTAAAGATTAAAAAGCTCTGAACTTGTTTCTACTATATCTGTGTTGCACTTTTATTAGTAGCAAAAGAGGTTAGATAGGATCTCATCATGGGGAAATATTGTATACTTAACTCATAACTGAGATTGGTGGACAATTGGAGTATAGGAGCGAACACTCAATACGACAATATTGTTAATTTGTCCTCATAAGTTTTTTGAGACACAGGTAGAAATCCTATCTAAGGGCTTGAATTTTGTCCAAATACAACACTTTAGTTTATTTGATACTTTACTTGTTGTCGACAGATTGGTGAGATTACCCTAAAGAAATTCTTACAAGAGGGTTCTATCAATGAGTGTCATATCATTGGGGTTACATCTGATCGGTGGAACAGGAGGCCAAAGATTTTTTCAATTTCATTTTTCAGGAACAATTAGTGGCCTTCTGAATTTACAGTCTAAATCACAACAAAACTATCTCAGATTTTTTCAAAAGAAGAAACAAAACTGTTAGCACTAGTTGGCTCAACAGAGCTATGCCTGTGAGGAATATCCATTACAGACCTTTCTCTTTTTGCCAACTTGCACCAGTAAATTGCGTATAGGAGGGAAGAGTATCACTGTAAGGGGGTAGGGTCATATGGGAGAGCATCCGCAGGATATTTGACGCTGAGGATGCGCTGCCGGCAGTCACAGAGCTACTGCAGCGCGAGCTCCCTGCTGCTCTATGTAGCTCTGTGTGCGCTGGTGACTGCCGGTGGGAAGTCTAGAGCTACGGCAGCAGCAGGGAGCTCACTCTGCCTTAGCTCTGTGACTGCTGGCAGCGCATCCGCAGTGTCAAATACGCTGCAGATGTGCTCCTGTGTGACCCTACCCTAAAAGAGACAATTGCATGAAAAAGCAAATACGTAGTGTACTGCATGGTTTGTCAATGCAGTTATTACTACATAGGAAAAATCATACTTAGGGTATTTGTTCGTATACGTGAACGCATTAATTCAGTCAAAACAGGTAGAGGTATTCTGTACCTAATAGCACACATATGTGAATGTCATGGAGTACCAATGGGGGGGGGGGGGGGTAATTTCTCACCTTCTCTGGCAAATATGATAATGGCATGGGGGCTGGTATGGCCGTTTGATGAAATACTTGTATGGTCATGTGATGTGGCAGCCATATCAGCATTTGTTTCACACTTAAACAATAACCCATTTATCTCCGCTATCCATTCTGTTTCTGGATATGGGATTGATTGGTGATTGCAGGATTAGAACATTCATTGTTATATCATAAAGATGTAGCCAGTAACACAGTACTTCATGCCTCCAGGAGTCACCCCACACATATCATCAAGGTCATACTGGTTGAAGAAATGATCAGGACATAGAGGGCATGTTCACAAGGGGATGGTCTGAGGAAAATTGAGAACACTAAAAACAGATTAAAACAAAGTAGATATTCGGATAGGTTACTAAATAGAGTGGAACAGATTGTTAAGACCAAATCCTGTAAGGATTTGCTATACAGCCATACGCAGAAGGGGGAAAACAGAAAAGGTGGCCTAGTTTTCTCCATACCATGAAGCAAAGAGTATCATACAATTAAGCAGATTATTCGTAAAAGACATAGGCCCTCATTTACTAAGAGTGGAGTGTAGGTTTCTTTGTGGGTTTTAATTCCCTACAATTTATTTTCCACGGTATTTACTAAGGTTTCCCTACATTTTCCACTTTCCCTACACTTTGCTTTTTTTTTACACATTGTCACGATTCGGCTTACGGGTTGTGGATCCCCTGTGTCAGCGAGGGATTGGCGTGGACCGTGCTAGTGGACCGGTTCTAAGAGGCTACTGGTTTTCACCAGAGCCCGCCGCAAAGCGGGATGGTCTTGCTGCGGCAGTAGCAACCAGGTCGTATCCACTAGCAACGGCTCAACCTCGCTGACTGCTGAGAAGGCGTGGGACAGAAGGACTAGGCAGAGGCAAGGTCAGACGTAGCAGAAGGTCGGGGGCAGGCGGCAAGGTTCGTAGTCAGGATGGATAGCAGAAGTTCAGGTAACACAGGCTTTGGACACACTAAACGCTTTCACTGGCACAAGGCAACAAGATCCGGCAGGGGAGTGCAGGGGCAGTGATCAGATATAGTCTGGGAGCAGGTGGGAGCCAATTAAGCTAATTGGGCCAGGCACCAATCATTGGTGCACTGGCCCTTTAAGTCCCAGAGAGCTGGCGCGCGCGCGCCCTAGAGAGCGGAGCCGCGCGCGCCAGCACATGACAGCAGGGGACCGGGACGGGTAAGTGACCTGGGATGCGATTCGCGAGCGGGCGCGTCCCGCTGTGCGAATCGCATCCCCGACGGCCATGACAGTGCAGCGCTCCCGGTCAGCGGGACCGACCGGGGCGCTGCGGGGAGAGAGACGCCGTGAGCGCTCCGGGGAGGAGCGGGGACCCGGAGCGCTAGGCGTAACAGTACCCCCCCCCTTAGGTCTCCCCTTTTCTTTGTCCGGTAACTGCCTCCCCTGGGATGAGGACACCGGGAAAGAATGGAGGGTTTCCTCAACGGCAGGCAGCACAGCAGGAGTGGGAATGGGGAGGGAGGGCAGAGGGCGAAGTCTGGCACGGGGCAGTGTGACACCAGGACGGGGGCCATGAGGAGGCACTGAGGCTTGCCTGACGGGACTGGGAGGGGGGAGAGGCACTTCCTATGGCAGGCAGAGTCCCAGTTCTTGATCTCCCCGGTGGTCCAATCAAGGGTGGGAGAATGAAGCCGGAGCCATGGCAGACCGAGGAGGACCTCAGAGGTACAGTTGGGAAGGACGAATAACTCAATCCTTTCGTGGTGGGGTCCAATAGACATCAGGAGGGGTTCTGTGCGGTAACGCACGGTGCAATCCAATCTGACTCCGTTGACCGCGGAAATGTAGAGCGGCTTGACGAGACGGGTCACCGGGATGCTGAATTTATTCACAAACGACTCCAAAATAAAATTCCCAGAGGCACCAGAGTCCAAGCAGGCCACGGCTGAGAGGGAGGAGTTGGCTGAAGGAGAAATCCGCACGGGCACCGTGAGACGTGGAGAAGCAGACTTAGAACCAAGAGACGCCACACCCACGTGAGCTGGGTGCGTGCGTGCGTTTCCCAGACGTGGAGGACGGATAGGGCAATCCACCAAGAAATGCTCGGTACTGGCACAGTAAAGACAGAGATTTTCTTCCCTACGGCGATTCCTCTCTTCCTGGGTCAGGCGAGACCGATCCACTTGCATGGCCTCCTCGGCGGGAGGCCCAGGCGTAGATTGCAACGGATACTGTGGGAGAGGTGCCCAGAGATCTAAGTCTTTTTCCTGGCGGTGCTCTTGGTGTCGCTCAGAAAAACGCATGTCAATGCGGGTAGCCAAATGGATGAGTTCTTGCAGGTTGGCAGGAATCTCTCGTGCGGCCAGCACATCCTTGATGCGACTGGATAGGCCTTTTTTAAAGGTCGCGCAGAGAGCCTCGTTATTCCATGATAACTCGGAAGCAAGAGTACGAAATTGGATGGCGTACTCGCCCACTGAAGAATTACCCTGGACCAGGTTCAACAGGGCAGTCTCGGCAGAAGAAGCTCGGGCTGGCTCCTCGAAGACACTCCGGACTTCAGCGAAGAAGGACTGGACTGTGGCTGTGGCAGGATCATTGCGGTCCCAGAGCGGTGTGGCCCAAGACAAGGCCTTTCCTGAAAGAAGGCTTACTACGAACGCCACCTTAGACCGTTCTGTAGGAAACAAGTCCGACAACATCTCCATATGCAGGGAACACTGAGACAAAAATCCACGGCAGAGTTTAGAGTCCCCATCAAATTTGTCCGGCAGGGACAAGCGGAGGCTAGGAGCGGCCACTCGCTGCGGAGGAGGTGCAGGAGCTGGCGGAGGAGATGGTTGCTGCTGTAGCAGAGGCAGAAGTTGCTGTAACGTGGCGGTCAACTGCGACAGCTGCTGTCCTTGTTGGGCAATTTGCTGCGATTGCTGAGCGACCACCGTGGTAAGGTCAGCGAGACTTGGCAGCGGCACCTCAGCGGGATCCATGGCCGGATCTACTGTCACGATTCGGCTTACGGGTTGTGGATCCGCTGTGTCAGCGAGGGATTGGCGTGGACCGTGCTAGTGGACCGGTTCTAAGAGGCTACTGGTTTTCACCAGAGCCCGCCGCAAAGCGGGATGGTCTTGCTGCGGCAGTAGCAACCAGGTCGTATCCACTAGCAACGGCTCAACCTCGCTGACTGCTGAGAAGGCGTGGGACAGAAGGACTAGGCAGAGGCAAGGTCAGACGTAGCAGAAGGTCGGGGGCAGGCGGCAAGGTTCGTAGTCAGGATGGATAGCAGAAGTTCAGGTAACACAGGCTTTGGACACACTAAACGCTTTCACTGGCACAAGGCAACAAGATCCGGCAGGGGAGTGCAGGGGCAGTGATCAGATATAGTCTGGGAGCAGGTGGGAGCCAATTAAGCTAATTGGGCCAGGCACCAATCATTGGTGCACTGGCCCTTTAAGTCTCAGAGAGCTGGCGCGCGCGCGCCCTAGAGAGCGGAGCCGCGCGCGCCAGCACATGACAGCAGGGGACCGGGACGGGTAAGTGACCTGGGATGCGATTCGCGAGCGGGCGCGTCCCGCTGTG
The DNA here is from genome assembly GCF_029499605.1 of Hyla sarda. NCBI lineage: Eukaryota > Metazoa > Chordata > Amphibia > Anura > Hylidae > Hyla > Hyla sarda. Next base: position 221,143,634 of record NC_079193.1, read on the forward strand.
CGAATCGCATCCCCGACGGCCATGACAGTGCAGCGCTCCCGGTCAGCGGGACCGACCGGGGCGCTGCGGGGAGAGAGACGCCGTGAGCGCTCCGGGGAGGAGCGGGGACCCGGAGCGCTAGGCGTAACACACATGCTCTGATCTGTCTGGTTTTCGTCAGCTCAAATCCACCACATTTTATGTGGAAACCTTAGTAAATATGTTGGGTTTTTGTGAAAATGTCGGGAACACACCCATTTCAGAGACCACGACCCCTTTCCCCAGAAGCCACACCCCTTTTGGGTTTTCTTAGCAAAATGGAGACTTAGTCGGGGGTTTTTCAATTCTGGCACAAATTCTGGCGCAGACAGAATTTGTGGCACAGATTCTAGCGCAGACAGAATTTGTGGCACAGATTCTAGCGCAGACAGAATTTCTGTCGCAATGCGACAGAATCCGGCGCACAACCCTACAAAACATGTCGGGTTTGCAATAGTAAATGAGGGCCATAATGTCTTGATGCAGAACACACAGTACGTGGATGAAGTTGATGATGGATGTCCTTGTGTAGTCAAGAAAGGCTAATGACTGTGTTCTATTTTGTCACCCAGTCTTTTTCTTACCTTTAGTGACCAACAAGTTAAAAGTAAAGGCGAGTTACTCAGACTTTAAATTAAAACTGTCAGCCTGATCACCCACTCTAAACCCAAAACACTGGGTTATAGAGTGGGTGACCAGAAGTCCACAGAGGGGTCACTTACTAAATTCTGCCCACATCTTCCGGAGATATGTGCTGCAGAAGTCGCGCTGTTCAATTCAGGGAATTGCGCACATGAGGGGCCCCGCTGGCTGGCCTTCCCTGCCTCTGTTAGTCAGCTCGTAAAGCAGTTCACGTGAGCGCTGCACTCTGTCGGTAGAGCTCATGTGCCGGCAGATTACATACAGCTCTCATGTCCTGATGACATGAGTTCTGTATGTAATCTGCTGGTGCATGAGCTCTACCAACAGAGTGCAGCACTATTGTGACCGGCATTACGAGATGACTGACCGAGGCAGGGACTGCCAGCCAGCGGGGACCCTCATTTGCGCAATTCCCTGAATTGAACAGCGCGACTTCTGCAGCACATATCTCCGGAAGATGTGGGCAGAATTTAGTAAGTGTCCCCTCTGTGGACTTCTGGTCACCCACTCTATAAAGCAGTGTTTTGGGTTTAGAGTGGGTGATCAGGCTGACAGTTTTCGTTTAAAGCCTGAGTAACTCGCCTTTACTTTTAACTTGTTGGTCACTAAAGGTAAGCAAAAGACTAATAAAGGGAATTCTTAATACCCTCAAGATTTAAAGGGGTACTCCACCCCTAGACATCTTATCCCCTATCCGGATAGGGGATAAGATGTCTGATCGCGGGAGTCCTGCCGCTGGGGACCCCCGCTAATTCTCTCCTGCAGCACCCCCATATATCAGCAGCACGGGGCTATGTTTGATGCGTGGCTGATGACGGGCGATACAGGGGCCGTGGTATTGTGACGTCATTGCCAGCCCCCTCAATGCAAGCCTATGGGAGGGGGTGTGACGGCACGATCCCCCTGCCCCTGATTCGCTATGTTTGCTCCTTGGCTGATGACAGGCGATACAGGGGCCATGGTATTGTGACCATGTATCGGCCCCTGTATCGCCTATCATTAACCACGGAGCAAACATAGTTCTGTGTTGCTGGTATACAGGGGTGCAGCAGGAGAGATCGCGGGGGTCCCCTTTGGATAGGGGATAAGATGTCTAGGGGAAGAGTATTCCTTTAAACTCATTTAAAAGTAATAACTAGATGGTACGTGTACCTTACCCACTGTCCTAGGATATTCCCCAAAGTGTTTCTTCACTACTGGAGATATGCTACATATTTAGTGGACATGACAGAAGGTTTAGTGGTTGTGGATTAGGATGCACTCTCCTATATTATCTCCTATATTTTCATAAACTGGACAAAATATTCCCCAAAAACCCAGGGAAGCCATTCTTAATTGACAAATCCCTGACATTTCCAAAACTATCTCAAATATTCATTCGTATTTTGGCTGTAAAAATAACTATTGCCCACAGATGGAAAAATTGTACCCTCTGCTTTTTTGGGGTTAAGCTGCATCTCGCCTGTTATATGGTAAATGTAAAACATGACAGGTTTCAATGGATCCGGTCCTGTTGGATATTCTATCTACAACCATACCATTAGCTTTTACAGCTGCCTTAATTAGATATTATTATTATTATTATTACTTTGGCCCTGTCTGATGGAACATTATACCTCCCTTCCCCACCTTCCATCCATCAACTTAAGATACAACTCTGCCTTTTGTATTCACCCACTAAATTTCCTTTTCAGATGAGAATTTACCTCTTTTTTTGCTGCCATTTCAGTACCTAACCTACAATACTTTCTTTCTCTTTAAAGGGGTACTCCACTGAAAAACATTTTTTTTTAATCAACTGGTGCCAGAAAGTTAAAAAGATTTGTAAATTACTTCTAATAAAAAATCTTTATCCTTCCAGTACTTATCAGCTGCTGTTATGATCCACAGGAAGTTATTTTCTTTTTGAATTTCCTTTCTGCCTGACCACAGTGCTGTCCGCTGATACCTCTGTCCATTTTAGGAACTGTCCAGAGTAGGAGCAAATCCCCATAGAAAACCTATCCTGGTCTGGACAGTTCCTAAAATGGACAGAGGTGTCAGTAGAGAGCACTGTGATCAGGCAGAAAGGAAATTCAAAAGGAAAAGAACTTCCTGTGGATCATAACAACAGCTGATAAGTACTGGAAGGATTGAGATTTTTTTAATAGAAGTAATTTACAAATCTGTTTAACTTTCTGGCACCAGTTGATTTAAAAAAAAAAATTTCAGTGGAGTACCCCTTTAAGGGCTTGTTTACATATGTCCGGTGTGAGTCATCTTTTCCCTTGCTTAAAGGTACCGGAGAGAAACTGATGCAAGAACTGATCCCATTAATTTGAATAGAATAGTTTACAATCATCCGGCATCCAAACTGAGACACACCAGACAGGACACACTGTCTGGACACACCGGATGGCACGGGACAGGGGAACGCATCTTTCTGCATTCTCCATCCGGCATTCCAAAGTAGTGGACGCCGGATGCTAAACAACTGATGCATGTTGTCATCAGTTTTAACATCAGTTGAGTTGAGTTTTAGGCTGGTTTCACACCGGACATAAATAAACTCAGCCTTATTAATACTGAATATGTCACTCAGATGGATACTTTACTTGTTACTGACTTTTGAAAAATTTCAAAAACTACTGTGGAAAAAAGTTCTCTAAGTTACTTTTGAGAAGTTCTATGCTGAAGACTTCCCACCATCTTTGCAGCTAATTCTATTTTGATAAGTGAATGATAAATAATGCACTGCCTAAAGTGTCCAGATAATGCATACAGGGCTCAATAAAAATAGAAGAATGACGTGCCTTCCTGAGCCCTAAGCCAGGGCATTGCAGGAGAGTTATACTGCCCTCAGTTGGTGGCAGTTGGTATATACATTAATATACCTTTTAATAGTCTGTGTGGCGGACAATCTAGATAGCAAACAGAATCTGAGAGTGTCATGCAAGATCCAGGACACTAAGTAAATAAGATTATTACTGAACTTTATAAATGTAGAGTTTGATACAATGTTGTATAATATTGTACAAAAGAATTTTCCTTAAAGCTTCTAAGTTCAAATCTCACAGCAATTCCTGCTTGCTCAGTGTGTACAGAATAATGGAGAATGAAGTATTTACGCCAAGCAGTATACAGTAATCCAATGGAAAAAGAAGCAGAATTCTCACCGCACAGATTAATAAATTCTATTAGTAGAGATGTGTCAGTCGACAAGGTTGTTGACTGGTCCCAATGACAACTAACAGAACACTGAATACAGTCCCACACTATAATAAAGGCTGTACTAAAGAACTGCAAGAAAGAAATTTAGACAATCAATGTTTGGTATGTTTATGAGTATTGTATGATTTTGTATACTCTAACAATTCAGTACTGCATGTATATATACCACATACCAGAGTTACATTACTATACACTAATAAATAAGCTAAATAACAACATACTTGAAAGCAGCTGCCTGGTTTGGCTTATAAATGCAAGAGACTATTATGTTCAATCCGTTCAATAGCTGGCTGGCCCTAACACAACTGTACCAAAAAAATCTAATGGAACATCTATCTAGATTTGCCATTTATGTTTCATGACTTTTAAGAAACTGCAGATTATCTTATGCTGAACTGGTGGAAAAGGGTTTTCTGGAATCCCAGGGTTTATTGAACTTGCAATATGATGACACTCTATTAGATCTCAAGAGAAGTGCTGTCAATAATGCAGTTTTATCTGCTGATTGTGTAACGTTTCCAGCAACGAGAAATAAAATATACCCTGAGGAAAGCTCGGGACAGTATGACGCCAGGCTTTGGGGCATCAATCTTTAAAGGTAATGTTATCACCTAGATTTTTTTGATTATTATTTTTTTTATAATAAAGCCAAATACTGAAACATGTTTTTTTTCTGATCTGTTTCTATTTTCTGAGTGTAATATCTTATTTAATTTTGTTGTATATTATTATAGGGGCTGCCATCTTCCCTGAGTTGTTTTTAGCAACAATAATGAAAATGCTTTACATTGATTCAAATAGGAAAGCTATCTGGGTGTGCTCGGCGACATTTGCAAAGGTCATTTTATAAGGAGAGGAAGGCTAATCTGTGAGCAATAGCTATTGTGTGTACGTCTGTTGTGGTGGCCCAATACGGGAGGTGTTACCCCTTGCTCCTGCTGTCCTGTCAGGCAGCCTCCTGCAGTGTCCCCAAGGCCCCCGGCATTTGTTTCCCCATTGTAAATATGTTTTACCATGTAAAGCGTTTTAAAATGTAATGTTACTTTGAGAGTTATACCATGTGATATGTTATGTGATTGATACCAAGGAGCTACCAGTGACCAGGAGACCCCAAAAGTGACCTATGGGCTCCCTACTAGTCTCCCACATATAAGCCCTGGGTGGAGCTAGCTTCTCATCCTTCTCTTTTAGCTCTTGCTTCCTGCTGAGGTCCAGTGCAGTCGCCTAGTGTGTGTGTCCAGAGTGTTGGAGACCTCAAAGTCCAGTCCTGCAGCCACCATCAAGTCAAGTAAGCTAAAGTCACAGCTTTATGAGTCAAGTCAAGTCAGTCCCTGTCATCTGTCAAGTCAGCATGGTCTGCATTCAATTGTCCAGTCCTACTACAAGTCCCAGCAAGCCCTTAAGGTCTCTGCATCACTGGTCACCTCCTTGGGCCCTGGCTGAACTGTACAGACTTTACCAACTTTCCACCATCAGTAAAGCTACCGTTGTCTGTAACTTGGCGTCGGAGTCTTTATTGCCCCCGTGCCTAGCCCAGAATCCAGTGGTATACATTCCGGTGGTTATAGGCTGAACTATGCCCTGGTGTCACGAATACAAGGGGTTAATGCTATCTGCCCCAAGGGTAACAACATCTGCCCTGCACCACACACACCCCCACCACACTGTTATCTTTACACTGTTTTCATCTTTTACTGTAATCCTATCCAAGTTGATAAGTAGGAATGGATGGAAAATGATCTGTATAGAGGGAGTGTCAGCTTAGTTTTAGGCCTAGTCGCCAGAATAAAAACTGCAAGACTACAGGCTTAGGCTTCTTTCACACTGCAAAGAAAGACAAAAGAGAAGTGGGGTCGGCACTACTGTGTGGATGAGGTAAGGATTTTATTCACTTACGTGAGGCAGGACAGTGACAACAGTGCAAGGGGAGGGAGAAGGCAGATTCTTTCACACTGCCATTAGTAGTGTGACGGCCATCGGGAGAGCCGGGCAGAATAGCGGGAGAAAAATTACTGCATGTGCCGTCTTCTTCTCCCGCTATTCATAACGGCGCCCGTCGGTCCCCATAATAGTAAATGGGAGCTGCCGGGACCCATTGTTGCCCATTGCTCTTCATCATGAGAACAGCCATTAAAGTCAGAAAAAAAAAAGAGGGACTTTTGATGGCCGTTCTCGATGGGGAGCAACCGCAGTGTGAAAGGGGCCTTAAAGGAGTACTCTGGGATGTTAAAATTGTCATTTATACAGCCGGCAGTAACGAAATAAAGAGATACATACCTTCCGTCACTCCCTCGGTGCCTCCGCTATTGGAGTGCAGTATGACTCACCGACCATCGTAATAGGAAGAGGATTGCGGCGGAGGCCGGAGCGGGTTGCTGGAGGCACCAGGGGAGCGACGGAAGGTATGTACCTCTTTATTTTTTTACTGCTGGCAGTATGAATAACAATGTTAACATCCCGTAGTACTCCTTTAAAATATAATTATTAAAATAAAAAATATAAAAATACATCACCAAAAATTATTGGAAAAAATATGTTTAACATATAAACTTGATTTAAAAAATAGGTCATTTTCAGATGACACATTCCCTTAACTAATAGTTTTCTAGTGTAACAGACTACAGCAACTGCAGTTGGTATATATCACAAGCCAGTAAGCAGTGCACCAACTTTAAGGGTAATCTCTTTATGCTGCCTGAACCATGAGCAGCATGAAACAGGGACATGCTCCCTTATAAAAACGGGCTAAGAATGAAATGCAGACGCATTTCAGAGAAGTCACAGTTTTAACCTCTTTCTATCTGTTTAAGGACCATATGTGCATTTATGCACAGACTACCCGCTAAAGAAACTGCTACATAACATAACTTTACCTTTGCTTATAATCTGTGTGGAAACGTACTTGTAGGCCACCATTTTATTCCAAGTTCATCATATCCACTATCAACAGAGATTAGTCTGTGCAGAAATGCACTTGTTGTACCCTATATTACATTGCACAGAGCCTCTGTGGAAAATAACATGGTGGACAGTATATTTCTTTACAGACTTCACCCTTAAAGAAAGTGGTACAAAATATCTGTTTCTATAGGTTGCTAGTCTTTTAAGAAAGCCACTTTATTGTATACTATACACATATTGCTTAAAGTGCAGTAAACATTTTATAACTTTTCAATAGCCTTATACAGGGCCAAGGCAGGGTCAGCCAACCTGACATGTGTCTACTGTTTTACGCGTTCCACTTGGCTGTCCCAGCTGCTTCTGCTGACAGGAAAGTCATCATGTAGAGTGCCTCTATGCTTGTTCTGGCTACACTATTCTTGGACTTTTTCCTCTGTACATATATGCAATATATGTATATATATATTTATTAGCTAAAACTAAATGTATTTATAATTTTCAGTTCTCTTAGAGCTGGTGGGAGGAGCCTAATATCTATGGTGTCTACCATACACTGCACACGCACACACATAGGAGGAGATCCTGCACACATGTGCAGAGCCTAAACAGCAGCATGGAAGGCATGATAAAGCAGTAGTGAGCAGTCTACAGCTAATTATTTTTAGAGTGGAAAACAGTTAAAGGAAAACTGTCAGCAAGTTCACTCACACTAAACCCAATACACTGGGTTATAGTGTGGGTGAACTAGAGTCCATACAGGGGTCACTTACATTTTTTTGTTGGGTTGCTTCTGAGTTTTTGTCCTGTAAAGTCCCATAATTCACCCCCTTTAGTTGCCCCCGCTGGCAGCCATACTTTGGGCCCTGGAGGAAGGTGCCTAAGCCTGCCCCCTTATTCGCATGTGCATTTTCTTCAACTCCACGTCCTAGTGACGTTGAGTTACATGCCCCCTGAGCACTGCACTCTTTATGAAGAGCGAATGTGCTGGAGATTTTATGCAGCTCTTACGTCTTGATGACGTGAGAGCTGTGCGTCCCCGGAGAGAGCTCTGCGCAGTGGAACATGCATCGGGCCCTCGCTACTCCTGACTTCTGTAGCGAGGCCCCGTGCATGCACAGTTACACTGCGCAGAGCGCTCTCCAGAGACACGCAGCTCTCACATCACCAGGACATGAGAACTGCGTAAAATCTTCATGCAGAGCGCAGCACTCAGGGGGCGTGTGACTCCACGTCACTAGGACCTGGAGTTGAAGAAAATGCATATGCGAATAAGGGGGGCAGGCTTAGGCACCTTCCTCCGGGACCCAAAGTGTGACTGCCGGCGGGGGACTCACCTGCAGAGAGCAACTAAAGGGGGTGAATTATGGGACTTTACAGGACGAAAACTCGGTGGCAACCCAACAAAAAAATGTAAGTAACCAATATATGGACTCCTGTTCACACACACTATAACCCAGTATATTGGGTTAAGTGTGGGTGAACTTGCTGATAGTTTTCCTTTAAGCAAAGGAGAGGAAAGAAGCTTGATAACAGGAAAAAGGAGAAGTTTAGTCTAGATGTTTTTCACAGTTTATTAAATTTGTTTGAACTATTGATTTATATAAAGTCTGTTGAAACGAGAATGTGGAATGGTGGGGGGAATTTACTAAAATGTCTAATTCTTGGACAGTGCAAACATAGATGGGTAGACTTTAATGCACCAGATTTATCACAGTGGCTCAGGCTGATAATTCTGGCATATATGTAGACTGGCTAATTGTAGTTTACACCAAATATTAGTTGGTTTACTTCAGGCAAAGGTAATATATAGGGATCGACCGATATCGTTTTTTTAGGGCCGATACCGATAATCGGTGCAGGTTAGGGCCGATAGCCGATAACTTACACCGATATTTCGGTATAAGTTATCGGCTATTTAACTCCCTGCGACACCGCTGCAGATCATTGATTTAAAGCGGGCGCTTTAAATCAATGATCTGCAGTGGCTTTTGCGGGGCCATAGGCCGCCACCCGCTTCTCTCCCCTACCTGCCAGGGTGCTCCGGGCCAATCATCCATCGTTCCTGTAGTGTCCGGGGGCGTTCCGGGTGGAGGGTGGTCCGGTCCGGGCTGTCCTTCTTCTCCGGCGGGCCTCTTCTCCACTCTGGGCAGGCTCCGGCCTAGTACGCTGCATAGACGTCGCTGCACAGTGACGCCCGTGCGCAGCGACGCACCTGACGACACGGCCTAGCGGCGTCTATGCAGCGTACTAGGCCGGAGCCTGCCCGGAGTGGAGAAGAGGCCCGCCGGAGAAGAAGGACAGCCCGGACCGGACCACCCTCCACCCGGAACGCCCCCGGACACTACATGAAGGAAGGATGGCCTGGACGACCCCCATTACGGGTAAGTTTAATTTTTTTATTCACTCGGAGGGTGGGGGAGGGGCCCGACCGGTATAGCGGTATGGGAAAAAATCCATACTGGTATACCGCCTAGCATCACGGTGGGGGGTGCGACGCGGTGCGGTGGGTCGGAGGTGCGGTGCGGCGGGTCGAGGGGGTGGCGGTCACGGTGCGGTGGGGGCGGTGCGGGGGGCGGGGCATTATCGGCTTATCGGCAAGATAATTGCCGATACCGATAATGCCCAAAATCGTGATTATCGGCCGATAATATCGGCCATACCGATAATCGGTCGATCCCTAGTAATATACCAAAACTTTGGATCATGATATTTAGGCCATGTTCCTTTTACCCATGCCACACTGCCCCCTAATCGGACAAGGCTAATTTTTCTGTTGTCTTTCAGTCACATAGCATAATAAATGTGTTTCAAGCTTAAAGGGGTATTCCAGGAATGTTTTTCATTTGACTTATGCTACAGGGGCTGTAAAGTTAGTGTAGTTCATAATATAGTGTCTGTACCTGTGTATGACGGTTTTCTCACAATTCTTCTGTGATTTTCACCCCAATATTTATTTTTAACAGCATACAAAATGACTGTTGTCTCAGATTTTTCCCAGGTTGCAACGCGGCCGAGACCTGACTCACTTGTCAGCTGATGACAGGGAGCCTGTCTGCCTAAATGGGTGGAGCGATTGCTTGGTGGGAGAGAGATCAATCTGTAACTAATGCAACAGCTGTAGGCACCCTGATTGAAGACCACAGATCTTTTGAATGGATGCATCTAATTTATGTTTCAATGGGTGGGGTGGCTGAGGGAGGAAAATGGAATTATGGGATTTATAGGCAAAAAAAGAAAAGTCAAACAGGAAATACCAGTTCACAAAAAGCTAGCCACAGTATTATGGTAATCTCATGACATAGCCATTTATCCCCAAGACAAGCGCAGATCATTCCTAAGCATGTCCATTACTGCCTGCCAGGTATGTACTAAAATCCCCTTATGGTGGATAACCCCTTTAAGCTACTCAGAAATGGAAAAGGAAATCAATCCATAAAGTCCAAGACAAACAGTTGCCATGTGCTGTATATTAGAAAATTACAAGGGACCACTACATAACATTTGTTCTAGCGCCACTGTAAATTTTTAACAAATTATTGGCCAGCACATATATTATATATATATTAAACATTCAACAGTTCTTGCCCCTTCGCTGATGAATCTAGAGGTACAGACAAAACCCACAAGGAGGTTACAGGGTTGTGAGAATGGCTACACAAAGGGGTAGTTTGGGGGAAGGGTAGTAGGTTTGACACTCCCTGGGACAGAAAAGGTATATTCTGACCAAGCCCATTTTTAGGTAGAGTACTTCATGTATTTGTGGTGCTAACAAATGCTCCTAGTTACATGTTAAAAGTTTTGAATTATCAGTGTCTATGTGTAGACTAGAATGAGTGGGGAGAGAAGCGCATGGCTGCATGCTTCTCTCCCTGATCTATGTCTATGGAGTGAGAAGGTTTCATAGACTTGCATTATGGGACCATCTTGGTCGCATAGAGACAGCAAAGAATGCAGTAAACGTGCACCTCCCACAGCTTGTTCTAGTGATCACTCAGTCCCCCCACAGATCAAAGCTTTTTATATGTTTGTAATTTTTTATAAAAAAAATTTCAGGTGTGTTTGAGGAAATATAAAGAACTTGGGAAGTGGTACCGTGATTTAAACTGACTTGCTAGTTGAAAAGTTATATTATCCAAAACCAACACTGCCTTGGGATCTAGTCAGTAGAAGGCAATTGAATGATGGTCTATGGTGATAAATCTCACTCTACAGCTATCCACCTGTTGTAAAACTATAACTTCAAGCATGCTCCATCTGCCTGCAGAAACCTTAAAGGGGTACCGCCCCTAGACACCTTATCCCCTATCCCAGCGAACCGGACCCCTGCAATCTCCCTGCTGCACCCGGCATTCGTTTAGGGTGTCGGGTGCAGCGCCGGAGGCTCGTGACGTCACGGCCATGCCACCTCAATGCAAGTCTATGGGAGGGGGCGTGACGGCCGTCATGCCCCCTCCCATAGACTTGCATTGTGGGGGCATGGCCGTGACGTCATGATCTGGGCGTGACTGTGACGTCACGTGCTTCCGCCCTGCATTGCCAATCATCCGGCATAGAGCGAAGTTCGCTCAGTGCACCGGATGTCCGGGGTGCCACTGCCGAGATTGTGGGGGTCCCCAGCAGCAGGACCCCACGATCGGACATCTTATCCACCTTTCTTTGGATAGGGGATAAGATGTCTAGGGGCGGAGTACTCCTTTAAAGTTCTAATTTTACAACAGCTGGGCAGCCAAATGTTGTAGATTTCAACCATCCTATTCACGGGAAAAAAGGTATTTGAAGAAGTCAGCAGAAATAGCTGTTTGCTGAATAAATGCTCATTTAACAGTTATCTAAAGTATATGGATTCCTTTGTTGACTCGTGGTAACAGCAAAGACTTTTAAAAACCCTTATAATACGAATCTACTTTCAAAAAGCTAACAATGTATTTTTTGACTGACAGCACCCTCAAACTGCAGGTGGTATTTTATTGTATTCTGAATGTCAACTATAACCCCTAAAAATTATATGTAGGGCACTACAAGTGCTCCAAGACTTTTGATTTTCACGCTTTAAAACTACACTGATCAAAAAAATAAAGGTAACACTTAACCCCTTAAGGACTGAGCCCTTTTTCACCTTAAGGACTCGGCCATTTTTTGCAAATCTAACCACTGTCACTTTAAACATTAATAACTCTGGAATGCTTTTAGTTATCATTCTGATTCCGAGATTGTTTTTTCGTGACATATTCTACTTTAACTTAGTGGTAAAATTTTTTGGTAACTTGCATCCTTTCTTGGTGAAAAATCCCAAAATTTGATGAAAAATTTGAAAATTTTGCATTTTTCTAACTTTGAAGCTCTCTGCTTGTAAGGAAAATGGATATTCCAAATAATTTTTTTTTTTTATTCACATATACAATATGTCTACTTTATATTTGCATCATAAAATTGATGAGTTTTTACTTTTGGAAGACACCAGAGGGCTTCAAAGTTCCGCAGCAATTTTCCAATTTTTCACAAAATTTTGAAACTCGCTTTTTTTCAGGGACCAGTTCAGGTTTGAAGTGGATTTGAAGGGTCTTCATATTAGAAATACCCCATAAATGACCCCATTATAAAAACTGCACCCCCGAAAGTATTCAAAATGACATTCAGTAAGCGTTTTAACCCTTTACGGGTTTCACAGGAATAGCAGCAAAGTGAAGGAGAAAATTCACAATCTTCATTTTTTACACTCGCATGTTCTTGTAGACCCAATTTTTGAATTTTTGCAAGGGGTAAAAAGGAGAAAATTTTTACTTGTATTTGAAACCCAATTTCTCTCGAGTAAGCACATACCTCATATGTCTATGTAAAGTGTTCGGCGGGCGCAGTAGAGAGCTCAGAAGGGAAGGAGCGTCAAATGGTTTTTGGGGGGCATGTCACCTTTAGGAAGCCCCTATGGTGCCAGAACAGCAAAAAACCCCACATGGCATACCATTTTGGAAACTAGACCCCTCGGGGAACGTAACAAGGGGTAATGTGAACCTTAATACCCCACAGGTGATTCACGACTTTTGCATATGTAAAAAAAAAAAAAATGTTTTTATCTAAAATGCTTGGTTTCCCTAAAGTTTTACATTTTTAAAAAGGGTAATAGCAGAAAATACCCCCCAAAATTTGAAGCCCAATTTCTCCCGATTCAGAAAACACCCCATATGGGGGTGAAAAGTGCTCTGCTGGCGCACTACAGGTCTCAGAAGAGAAGGAGTCACATTTGGCTTTTTTGAAGGAAATTTTGCTCTGGGGGCATGCCGCATTTAGGAAGCCCCTATGGTGCCAGGACAGCAAAAAAAAAACACATGGCATACCATTTTGGAAACTAGACCCCTCAGGGAACGTAACAAGGGGTAAAGTGAACCTTAATACCCTACAGGTGTTTCACGACTTTTGCATATGTAAAAAAAAATAAAAAAAATTTACCTAAAATGCTTGGTTTCCCAAAAAATTTACATTTATACAAAGGGTTAAAGCAGAAAATACCCCCCAAAATGTGAAGCCCAATTTCTCCCGATTCAGAAAACACCCCATATGGGGGTGAAAAGTGCTCTGCTGGCGCACTACAGGTCTCAGAAGAGAAGGAGTCACATTTGGCTTTTTGAAAGCAAATTTTGCTCTGGGGGCATGCCGCATTTAGGAAGCCCCTATGGTGCCAGGACCGCAAAAAAAGCCCACATGGCATACCATTTTGGAAACTAGAGCCCTCGGGGAATGTAACAAGGGGTTAAGTGAACCTTAATACCCCACAGGCGTTTCACGACTATTGCATATGTAAAAAAAATAAAAAAATTTTATCTAAAATGCTTCTTTTCCCAAAAACTTTACATTTTTAAAAAGGGTAAAAGCAGAAAATACCCCACAAAATTTGAAGCCCAATTTCTCCCGAGTACGGCGATACCCCATATGTGACCCTTAACTGTTGCCTTGAAATACGACAGGGCTCCAAAGTGAGAGCGCCATGTGCATTTGAGGCCTAAATTAGGGATTGCATAGGGGTGGACATAGGGGTATTCTACGCCAGTGATTCCCAAACAGGGTGCCTCCAGCTGTTGCAAAACTCCCAGCATGCCTGGACAGTCAACGGCTGTCCGACAATACTGGGAGTTGTTGTTTTGCAACAGCTGGAGGCTCTGTTTTGGAAACCGTGGCGTACCAGACGTTTTTCATTTTTATTGGGGAGGGGAGGGGGGCTGTGTAGGGGTATGTGTATATGTAGTGTTTTTTTACTTTTTATTTTATTTTTTGTGGTAGTGTAGTGTAGTGTTTTTAGGGTACAGTCGCACGGGCGGGGGTTCACAGTAGTTTCTCGCTGGCAGTTTGAGCTGTTGCAGAAAATTTGCTGCAGCTCAAACTTGCAGCCCGATACTTACTGTAAGCCTCCGCCCATGTGAGTGTACCCTGTACGTTCACATTGGGGGGGACATCCAGCTGTTGCAAAACTACAACTCCCAGCATGCGCTGACAGACTGTACATGCTGAGAGTTTTAGTTTTGCAACAGCTGTAGGCACACTGGTTATGTATCACGGAATTTGTGACCTTACTCAGTGTTTCAAAACCAGTGTGCCTCCAGCTGTTGCAAAACTACAACTCCCAGCATGTACGGTGCATGGTGTAAGGTGACTGCTGGGAGTTGTAGTTTGCAACAGCTGGAGGCACACCGGTCGTGAAACACTGAGTTAGGTAAAAAAAACTCTTAAGTTTCACAACCAGTGTGCCTTCAGCTGTTGCAAAACTACAACTCTCAGCAGTCACCGACAGGGCATGCTGGGAGTTGTAGTTATGCAACCAGCAGATGCACCACTACAACTCCCAGCATGCACTTTAGCTGTTTGTGCAAGCTGGGAGTTGTAGTTATACAACAGCTGAAGGTACACTTTTCCATAGAAAAAATGTGCCTCCAGCTGTTGAAAAACCATAAGTCCCAGCATGCCCATAAGGGAATGCTGGGAGTTGTGGTGGTCTGCCTCCTGCTGTTGCATAACTACAGCTCCCAGCATGCCCTTTTTGCATGCTGGGAGCTGTTGCTAAGCAACAGCAGGAGGCTGTAACTCACCTCCTGCTGCTGCTCCATCACAGGACTGTCCCTCGCCGCCGCCGTCGCTCCTGGGGCCCCGATCCCAACATTGACGCCAGGGATCGGGGTCGTCTTCCCGCACCCGCTCACGCCCTCCGGAAGAGGGGCGGAGTGGGTGCGGGAGTGACACCCGCAGCAGGCGCCCTGATTGGTCTGCCGGTAATCCGGCCGACGAATCAGGGCGATCGTGAGGTGGCACCAGTGCCACCTCACCCCTGCAGGCTCTGGCAGAGACGGCCCCGAACAGCCAGTAATTCCGGGTCACCGGGTCACTGGAGACCCGATTGACCCGGAATCGCCGCAGATCGCTGGACTGAATTGATCGCCGACATGGGGGGCATAATGACCCCCCTGGGCGATATGCCGGGATGCCTGCTGAACGATTTCAGCAGGCATCCGGCTCCGGTCCCCAACCGGCTAGCGGTGGGGGCCGGAATTCCCACGGGCGTATGGATACGCCCTGCGTCCTTAAGGACTCGGGATGCAGGGCGTATCCATACGCCCTGCGTCCTTAAGAGGTTAAAGGGGTACTCCGGCGCTTAGACATCTTATCTTAAAATGCCTGATTGCGGGGGTCCCGCCGCTGGGGACCCCCATGACCTTGCATGCAGCACCCCAGTTAAAATCAGTCCCCGGAGCATGTTCGCTCCGGATCCGATTACTGGCGACCACAGGGCCGACGGCGTGTGACATCACGCCTCCTCCCCCGTGTGACGTCACGCTCCGCCCCTCAATGCAAGCCTATGGGAGGGGGCGTGACAGCTGTTCCAGCGGAGCGTGACGTTACACGGGGGCAGAGGTGTGACATCACACGCCGCCTGCCCCGTGGTCGCCGGTAATCAGACCCGGAGCGCACATGCTCCGGGAACTGATTTTAACTGGGGTGCTGCGTGCAAGATCACGGGGGTCCCCAGCGGTGGGATAGGGGATAAGATGTCTAAGCGCAGGAGTACCCCTTTAAACAACACAATGTAACTCCAAGTCAATTAAGGCAATTAGCAAGATAACCCCAATAAAGGAGTGGTTCTGCAGGTGGTGACCACAGACAACTTCTCAGTTCCAATGCTTCCTGGCTGATGTTTTGGTAACATTTGAATGCTGGCAGTGCTTTCACTCTAGTGGTAGCATGAGACAGAGTCTACAACCCACACAAGTGGCTCAGGTAGTGCAGCTCATCCAGGATGGCACATCAATGTGAACTGTGGCAAGAAGGTTTGCTGTGTCTGTCAGAGTATTGTCCAGAGCATGGAGGTGCTACCAGGAGAGGGCAACAACCCAGCAGCAGGACCGCTACCTCCGCCTTTTTGCAAGGAGGAGCAAGAGGAGCACTGCCAGAGCCCTGCAAAATTACATCCAGCAGGCCACAAATGTGCATGTGTCCACTCAAATGGTCAGAAACAGACTCCATGAGGCTAGTATGAGGGCTCGACATCCACAGGTGGGGGTTGTGCTTACAGCTCAACACCGTGTAGGACATTTGGCATTTGCCAGAGAACACCAAGATTGGTCAATTCTGGCCCCCTGTGCTCTTCACAGATGAGAGCAGGTTCACACTGAGCACATGTAACAGACGTGACAGAGTCTGAAGATGCCGTGGAGAACGTTCTGCCTGTCTGCAACATCCTCCAGCATGACCGGTTTGGCAGTGGGTCAGTAATGGTGTGGGGTGGCATTTCTTTGGGGGGGCCACACAGCCCTCCATGTGCTTGCTAGAGGTAGCCTGACTACCATTAGGTGCCGAGATGAGATCCTCAGACCCCTTGTGAGACCATATGCTGGTGCCATTGGCCCTCGGTTCCTCCTAATGCAAGAATATGCTAGACCTAATGTGGCTGAAGTGGGTCCCTTAAAAAAAATTTGGAGCAGTGTAGTATCTGCCAGTTTTAAGGACAAGGCAACAGTGCACATATTCGCAACAATGTAATACAAAAGCTAAAGTGATTTTCCTCATTTGCTCTCTTAAATCCAGCAACAAAGCAAACTTTATGAGTAAGATTTGTCAATATAAGTCAGTACATGAATACTACATCCTAAAAACGGATTAATGTACAGCAGATAACCCCTCCTGTTACAGCTTGAGGGGATAACAGGGGATTTTCTAACACATGCTGCTAGACTCTGGCCTGGTATAGTTCAACACTAGATGACCTTGTTTCACAGCAAAGTGCTGGATTATAGGCGTATTTCTCATGTTACTGGTAATGGTAGACCCAGACAGCGATATCTGAAACACAGGATCACTATGTTTCAAATGCTGGCCTGACAAATTATGGTTCAGCTTTTAAAGGAATTTTTTTTATTTTTTTTGCTATTATGCCTGGGCTGCCACAACTAAAATAATAAACCATAACTTACTTTCCGCTGCACCCCCAGTGTCGCTAAAATTGTTCTCTCGTCCTCCAAGTCTAGTCTTCTTTCTGATTTTGGTGCACGACATGTCAGGCACCAAAAGCAGGAAGAAAACTTTGGTTGGAGGAGTGACAGAAGACAAGTTATAGTGTTTATTATTTTTGTAGGCAGCCTGGGGACAATAGAACCCCTTTAACCGTTACAGGTACGCACTGGCATCCTGGGACTTAAGGACCCAGGGCGTACCTGTAGGCCATGAACGTTTCCGTTTACCGCCGGTAATCGTTCAGCAGGTATCCCGTTCAGCAGGTATCCCTAAGAACGGCGATTTGCAGCAATTCAGACCTGCGATTTGCAGCTATTCCAGGTCAATCGGGTCTCCGGTGACCGGCAAAAAAAAAAAGGGTGACTGGTACTGTCCAAGACAGCACCAGTCACCCTTGCCCAGCAGGACTGAGGTGGCACGGGTGCCACCTCACAATCGCACGATCGGTCGGCCGAGAACGGCCAACTAATCACGGGACCTGCTAGGCGGTGATCGGTGGCGTCCCGGTGGCAGAGGAGGTCCCTTACCTGTTCCGATGGGCGGCGGGGATCCCTGGAGGCAGCCGCAAGGACCCTGGTGGTGGCGGCAGCCGAAGCCTACAGCAGGAGGTAAGCGCTGATTGCCTCCTGCTGTTGCTTAGGAACAACAACCAGCATGCACAGCCAAAGGGCATGCTAGGAATTGTAGTTTTTCAACAACTGGAGGCACACCGATTAAGTAAAAAACTCTGTATTTTGCAACCAGTGTACCTCCCCCTCCCCATGTGAATGTACAGGGTACATTCACACGTGCGGGGGTTTACAGTGGGTTTCCCACTGCAAGTTTGAGATGCAGCTAATTTTCAGCCGCAGCTCAAACTCCCAGTGGGAAACGCGCTGTAAACTCCTGCCTGTGTGAATGTACCCTAAAAACACTTCACTACACTACATTAAAGAGTAAAACACTACATATACACACATCCTTACACAGTTAACCCCCCACCACCACCATAACCACCAACAAAAAAAATAAAAAAGTCTTGTATGGCAGTGTTTTCAAAATGGAGCCTCCAGCTGTTGCAAAAAAGCAGCTCCCAGTATTGCCGGACAGCCACTGACTGTACAGGCATGCCGTAGGGTACTTTGGTGGCGGAGGCAAGAGTAATGCTTGGATCCAGGTCCGGCTCTATGCAATCCCTAATTTAGGCCTCAAATGCGCATGGTGCTCTCACTTTGGAGCCCTGTTGTATTTCAAGGCAACAGTTGGGGGGCCACATATGGGGTATTTCCGTATTCGGGAGAAATTGTGTTACAAATTTTGGGGGGCTTTTTCTCCTTTAAACCCTTATGAAAAGGTAAAGTTGGGGTCTACACTAGTATGTTAGTGTAAAAAGTTTAACCCCTTAAGGACCAAGGACATACAGGTACGTCCTTGGTCCTGCTCCCGTGATATAACGCGGGGTTACACGGTAACCCCGCATCATATCACGGCGGGCCTGGCGTCATAGTGAAGCCGGGACCCGCCGATCGCGGCGCAGTGCGCTATTAACCCTTTAACCCTTTAGCTCAGCGGCTAAAAGCAACAGTAAAAGCTGGCGGTTAACTCAGTGGACTGTTCAGGATAGCCGCGGCGAAATCGCATCCCGAACAGCTTACAGGACAGCGGGAGGGCCCCTACCTGCCTCCTCGCTGTCCGATCGCCGAATGACTACTCAGTGCCTGAGATCCAGGCATGAGCAGTCAAGCGGCAGAATCATCGATCACTGGTTTCCTATGAGAAACCAGTGATCAATGATAAAGATCAGTGTGTGCAGTGTTATAGTCTCCTATGGGAGCTATAACACTGCAAAAGAAAAGGGATAAAAAAAAAGTGAAAGAATATCATTTAACCCCTCCCCTATTAAAAGTTTGAATCACCCCCCTTTTCCCATAAAAAAAAAACAGTGTAAATAAAAATAAAAATAAACATATATGGTATCACCGCGTGCGGAAATGTCCGAATTATAAAAATATATCCTTAATTAAACCGCTCGGTCAATGGCATGTGCGCAAAAAAATTCCAAAGTCCAAAATAGTGCATTTTTGGTCACTTTTTATATCATTTAAAAATGAATAAAAAGCGATCAATAAGTCCTATCAATGCAAAAATGGTACCGTTAAAAACTTCAGATCACGCCCCATGCACATACCGCCCCATGCACAGAAAAATAAAAAAGTTATAGGGGTCAGAAGATGACAATTTTAAACGTATTAATTTTCCTGCATGTAGTTATGATTTTTTCCAGAAGTACGACAAAATCAAACCTATATAAGTAGGGTATCATTTTAATCGTATGGACCTACAGAATAAAGATAAGGTGTCATTTTTATCAAAAAATGTACTACGTAGAAACGGAAGCCCCCAAAAGTTACAAAACAGCGTTTTTTTTTTCAATTTTGTCGCACAATAATTTTTTTTTCTGTTTCACCGTAGATTTTTGGGCAAAATGACTGACGTCATTACAAAGTAGAATTGGTGGCGCAAAAAATAAGCAATCATATGGATTTTTGGGTGCAAAATTGAACGAGTTATGATTTTTTAAAGGCAAGAAGCAAAAATCGAAAATGCAAAAACGGAAAAAACCCCGGTCCTTAAGGGGTAAAATTTTTACACTAACATGCTGCTGTTGTCCCAGTTTTCATTTTCACAAGAGGTAAAAGGAAAAAAAAGACCCCCAAAATTTGTAACGCAATTTCTACTGAGTACGGAAATACCCTATATGTGGGCGTTAATTGCTCTGCGGGCGCACTACAGGGCCCAGGAGTGAAAGCGCACCATGTACATTTGAGGCCTAAATTGGTGATTTGCACTCGGGTGGCTAATAGTTACAGCGGTTCAGACAAAAATGCAAAAAATAAATAAAAACACCCACATGTGACCACATTTTGGGAACTACACCGCTCACGGAACGTAACAAGGGGTATAGTGAGCCTTAACACCCCACAGGTGTTTGACAAATTTTCGTTTAGAAAAATTAGATTTTTTTCACAAAAATGCTGGTGTTACCCCAAATTTTTCTTTTTCACAAGGGGTAATAGGAAAAAAGCCCCCAAAAATCTGTAAAACTATTTCTTCTGAGTAAGGAAATACCCCATATGTGGATGTTAAGTGCTCTGTGGGCGCACTACAGGACTCAGAAGGGAAAGAGCAAAATTTGGTATTTGGAAAGAGAATTTGGATGGAATTAAAGGCCATGTGCGTGTACACAGCCCACATGGTGCCAGAACAGTGGTCCCCCCCACATGTGTCCCCATTTTGAAAACTACACCCCTCACAGAACTTAACAAGGGGTGCAGTGAGCATTTACACCCCACAGGCGTCTGACAGATTTTTCAATTGCACAGCCCACTGTTCCAAAGATCTGTCAAACGCCAGTGGAGTTTAAATGCTGTGAGGGGTGTAGTTTCCGAAATAGGGTTACATGCGGGGGGGGATGGGGTCCACTGTTCTGGTAGCACATGGCCTCCGACTATTCCAACCAAATTCTCTCTCCAAAAGCCCAATGGTGCTCCTTTTCTTCTGAGCCCTATAGTGTGCCTGCAGAGCATTTAACATCCCCATATGGGGTATTTCCATACTCAGAGGAAGTGGGGTTACAAATTTTGGGGGTCTTTTTCTCCTATTACCCCTTGTGAAAATGAAAAATTCGACGTAACACCAGCATTTAGTGAAAAAAATAAAATTTTTCATTTTCACGTACATATTTTGCGAAAATTTGTTAATCACCTGTGGGGCATTTAGGCTCACTATACGCTATGTTACGTTCCTTGAGGGGTGTAGTTTCCCAAATAGTGTGCCATGTGTTATTTTTTGCTGTTCTGGCATCATGGGGGCTTCCTAAATGCGACATGCCCCCTCAAAACCATTTCATCAAAATTTGCTCTCCAAAAGCCTTGCTCCTTCCCTTCTGAGCCCTCTAGTGCACCCACAGATCCCTTTGCATCCACATATGAGGTATTTCCTTACTTGAGAGAAATGGGGTTACAAATTTTAGGGGGCTTTTTTTCCTATGACCCCTTGTGAAAATGAAAAATTTGGGGTAACACCAGCATTTTAGTGAAAAAAAATCTAATTTTTCATTTTCACGTCCCACTTTAACAAAAGTTTTTCACTCACCTGTAGGGTGTCAAGGCTCACTATAGGGTTTAGTTTCCCAAATAGTGTGCCATGTTTTGTAAAAATGGAAAAAAAAAATGGGTCTACGAGAACATATAAGTGTAAAAAATGAAGATCTTAAATTTTCTACTCAACCTTGCTGCTATTCCTGTGAAACACCTAAAGGGTTAACAAACTTTTTGAATGTCACTTTGAGTGGTGCAGTTTTCATAATGGGGTCAATTATGGGGTACTTAGAACATAAAGACCCTCAAATTCACTTCAAAACTGAATTGATCCCTAAAAAATTCAGATTTTGAAATTTTCGAGAAAAATTAGAAAATTGCTGCTAAAGTCTTCAAAAAGTAAAAGCATGTCTTCAAAAAGTAAAAACATGTCAACTTTATGATGTCAACATAAAGTAGACATATTGTATATGTGAATCAATATATAATTTATTTGGAATGTCCATTTTCCTTATAAGCAGATAGCTTCAAAGTTCGAAAAATGCAACACTTTCAAATTTTTTATGACATTTTTTATGAAAATTTACCACTAACATAAAGTAGAATATGTCAAGGAAAAACAATATCAGAATCTAATTCATAAGTTAAAGCATCCCAGAGTTATTATTGCTTAAAGTGACAGTGGTCAGATTTGCAAAAAATGCTCTGATTTTTAAAGGGGTACTCCAGTGGAAAACATTTTTTTTTTTTTATAAACTTGTGCCACAAAGTTAAACAGATTTGTAAATTACTTCTATTTAAAAAATCTTAATCCTTCCAGTACTTATCAGCTGCTGTATACTACAGAGGAAGTTGTATTTCTTTCTGGAATTCATCTCAGCCTGACCACAGTGCTCTCTGCTGACACCTCAAACCGGTGAGTGCCATGGTCACCCAAGGTTCATTGATCCACAGGGCTAAGGCTAGGTCTACATATGTCAGTTGTGTCAGGCTAGTTTTTTTTTTTACTAAACTGTTCACAACTGATGGCACGACTGATGCTCAAAAAGTGCATAAATTGTCATCAGTCAAAACCATCATTTGCCATCAGTTTTAAGTTTTGTACAACTAGCCCACAAGGATTGACGATGCCTACCTTGAAAATAAAGCCGTGGGGAAAGGTGAACAATAAAAAAAAAATGTTATTGCTCAAACCAGGGTGCCTCTAGCATTAGACAGGGTGCATCCAGCCCTAGAACTCCCAACATGCCTGCTGGGAGCCACAGGAAGTTGTAGTTTTGCAACAGCAGGAGTCACCCTGGTTGTGTAGTATTTGTTGTACCAGTCCTCCAAGCTTCGACTGTACTTTCTGTACAGTGCTTTTGCAGTGCTGGAGGGAACTGACAATGGACGCCGCATATATATAAAGGGGGCCTAACAAACACTAGCCCATCTGGTCTGATCCCACAGAACAGCTATTGTATAACAAATTGCAGAAAAAGTTACTGCTGGATATGATAATCCTATATCAGTTTTGCTTGTCATCTAAATTAATAAGTTGTTTTTTTTTAGAATGGGATTTAAGAAGTGTTACTAGAAATGTTTGAAACTCACAGTAAAACCATGATAGGGCACTCTGACATTACAAAAAGTTATGCTGACCTCAACATCTGCACTGCAACCAGTCAACTACTCAACAAGGCTGTACTGAGAGTTCTCGCAAAAACCATTAACAATGTTCTAAAATTGTGTATCCTGCTTGCAAAAAATTCTCCTACATCACTTGCACAGTACAATTAGGCCATGTTCATGTGCATTGCAGATTCCATAACCAATGCTGGACAAAAAAAATTTCTTACAAGTGAGTTAATTGGATTATCCCTACAAACAACACTTTTACCCTAAGTACAAAATAGAGAAACACAAACATGAAAAGATAGGGGTACAAAAAATTAGAAGAATACTATATAGTAATTGCAGTCACATGAACCCTTTAAATGATGAAAGCCTAAATATGAACCCCCATATAGAACATACTACAAAAAATTTGAGCCACGTAAGAATGAATGTATAACAATGAAAAAATATTATTTTTCATATATAATTACATAAATTAGGTCATACAATATAAACCATTTTTAAAAGGAAGAATGGAGCAACAAAGAGGTGACAACCCAGTATCCATCCTCCACTAGGAACATTACATTTAAGTTATAGTGCAATACCATAAAGGGTCAACAGGGTATGCCCAAGATGGCGGGATAACAACAGAAGCAATGTCAAGTAGACATATATAATCATTGTCGCCCGGATTAATCAAACTGTGAGAGACAGAAACGGAAGAGATCGTCCCACAGTAACCAATCACAGCTCAGCTTTTACTTTACCTTGTTAAGGTAGGAAAGCTGAGCTGTGATTGCTTGTTATGGGAAAATCTCAGTGCATTTCATAGTATTAAAGAACAGCATTAAAGTGCTGGCTGCAACAGGCTATGAATTAAGTTACACAATGCACTCCCGTCATACTCACACCAGCCACTGTCAATAGAAAATAACCAGCATGAGTCCCAGAGGTCACAACCTCAACATGTGTTTTGGTCCCAATGACCTTCATCCAGAGGTGGCTAAATCCCAAATGTTCACACAATAGGAGATAAATATATTGTGAGGGATCCCGCCTCTGGGACCCAAGATATCTTAACAATTGGAGTCCTGAGTCTCCTGTCTGCATGGATTGGTGATCACATGTGTAACGATGCTGGATGTGGATCCTCCGACCTGTGTGGCAGATGACACAGGCCGTATCAGGGAGCAGAGTCTAAGGTGCAGCTGGTGTTCAACAGAGCCCGCCGCAAGGCAGGACGGGCTTGCTGCGGCAGGCGACACCCAGGTCACTACCCCCGATATGACTCGACCACACAGGTAGCTGGGCAAGATGAGGTACAGATGGATGAGGCAGAGGCGTAGTTGGACTTAGCAGAAGGTCAAGGCAGGCGGCAATGGTGCGTAGTCAAATAACGTAGCGGAAGGGTCAAATATATGGGTAAGGCAAACAGACAATAGGGAACACTTAATCTCAAGCTAGGGGCACTGAAGATCCGGCAGGGAAGAGGAGGAGGAGCTGGTTTAAATAACATATGGGAAGGACCAGGCACCAATTAGTAATACGCTGGCCCTTTAAATCTGGAGAAGGCGGGGGCGTACGCGCAGGGAACCAGAGAGCTGGGCATAAGCAGGTAACGAACGCAGTCCCGCCGGGGGAAGGAGGCGGTGAGCGCTCATGGTAAGAGCACCGAATTTCCTTGATGATATAAACATTAGAGGTACCTGAGATGGGAGTAGGAGAAATGTCTCTTTTAGAGAAGCAGTTATGGATAACAGGTTCCAAGAGGGAGACATGAAAAGAAGAAGGCAGATGGAGAGAATAAGCCACGGAATTTCAACGTTTCTTGATCTTGTATGGACCCAAATAATGAGGACCCAGTTTATAACTGGCTATCTTAAAGCAAATATATTTGGATGACAATCATACTCTGTCTCCAGGAGAGAATTCGGGAGGAGAATGCCTTTTCATATGGGACGTAGCATATAAAAGGCAATGACAAGTCTTCTGCCAGATGGAGGTGAAATTCCGCACTTGTTCATCAGCCATGGGAACTCTGGAGGAAGAAGACAAGGGAAGAGGAGGACGAGGATGAAGTCCATAGACCATAAAGAAAGGCGAAGTCCCAGTGGATTCAGAGTCCCTATAATTGTAAATTCTGCCCAGGGAAGTAAATCGTCCCAGTCGTCTTGACGAGCAGAAACAAAATGGCAAAGATAGTCTCCCAAGACCTGGTTCACCCTTTCGACCTGACCATTGGATTTGGGGTGATAAGCTGAGGAAAAGTCCAATTTAACTTGGCAATGTGAGCAGAGGGCCCTCCAGAATTTAGAGACAAACTGGACTCCATGATCAGATACAATATTAGACGGCAATCCATGAAAGTGAAAGATATGGCAAAGGAAAAGCTTAGCAAGCTGTGGTGCAGATGGTAATCCTGGCAGAGGCAAAAATGAGCCATTTTAGAGAATCGGTCCACTACAACCCAAATGACCGTATTGCCGCCAGAAGAGGGAAGGTCTGTAATAAAGTCCATAGCAATATCGGTCCAGGGCAGCTCTGTAACTGGCAAAGGATTTAGTAGGCCAGCAGGTTTGGAAACAAAAAAGTCTTGTCCTGGGCACAGACCGAACAGGAATGGACAAAATCAACTACATCCTGTTTTAAAGTAGGCCATCAATACTGTTGAGAGATGAGCTACAAGGACTTATATATTCCGGCATGACCGGCCAGAAGAGAGGAATGACCCCATTTCAAGACTCGGAGTCTTAGACGGGGAGATACCTAAGTCTTTCCAGGAGGCAGGTGCTGAAGAGTTGCTGGCGCTGTAGAGATGAGACGATCAGGAGGATGGGATTCCTGGTCTTGAACATCTGGGGATCTAGATAGAGCGTCAGCTCGAAGATTGTTCTCTGCTGGACGGAAGTGAATAAAGAAGTCAAATCTGGAGAGACCAACGAGCCTGTCGGGGGTTGAGATGATGGGCAGTCTGAAGATAGAGCAAGTTCTTGTGGTCAGAGTAAATAGTAATCGGATGTAAAGAGCCCTCCATGAGATGACACCATTCTTCCAAAGCCAGCTTTATTGCCAAGAGCTCGCGATCTCCAATGGTATAATTTTTTTCTGCAGGAGAGAAGGTCTTAGAGAAAAAAAGGCATGTTACAATTTTTCCTAAGGGTTCTGTGCGGAATAAGACAGTACAGTCCAAATTTTCTCCATTGACTGATGAGATGTACAAAGGCTTCACAAGGCGGGATACTGGCAGACGATACTATGGAGGCATCAATAACATTTCCCATGGAACAAGAGTCAAGGAAGGCAAGAACGGAAATAGTCTCTTTGGAGGGTAGAGAAAGCTGGACCGTCAAATTCAAGCAAGGAGAGGTGGTATTCACACCTAGGGAAGCCTCTCCCACAAACCCTAGGTACGAGCGTTTCCCTGTGACTGTGGACACAGAGGACAATCTCTGAGGAAATGATCCGCACTGGCGCAGTAGAGGCAAAGATTCTCAGCTTTCCTGCAGGGTCAGGCGAGACCGGTCCACCTGCATAGACTCGACTGCAGGAGGCAACATAGAAGGTTGCGGTGGTTGCTGGAAGACAGGTGTCAGACGAGGAAAGTACTGAGGTCGTGTAAACTCCCTTTCTTGACGTATTTCCTCACATCGTTCAGAGAAACGAATATCAATCAGAGATGCCAACTGTATGAGTTCCTTTAGGGTAGATGGCAATTCCCCGGCAGCGAGGACATCCTTGATATGACTAGAAAGTCGTCTCTTGAAAGTGGTGCAAAGAGCTTCATTGTTCCAAGATAACTCCGATGACGATCAGGAGGATGGGATTCCTGGTCTTGAACATCTGGGGATCTAGATAGAGCGTCAGCTCGAAGATTGTTCTCTGCTGGACGGAAGTGAATAAAGAAGTCAAATCTGGAGAGACCAACGAGCCTGTCGGGGGTTGAGATGATGGGCAGTCTGAAGATAGAGCAAGTTCTTGTGGTCAGAGTAAATAGTAATCGGATGTAAAGAGCCCTCCATGAGATGACACCATTCTTCCAAAGCCAGCTTTATTGCCAAGAGCTCGCGATCTCCAATGGTATAATTTTTTTCTGCAGGAGAGAAGGTCTTAGAGAAAAAAAGGCATGTTACAATTTTTCCTAAGGGTTCTGTGCGGAATAAGACAGTACAGTCCAAATTTTCTCCATTGACTGATGAGATGTACAAAGGCTTCACAAGGCGGGATACTGGCAGACGATACTATGGAGGCATCAATAACATTTCCCATGGAACAAGAGTCAAGGAAGGCAAGAACGGAAATAGTCTCTTTGGAGGGTAGAGAAAGCTGGACCGTCAAATTCAAGCAAGGAGAGGTGGTATTCACACCTAGGGAAGCCTCTCCCACAAACCCTAGGTACGAGCGTTTCCCTGTGACTGTGGACACAGAGGACAATCTCTGAGGAAATGATCCGCACTGGCGCAGTAGAGGCAAAGATTCTCAGCTTTCCTGCAGGGTCAGGCGAGACCGGTCCACCTGCATAGACTCGACTGCAGGAGGCAACATAGAAGGTTGCGGTGGTTGCTGGAAGACAGGTGTCAGACGAGGAAAGTACTGAGGTCGTGTAAACTCCCTTTCTTGACGTATTTCCTCACATCGTTCAGAGAAACGAATATCAATCAGAGATGCCAACTGTATGAGTTCCTTTAGGGTAGATGGCAATTCCCCGGCAGCGAGGACATCCTTGATATGACTAGAAAGTCGTCTCTTGAAAGTGGTGCAAAGAGCTTCATTGTTCCAAGATAACTCCGATGCCAGGGTGCGAAATCGAGTGGCATACTCGCCCCCAGAGGAGTTGCCCTGGGAAAGACTCAGCAAAGCTCAAGCAGGTTCTTCAAAGACACCCCAGAATGCTGTCAGAAAAGCCTGGAGATTAGTTGTGAGTGGATCACTGCGATCCCATAGCGGAGTTGCCCAGGCCAAGGTCCTTCCAGTTAGGAGACTGACGACAAAGGCCACCTTTGCTTGCTCTGTAGGGAACTGTTCCGCCATGAGTTCAGTGTGCATGGAGCACTGTGTCACAAAACCATGGCAAGACTTGGAATTCCCCTCATCTTTCTCAGAAAGAGACAAACAGAGCTTAGATCCCGAGACGACTACAGGTGCGAGTGGCAACACTAAAGCAGGAGGAGGCTGTGGCTGCTGCGGTTGTTGTTGAGCAGATAGCAACTGCTGCATCATGGCGGACAAATGGCTTAACTGTTGTCCCTGCTGTGCCAACTGCTGCGACTGGAGTGCCACAATAGAAGCGAGATTCAGATTATCAGCAGAGTCTAAGGTGCCGCTGGTCTTCACCAGAGCCCGCCGCAAGGCAGGATGGGCTTGCTGCGGCAGGTGACACCCAGGTCGCTACCCTTGATATGACTCGACCACACAGGTAGCTGGGCAAGATGAGGTACAGATGGATGAGGCAGAGGCGTAGTAGGACTTAGCAGAAGGTCAAGGCAGGCGGCAAAGGTGACTCGACCACACAGGTAGCTGGGCAAGATGAGGTACAGATGGATGAGGCAGAGGCGTAGTCGGCCCCGCCGAAGGAAAGGAGGCGGCGAGTGCTCACTGTGCGCCGGACCAGAGTGCTCGCTGTGACAACATGTGCATACTGCTTCTTCATTCACTTTTTATGAAATTGTTAGAGATAGCCGAGTACAATGCTTGTCAGTCCCATATATGCCAATTAACAACTAGAAACTGCTTAGCAACGTTTTTCGCATACTCTAGCTCACTGATATAATGTATCGCTTTTGTTATTCTATCCAAGTGATTTGTTTAAGCTTTTTTCCTAACAGATCGTGTTTACATGAAGGCATGCACACACAGCAAACAGGCTTTAGAAAGCCCAGACAGAATACAAGTAAGGAGGATTATTTGATCTGTCTACAAGCATGAGTGTTACGCCTAGCGCTCCGGGCCCCCGCTCCTCCCCGGAGCGCTCACGGCGTCTTTCTCCCTGCAGCTCCCCGGTCAGTTCCGCTGACCGGGAGCGCTGCTCTGTCATGGCCGTTGGGGATGCGATTCGCACAGCGGGACGCGCCCGCTCGCGAATCGCATCCCAGGTCACTTACCCGTTCCCGTCCCCTGCTGTCATGTGCTGGCGCGCGCGGCTCCGCTCTCTAGGGCGCGCGCGCGCCAGCTCCCTGAGACTTAAAGGGCCAGTGCACCAATGATTGGTGCCTGGCCCAATTAGCTTAATTGGCTCCCACCTGGTCCCTGACTATATCTAACCTCCTCCCATGCACTTCCTGGCCGGATCTTGTTGCCCTTGTGCCTAGTGAAAGCGTTTTGTGTGTTAAAAAACCTGTGTACCAGAACTTCTGCTATCTCCCCTGACTACGAACCTTGCCGCCTGCCCCCGACCTTCTGCTACGTCCGACTTTGCTTCTGCCTACTCCCTTGTACCTCGCCTATCTTCAGCAGCCAGAGAGGTGAGCCGTTGCTAGTGGATACGACCTGGTCACTACCGCCGCAGCAAGACCATCCCGCTTTGCGGCGGGCTCTGGTGAAAACCAGTAGTGTCTTAGAACCGGTCCACTAGCACGGTCCTCGCTATCCCTCTCTGGCACAGAGGATCCACCTCCTGCCAGCCGGCATCGTGACAGTAGATCCGGCCATGGATCCCGCTGAAGTTCCTCTGCCTGTTGTCGCTGACCTCCCTACGCTGGTCGCCCAGCAAGCTCGTCAGATCGCCCAGCAGTCGCAACAGATAGCGCAACAAGATCACCAGCTGTCGTACTTGACCACCATGACACAGCAACTCCAGTCACAACTACAGCAAGTACAGTCGCAGCTACAGCAGCAACAACCATCTCCTCCGCCAGCTCCTGCACCCCTTCCGCGGCGAGTGGCCGCTCCTAGCCTCCGCCTGTCCTTGCCGGACAAATTTAATGGGGACTCTAAGTTTTGCCGTGGCTTTCTTTCGCAATGTTCCTTGCACTTGGAGATGATGTCGGATCAGTTTCCTACTGAAAGGTCTAAGGTGGCTTTCGTAGTCAGCCTTCTGTCTGGAAAAGCCCTGTCATGGGCCACACCGCTCTGGGACCGCGATGACCCCGTCACTGCCTCTGTACACTCCTTCTTCTCGGAAATTCGAAGTGTCTTTGAGGAACCTGCCCGAGCCTCTTCTGCTGAGACTGCCCTGCTGAACCTGGTCCAGGGTAATTCCTCCGTTGGCGAGTACGCCATACAATTCCGTACTCTTGCTTCTGAACTATCCTGGAATAATGAGGCTCTCTGCGCGACCTTTAAAAAAGGCCTATCCAGCAACATTAAAGATGTTCTGGCCGCACGAGAGACTCCTGCTAACCTGCATGAACTCATTCATCTAGCCACTCGCATTGACATGCGTTTTTCTGAGAGGCATCAAGAGCTCCGCCAGGAAAAAGACTTAGATCTCTGGACACCTCTCCCACAGTCTCCACTGCAATCTGCGCCTAGGCCTCCCGCCGAGGAGGCCATGCAAGTGGATCGGTCTCGCCTGACCCTGGAAGAGAGGAATCGCCGTAAGGAAGAGAATCTTTGTCTGTACTGTGCCAGTACTGAACATTTTTTGGTGGATTGCCCAATCCGTCCTCCACGTCTGGGAAACGCACGCTCGCACCCAGCTCTCGTGGGTGTGGCGTCTCTTGATGCCAAGTCGGCTTCTCCACGTCTCACGGTGCCTGTTCGGATTTCTACTTCAGCCAGCTCTCCCCTCTCAGCCGTGGCCTGCCTGGACTCTGGAGCTTCTGGGAATTTTATTCGGGAGTCCTTTGTGAATAAATTCCGCATTCCGGTGACCCGTCTTGTCAAGCCACTCCACATTTCCGCGGTCAACGGAGCCAGGTTGGATTGCACCGTGCGTTACCGCACGGAGCCCCTCCTAATGTGCATCGGACCTCATCACGAGGAAATTGTATTTTTTGTCCTTCCTAATTGCACTTCTGAAGTTCTCCTTGGACTACCCTGGCTTCAACACCATTCCCCAACCCTGGATTGGTCCACTGGGGAGATCAAGACTTGGGGTCCCTCTTGTTCCAAGGACTGCCTTCAACCGGTTCCCAGTACTCCCTGCCGTGACCCTGTGGTTCCTCCTGTATCCGGTCCCCCTAAGGTTATTAAGGACTCTGCCTGCCACAGGAAATGCCCTTCCCCCCCTCCCAGTCCCATCAGGCAAGCTTCTGTGTCCCCTCATGGCCCTCGTCCTGGTGTCACACTGCCCCGTGCCAGGTCTCGCCCTCTGCCCTCTCTCCCCATTCCTACTCCTGCGGTTCTGCCTGCCGTTGAGGAATCCCTCCATCCTTTCCCGGTGTCCTCATCCCAGGGGAGGCAGTTACCGGACAAAGAGAAGGGGAGACCTAAGGGGGGGGGTACTGTTACGCCTAGCGCTCCGGGCCCCCGCTCCTCCCCGGAGCGCTCACGGCGTCTTTCTCCCTGCAGCTCCCCGGTCAGTTCCGCTGACCGGGAGCGCTGCTCTGTCATGGCCGTTGGGGATGCGATTCGCACAGCGGGACGCGCCCGCTCGCGAATCGCATCCCAGGTCACTTACCCGTTCCCGTCCCCTGCTGTCATGTGCTGGCGCGCGCGGCTCCGCTCTCTAGGGCGCGCGCGCGCCAGCTCCCTGAGACTTAAAGGGCCAGTGCACCAATGATTGGTGCCTGGCCCAATTAGCTTAATTGGCTCCCACCTGGTCCCTGACTATATCTAACCTCCTCCCATGCACTTCCTGGCCGGATCTTGTTGCCCTTGTGCCTAGTGAAAGCGTTTTGTGTGTTAAAAAACCTGTGTACCAGAACTTCTGCTATCTCCCCTGACTACGAACCTTGCCGCCTGCCCCCGACCTTCTGCTACGTCCGACTTTGCTTCTGCCTACTCCCTTGTACCTCGCCTATCTTCAGCAGCCAGAGAGGTGAGCCGTTGCTAGTGGATACGACCTGGTCACTACCGCCGCAGCAAGACCATCCCGCTTTGCGGCGGGCTCTGGTGAAAACCAGTAGTGTCTTAGAACCGGTCCACTAGCACGGTCCTCGCTATCCCTCTCTGGCACAGAGGATCCACCTCCTGCCAGCCGGCATCGTGACAATGAGCAGCTCCCACAGTTTCCTTGCTCTACCATAAACAACCAGCCACCATTGCCAGCATTTCCAGTGGTGTCGTGAATGAGAAAACCTAGACTGCTACTGGATGAAACCCTACAGTTTTCAGCAATGACTCCACGTTCTGTTTGGAATCCAGTCAGGTTGGAGTATAAAGGCCTCATGGTGAATGCTTCAATCCAACCTTTACTATGGAGCGACACAGTGCTACAACTGCTGGTGTGGTGATCTGGAGATCCATCACATACAACAGTTATTTTTTAGGAATGGAGGCAATCAAGTTCTGTATGGCATCATGCTGAATACTGAACAATACCAGTTGGAAGCCCTGCCATGAGAGGCAACACATGTGGGTGACCGACTCTTGTATGTGTTGGCTCCCCAGATCATTACACTAGCAGTTGTTCCACAGCAAAGGTTGAATTGAGATTTATCAAAACCTGTGCAGAAGAAAAGTTGTCCTGTTGCCCATAGCAACCAATCAGATCGCTTCTTTCATTTTGCATAGGCCTTGTTAAAAATGAAATAAATTATCAGATTGGTTGCTATGGGCAACTTTTCCTCTGGACAGGTTCTGATAAATGTCCCCCATAGTTCCAGTCTATAGCAGTCCAGGTTACTCATTCACAACCCCATGGTAAACATAGTTTATGGTGATTGGTTGTCAATGGCAAGACAAGTAATGGGTGCCGTGACACCAAATTCCTTTTGCAAAGCAACTGGAAATGATTTAAGCAGAGTCAGGGGTATGTAATGAAGGTTCCACTTGTTTCTAGGCCACCTGGCCAAAGAAACTGGGAACTGCTTGTACATGCATGCAGAGCAAAGAATCTCTATCTGGTCTGTCTGGTCCAGCAGGAGCCTGTTTGCCATGTTTGTCCTCATGTAACCACTGTAACCAATCCTTCTAATAGTTTAGTCAAAATGGCCAAGTCAGATAATGACTCCAATCGGCTCATTTTTGCACTGTATCCAGTTTTGTTGTTAGATTGAAAATCGTTGTCTGCCACAGTTTTCAGTCTGGCAATAAAACGGATACAATGCACAAATGAGCCGAAGGGAGTCACTTTCTGACCGCAGCCGGCTCATTTAATTGAATGGGATGCGGCGCAGGTCTGGGGGATGTGGCAGCAGACGCTTTTTAAATTTCCCCGCTGAATCCGGCAGCCATATGCCCAAAACGTAGTGCACCCTAAGACATAACTGCATGTCAGGCTTTGTAGCACTTCAACATATCTATCTAAGTGCAATATTCCTTTTGTCTTTTGTGTGTATATCTATATAACAATCTAGTTATCTATCTAAATATATTAATACAGTACTGTATATAGATTCTGGATGTCTTGAGCACTACTAAAACAATGATGCCACTTGACCTGCTCATAAATTATTTTTGTATCTATCTTTCAGCAGTAAATACATAGCAACTGTTATCAGCTACTAGAGACATCAAGGTAAATAATTTATGCTTATCTGCACTTACTTCATTTAGAGTATATTGGATTACTCTGCAAAGTCCACATTCAGCTATACTGATAGTAGTGCTGCTTTAGAAATGCATTTTAGGCACCTGTATATGACTTTGTATTTTGAGCCTCATAAAATTAGAGACTTCACCTTTGTGAAACTGAACTGTAAATTTATCTTACAAAACAACATTCACTTAGTTTCTGATTTTTGCCTTGTACTTCTTTCACCTTTGCTACCCTAAGCCAGGGGGAGCCAACAAGCCATTCTGTCTTACTTTATCTAGAACAGAGCAGTCTGGCTCTGGTCCTGTATTCTCCATTTAAAGTATAAAACAAAACTCTTTACCTTCTTTTTACTTTAAGTGATACCTAGCTGCTCACAGGTCAAATTTGTTTTTGGCCATGTCTCCTCCATTATGCTAAATATTCCTGATAATGGGACGCCAGTGACAGATGAGGGCATCAAAGTGCAAGAAATGGCTAGTGGTACTATAGACTATATCAGAATAATGGAGGTTCGGATCATGATTAGATTAGGTGATTAAAGAGACCATGATGTGCTAACTTTATTGTTTAGCAGACATGGATGGCTTCATACCTTTTGTAGTGGTCACATTTGGTACTGCAGCTAACTGCAACTTTATTCTGACACTGATAATGGGGCTCTATGTCTGGTGCTGTTGGGTAATTTTGTCATTGAAGAAGAAGGTTTATGTACAATTCAGAATGTGCACAGTTATCAAAATCTTGCAACTATGACATCTGAAATAGTTGCCTAATAGTTATATTTATCATAAAGTGATGGCATATCACCCAGCTTTACAGTACTATGACTAGTGGAGTGTTACTTCTGGGATCTAAACCAAACCTGAGAATAAAGGAGCCACAACAATGTAACACCTTTGCACCAGCTTTACAGGGAAATCCAGCAGGGCCCATTCACAATAACTGCAGTAGTGCTCTTCCCTGCAAAGTGGGTGGCCCTGTGTAGTAAAAAAAAAAAAACTATGGCAAGGGCACATCGCTAATCCAGCACTGGGACCCCTTAATTCTCAGGAAAGTGGGGCTCCCAGCTAGGAGCAACTTTTTTACTAGGCCAAGAATACTAGCAATATAATTTTTATTTTATTTTAATATAATATATACTGTTGATGGGTCATTTCAGGTCTTGAATCAAAAATGGGATTTTCAGTTTTTCCCAAATAACTTAATAAGAGAATGAAAAGTATTATTTATTTCCAGATTATCTGACGGAGAAAGCATTAGCCGAGCATCATGAGTTATTCAGGCTTATCCAAGAATCAAACCAATTTATCCATTTAGCAATGTGACATTTTTTTTCAAGTGTTCTTAACATTTTACATGCTTCTTGAACTCTGCCCTATACTACAAATTACAGTGTTGCCATGGAAACCTTCTACCCTGGAAAATCTTTTCCGTAACAGCACAAACCTACTGACAGACATGTCCTGGGGCTTCTTACCTCTTTGATTTTAATACTGTATTTTTTAATATGACTATTTTGATACACAGTTTAAGTCTGGCAAGTAAACACAAATACTATGATATCGCTTTTTTAGGAAGTAGAAAACCTCAGAGAATTTCTTATGCTCACAGTTCTGTACTGATCAGCTGGGACACAGGACCCGCTGCCGCCGCACAGTATCGGGACATCCCTACGGTACCTGTCAAGATGGGGCAAATGAGAAGGGAAGGCCTTCTTCATTGCCTTCCATAAGCCACACCTACCACTGTGGCTTATTTTTCGGGGTATGGCTGATATTGAGCAAATACACAGAACTCCTGGTATGGCTTATTTTATGGGTATGTTTTATTTTCAGGCTTATAAAAAACACCACTAGGGGCCCCCATACCATCCAGAACACAATCCTGTCTGCTGCAGCATCATCTTTGTCCAAGCTAAAGCACAGTCATGGATAAAGGGAGGACTTGCATTCCTCTGCGCTGTCTCCTGTCCTATCAGACTGCACCAGAGAGGAGGGGGTAGCAGAGCAGCCTGCAGTGATTGGATGAAGAGACGCAGCACTCAGGGAGGAAGATAAGTTATGCAGAGTAAGGACACACCCCTTCCAAAGTACAGAATGTCAAGCAAGTGAGCAAAAGATAAAAGTTATTTTGTGAGAGAAATATAAGAGCTAGAAACAGAAAATATTATATACATGACCAGGATTAGATACTGAGTACCGGTACTCTTCAAGTATCTTTTTGTAAGGACAGATAATTGCCTGTTAAAGGGCTTTATGGCCATGCTACAGTACCTGTGTTTGGAAATGTTTTTCTTCTTCCTTAAATAAAGTGTCACCTATTTTAAATCTACATAGTAGATTATTCAGTAAGGGGGAAATCTATCAAAAACCTGTGTGGAGGAGAAGTGGTGCAGTTTCCCATAACAACCAATCAGGTTCCTTCCTTAATTTTTTTAAAAGGCCTCAGAAACATAGCACAGGTTCAATGTTTCTGTATACGCAGGATTTCTGCTGTGTGCACAGTGCAGCAAAATCAATGGGGCTGCAGCAGAATTTTTGAGCAGAATATTCCTGCAGAATTCCACTATATCCAGATTCCGGTGTCTGCAGAATAGACTTGTATATTCGTTCTACAAATTCTGTTGGAAAAGCATGGCCATCTATGAGACTCCGAGTGGTCCTAGTCGCCATCAGATCCCGTAAATGTGCGGAATGTCCACCTAGGTTTTCCAGGGCGGACATTTCGCACAATTTTGATTGTGAGAACCCGACCTAACAGTTACACGGTAAATCACTGAGCCCTACAGTGTGATAATAGAGCAGGTAGCGAAAACAGCTGCGTGTGTGCATCTGCAGAAGCCATGAAGGTTCTCTATATACAGTGACCCCCCGACCTACGATGGCCCCGACATATGATGAAATCGACATACGATGGCCTCTCAGAGGCCATCGCATGTCGATGTCAGCATCGACATACGATGCTTTTTTATGTCGGGGCCATCACATTAAGTGCTATCCGGCAGCGCCAAATGCTTAAGCTGCTGCCGGATAGCAGCTTAATGTTCCCCGTGTGGTGCAGTATTACTTACCCCTCCACGATGCTCCGGGGTGCCCTCCGGGTCCAGCGCTAGTCTTCCGGTGTCTTCTCAGCCCTCTCCGATGACGTCAATACGCTGCTGAGCACGTCATCCAATAGGAATGGCGTACGCAGCAGCGTAATGACATCGCTACGCAGGCCCAGTAAGACCTTGCGGAAGAAAACAGAGGACCGGAGAAGACAGCAGAGGACCGGAGAAGACAGCGCAGGACCGGAGAAGACAGCAGAGAGCCCAGCGGAGGCCCAGGGACACCATCTCAAGTGGCGGGGACAGGTGAGTACAGCTTCCTATACTTTACATTGCACGAATCCCTCAACATATGATGGATTCGACAAACGATGGCTCGTTTGGAACGAATTACCATCGTATGTTGAGGGACCACTGTACATTTTGCATTGGGAGGGATGCTCTGGTTCCAAAAATATTTTAATACTCAAAATAGATAAAGCAATACTTAGGTCACATACTTTAAAGCAGACATTTCCTTTGAATGCATTTGAGATTGTGATATCCTACATACCCATGTGGCGAGAGTGATAACCCCATTAAAGGGGTACTCCGGTGAAAACCTTTTTTCTTTTAAATCAACTGGTGGCAGAAAGTTAAACATGTTTGTAAATTATATGTAAAGGAGGGATGTATATATGATATATATACAAAAACCAGTCCTCAAGAGCACTGAGGGTAGGAAATGAGGAAAAGAAAGAAAAGTTTAGGATCCAATAAAAGTATATTTATTATAATAAAAATACAACCGATCGCCCTGCAGGGCCCTTGCAAAAGCGAAAGGTGTATGTGATATTTAGGTAAATAAATGTAGCACTAATCAAACGATTATAAAAATATATATATCCACTATAACAAGTTGTGTTGGTATAAATAGATATATGATTCACAGTTCGTCACAACCAACAATATTATAGAAAAGTAGTAGCAATAAATTCCAATGGTACTGAAATTATATCAGAATCTCCAGTAGCATAAATCGTGCCGTTTGTGACTGTATTGCGATGCGCAGTTGTATCAGTAAATCCAGAAGTAAAGTTTGTAACCTTGTTGCAATTTTGAGATAGTTATAACATAACTGTATCAGCGGTGTTTGTAAAGGTAATGTTCGTAACGGAACGGTGCACAGCACCACTCACCCTCCTCGGCAGATCTCGGATGCAGGCTTGGTACGGCAGTATCTTAAAGTAGCGATGTCTGTCTGTACTTGCGGTGCCTTGTTGAGGTGCAGTCTGGGTGAGTGGCTCTCCGGTGGGCTAAGAAGTTCCCGGGTTGGCACGGAATGGCGTCCGGCCTCGTGGGGTAATGTCCGGGAGTTCCGCCGCCCGGGGCTGTGATGGAAGGTTACAGGAAGCAGGTGCAAATCTGAATAGGGCGCTAGTAGTTCGCGCGTCACAGTGGTCCCAATGATAGGGGCATCCAGCAGTTGCAAATTAAAAATAGTGGATATAGTCTATTTTCAAGTGATGTACACTTGATAGAGTAGTGCTTGATCACGGGTCAGACGCGTTTCAAGGCCGCGGGCCTTTTCTTCAGTGACAAGAAATATATATGTTTTATATTTCTTGTCACTGAAGAAAAGGCCCGCGGCCTTGAAACGCGTCTGACCCGTGATCAAGCACTACTCTATCAAGTGTACATCACTTGAAAATAGACTATATCCACTATTTTTAATTTGCAACTGCTGGATGCCCCTATCATTGGGACCACTGTGACGCGCGAACTACTAGCGCCCTATTCAGATTTGCACCTGCTTCCTGTAACCTTCCATCACAGCCCCGGGCGGCGGAACTCCCGGACATTACCCCACGAGGCCGGACGCCATTCCGTGCCAACCCGGGAACTTCTTAGCCCACCGGAGAGCCACTCACCCAGACTGCACCTCAACAAGGCACCGCAAGTACAGACAGACATCGCTACTTTAAGATACTGCCGTACCAAGCCTGCATCCGAGATCTGCCGAGGAGGGTGAGTGGTGCTGTGCACCGTTCCGTTACGAACATTACCTTTACAAACACCGCTGATACAGTTATGTTATAACTATCTCAAAATTGCAACAAGGTTACAAACTTCACTTCTGGATTTACTGATACAACTGTGCATCGCAATACAGTCACAAACGGCACGATTTATGCTACTGGAGATTCTGATATAATTTCAGTACCATTGGAATTTATTGCTACTACTTTTCTATAATATTGTTGGTTGTGACGAACTGTGAATCATATATCTATTTATACCAACACAACTTGTTATAGTGGATATATATATTTTTATAATCGTTTGATTAGTGCTACATTTATTTACCTAAATATCACATACACCTTTCGCTTTTGCAAGGGCCCTGCAGGGCGATCGGTTGTATTTTTATTATAATAAATATACTTTTATTGGATCCTAAACTTTTCTTTCTTTTCCTCATTTCCTACCCTCAGTGCTCTTGAGGACTGGTTTTTGTATATATATCATATATACATCCCTCCTTTACATATATTTCTTAGGCCTATTGGGTGAAGGCATCACCTTTAACCTCGAGCACCCCCCTCCCCTCTTCTTCCCCATATCCTAAGTGAGCTACACATTTTTGATACATGTTTGTAAATTACTTCTATTAAAAAATCTTAATCCTTCCTGTACTTATTAGCTGCTGAATACTACAGAGGAAATTCTTTTCTTTTTGGAATGCTCTCTGATGACATCACGAGCACAGTTCTCTCTGCTGACGTTATTATAATAACGCTTTATTTATTGTTGTCCTTAGTGGGATTTGAACCCAAGTCCCCAGCACTGCAAGGCAGCAGTGCTAACCACTAAGCCACCATGCTGCCCTTAGCATACATCTGCTATGCATCTGCTATGCATCTGCTATGCATGGTTGCTAAAATGGTCAGAGATGTCAGCAGAGAGCACTGTGCTCGTAATGTCATCAGTGTTCCAAAAAGAAAGGAATTTCCTCTGTAGCATTCAGCAGCTAATAAGTACTGGAAGGATTAAGATTTTTTAATAGAAGTAATTTACAAATATGATTAACTTTCTGCCACCAGTTGATTTAAAAGAAAAAAGGTTTTCACCGGAGTACCCCTTTAACTACAATTGTCTTAGGTATCAAAAATAGTCTACAATACTTTCTGTGCATTTACACAAATATTGCTGTTACATTTTCATCTGTAGTTTATAATGTTCTTCCTACTGCCTGCCCTTTTATCTTTCTTACATGTATTTCTTAGGGTTTCTTAAAGGAGTACTCCACCCCTAGACATCTTATCCCCTATCCAAAGGTCTGGGAACCCCCGCGATCTCTCCTGCAGTACCCACTATCATCTGGTGCTTTGCGCCTGATGACTGGCGATGCAAGGGCCGGAGGATCGTGATGCCCCAGCCCCGCCCCCTCAATGCAAGTCTATGGGAGGGGGCGTGATGGCCGTCACACCCCTCCAATAGCATTGCATTGAGCGTGCGGGGCTGTGACATCACGATCCTCCAGCCCCTGCATCGCCAGTCATCAGGCACGGAGCGAAACTCGCTCCGTGCACCAGATGATAAGGGGTGCTGCAGGAGAGATCGCAGGAGTTACCAGCAGCAGGACCCCCGCTATCAGACATCTTATCTCCTATCCTTTGGATCGGGGATAAGATGTCTAAGGCAGAGTACCCCTTTAAGTCATCTTCCCTAAAACATGCTGTTTCTGTCACGCCATTATTATGACTAATTGTGAAATTATAAATATCGCTGGGTTCACACAGTGCATTTTTTCTGCATTTTTATGCGTTTCCCCCATGATTCTTGCAATAGAAATGTGCTAAAGAAATAGCACCAATTTTGTTGTGATTTCACCAGATTTACATGAAAATCACGGGAAAACCACAACAAAAAATGCAGAAAACACCTTCAATTTCACTTTTAGTGAGGCCCCTGCCCATTATTTAAGACACAAAAAAAAAACATTTTGGGGTACACCCCGCAGGGATAACCCCCCCCCCAGAACCCCCCTTTAAACTTTAATCACATTTTGCCAAATGGTGGAATTTTTTCAGTCTATTTGTATTTTAAACAAGCAACAATAAAATTGAGGTTTTAAGGGGGGTTCTTAGTTGGGGGTTATTTATGCAGGGGTGTACCCCAAAAGGTGTTTTTTGTGCAATTATAGGCTCTGGGACCTCCTGAGGATTTGTTGTGTTGTCATTATTTAACCCCTTAAGGACTCAGCCCATTTTGGCCTTAAGGACTCAGACAATTAAATTTTTACGTTTTCATTTTTTCCTCCTCGCCTTCTAAAAATCATAACTCTTTTATATTTTCATCCACAGACTAGTATGAGGGCTTGTTTTTTGCGCGACCAGTTGTCCTTTGTAATGACATCACTCATTATATCATAAAATGTATGGCGCAACCAAAAAACACTATTTTTGTGGGGAAATTAAAACGAAAAACGCAATTTTGCTAATTTTGGAAGGTTTCATTTTCACGCCGTACAATTTATGGTAAAAATGACATGTGTTCTTTATTCTGAGGGTCAATACGATTAAAATGATACCCATTATTATATACTTTTATATTATTGTTGCGCTTAAAAAAAATCACAAACTTTTTAATCAAATTAGTACGTTTATAATCCCTTAATTTTGATGACCTCTAACTTTTTATTTTTCCGTATAAGCGGCGGTATGGGGGCTCATTTTTTGCGCCATGATCTGTACTTTTTTTTGATACCACATTTGCATATAAGAAACTTTTAATACATTTTTTATAATTTTTTTTTTAATAAAATGTATTAAAAAAAGTAAGAATTTTTGACTTTTTTTTTTTTCGTTCACGCCGTTCACCGTACGGGATCATTAACATTTTATTTTAATAGTGCGGACATTTACGCATGCGGCGATACAAATATGTCTATAAAAAATGTTTTTTACGCTTTTTGGGGGTAAAATAGGAAAAAACGGACGTTTTACTTTTTTATTGGGGGAGGGGATTTTTCACTTTTTTTTTACTTTTACTTTTACATTTTTTTACATTTTTTTTTACACTTGAATAGTCCCCATAGGGGACTATTCATAGCAATACCATGATTGCTAATACTGATCTGTTCTATGTATAGGACATAGAACAGATCAGTATTATCGGTCATCTTCTGCTCTGGTCTGCTCGATCTCAGACCAGAGCAGGAGACGCCGGGAGCCGGACGGAGGAAGGAGAGGGGACCTCCGTGCGGCGTTATGAATGATCGGATCCCCTCAGCAGCGCTGCGGGCGATCCGATCATTCAATGAAATCGCGCACTGCCGCAGATGCCGGGATCTGTATTGATCCCGGCACCTGAGGGGTTAATGGCGGACGCCCGCGAGATCGCGGGAGTCGGCCATTGCCGGCGGGTCCCTCGCTGCGATCAGCAGCCGGGATCAGCCGCGCATGACACGGGCATCGCTCCGATGCCCGCGGTTATGCACAGGACGTAAATGTACGTCCTGGTGCGTTAAGTACCACCTCACCAGGACGTACATTTACGTCCTGCGTCCTTAAGGGGTTAAGCCACTGCCCTAAATGCAAACTCCCAAAGGTGGATCTATTTCACAGCGTCTGGAGATGTCCCAAGATATCAGAATTCTGTGCGTAAGTAGTAAATTACATCGACACCACCTAGCACAGGGAAGCAACGCTTTCTCGTCTGCCCTTTTTATTCCAATATATTGCAGGCCAAAGGGCTGATAACACTCTGACTCTTATTGCCTCACCTGGAATACATATTATCCCGTTAGTTGCTCTCAAATGTACATAAAGACATTGGTTAGAGGACTCTATTCCATCAATCGTTGAACTGATAAACACACTGAAGATGCTTCTATTGATGGACAAGTTCTATGCTCTCCAGGATACGGAATCCCGCACCAAACCATTTATTCACAAGTGGAGAGCTTTTGCTCATTGATGCTCCCTTTCCACCACTCCATATGGTATTATAATAAGGGTCTACGGGGTACTCTGGGATCTTTGCAGATCAGTTAGTGCTATATGTGGGGGGTGGATCACCATGACACCAAAAACTGACGATGCAATATTTTCATCTTGTATTCTGTGACAGCTAGTTATTTACGTCTATAGTTTGACTGCTAGGGAACTGTTTGGCATGCAGGTTTTTTTTGTTTATTTTTACTGCCTTAAAATTGACAGCATTGTGACACTTATGGATGATATTGCCACTGGTTCTATTATCATATGCTCTCTTCCTATGTTTGCATGATCACCATGTTGTAAATGTATTGCTTTGATGTGACTTACCTGTCAGTAAAAAAAATGTTGATTCAAAAAAAGACAAAACACAGCAAAACCTAATATTGCTGAATAATTCACTTGGACATTTTACACATAAAGTGGTTTCTCAATTTTCAATGGCCTCATGGTACACTATTTTCAACATACAATGGTCTTTTCTGAACTTGGAACCAGACTAAGCATACAATTCTACAGACAGTCCAGATCTGTAAAACATGTCAATGGCCGGTAGAACTGACCAATCAGAATTGGATTTTCTCTGGTAAAACATCTGTTATGGAGATCTACATGTATCTGTCATTCTTGGCTCTCATCTGTGCATTC
Source organism: Hyla sarda (assembly GCF_029499605.1). Taxonomy (NCBI): domain Eukaryota; kingdom Metazoa; phylum Chordata; class Amphibia; order Anura; family Hylidae; genus Hyla; species Hyla sarda. Next base: position 221,186,828 of record NC_079193.1, read on the forward strand.
ATGAGTAAAACATCTGCACAGTCTTGAGGGAATTTAAAATATTTCTGAATATGATCTAATCGAAAATATATTCAGAAAATATGTACAGAACAGATTCACATATCACAAGTAACCAAATAATGCACATAGGCTAATGCTTTAGACTAATAATAAATGTACTAAGATGTAGAACAGAACTTCAAGGGTTTGTCTGGAAGATGACACTGGGGCTAAATAATTACACAAGGTGGTTGTTAAAGTATCCTTCATGTCAATGCAGTCCATGAGCAGATATTGTAGGGACAGCACTGTACAGACATGCAATTAAAACTGAGGCAACTTATGTGCATTTTCATGTACAGCCGAATGTAAAGGGAACCTGTCATTACGTTTGTTTTGTCTTATCTGAAGTAGTTTGAGTTAAAAACAAGGATGTTTATTATAGGGCGTGTAGTATGGGGTGATGGCCAAAGGGGGCAACTTTACTAAAAGAGGCTTGTGGGTGGGCACATAACAGTCTACTATTACTGTGTGCATCACCAAATTAGCCCTCTATTGTAATCTATTACTGTCTTTGTCAAAACTGATGGAGTTTTTTTTTTATAGAGGTATATAAGAGGGGAAGAAAATATTGCAATCTACGGCACTATTACTTTCTGGGCCAAAACTGATGGAGATTTTTCAAAGGTATGTGTATGAGAGGGGCAAAAAAAACCTAAGATGTTTGTCCAGCTTATTTGACAGGAATAAGGCTGGGTCCACACTACGTTTTGTCCCGTATGTTACCGTATGCGCTCCCGTATGTCATTCATTTCAATGAGCCGACCGGAGTGAAACGTTCGGTCCGGTCGGCTCATTTTTGCGCCGTATGCGCTTTTACAACCGGACCTAAAACTGTGGTCAACCACGGTTTTAGGTCCGGTTGTGAAAGCGCATACGGCGCAAAAATGAGCCGACCGGACCGAACGTTTCACTCCGGTCGGCTCATTGAAATGAATGACATACGGGAGCGCATACGGTCACATACGGGAGCGCGAGGTTTTAGCTCCCCCCTGCCGTATGCGCTCCCGTATGGGACAAAACGTAGTGTGGACCCAGCCTAAGTCATGGTAAGAAGATGTCTTGATGGCAGTCTGGGCCCTTTGACAGTCACTGGATGTACCTGCAGTGTAATCACTTATATAGTCTACAGAGGCTGTGTAGTGCTCGTATCTATCATTGGGTGGAGGGAATATGGGTTTTAGTACTGTGTTTTTTATTAAGTAACAGTATGGCGGTAATACGGTTATGGTTTGGCAGTGTTATTGGGCCCTTATATAGTGTCATTGTAGGAATGTTGGTCCAAGCGGAATATAGCCTAAAAATTATTTGGCACAGGTACTGATAATACTTCCCCAATATCCCAAACACTGCAATGCTCAACACTGTCCTACATTGGAGGAAAAGTCTGAGAAGGGCTTAAATGGACCACGAAAAAGCAAATCAACTATCCACTTCATGTAATATCATAACATTTTTCATTTTAGGGCTTTGTTTTATTAGACTTGCATATCTTTATGAGCATATTTCCATTAGTTTTTTTTTATATTCATACACAGTTGTTGTACACAACTTACACTATACTTGTAGCACGTTAGCAGGGTGTATACGAATTTACTGTGCATTGGTGGGTTGTGTATTGTCACATCCCATACTTGAGTATGTACAGCTCTGTTTGAGCCTTTTTAATTGGCTTTAAGCATCCTAGTTTGTTATCTGTCTTATCTTGATGAAAATTGTAAATAAAGTTAAATCTTTTATATAGTATCCTTCGGAAGTGCATAGCATTTCTGTTTATTGACTTGTTTGTTTTCCCTTTTTTTTTTCAGGAAGGGGATCACTGTCACTTCCTTTACTTTTCCTTTGATGTCGTTGACATACCATAATGCATCTTTACATAACATTATGGCTCAGATTTATCAAACCGTGTGAGAGAAAAAATAGAGGGATTTTCCCACAACAACCAATCAAAGCTCAGCTTTCACTTTACCACAGCTTGTTAGCTGAGCTGTGATTGGTTGCTCAAGGAAAATAACTCTATTTTTTATCTCACACAGTTTGATAAATCTCCCCCTACGTATTTTTGCAAACCTATTATGCATTTTTTTTTATATCAATTTAGGCCAATAAATGACAAAGGAGGGTACCTAAATATTTCTGGTGGCAGTCTTTTCTTTTGGTAATTGGGTGGGTGATTGTAATGGATGATGGTACATATCGTAAGAAACTGAGCCCTAAGCCTTTTAATATCTACAGGATGAGTCAACAAGCTTTGTTTTGCTGAATGTGCTGAATGTTAGGACACAGCATGGAAATATTCTTTCACTGTTTACATCTAATGACTCTCGGGTCCCATGAGAGAGAGATCTGGATGAGATACTTGGCTTGTGAATTAAAAGGAAATAAAAGCAGCTCTCTCATGTGATTTAATAGAGTGTTATTTGCCAGTGCCAGTCCGATGTACACAAAAATAGTTGAACAAGTGCCTTAGTTGTACAACTGAAACCACAACTAAGAAGCACATCAAAAATTTCTGTTAATACCTATAATTCAGTTGTGGTCCGTGTCATGTTTTTTTTTTTTTTTAAAGAAGCAGTAGTAAGAAACGTTTCTAGAATTGGTTCAAAGGTAAACCACATCATAGTGATCCCGGTATATACAAGTGGTGTTTCATGCAGCATTCCCCCCCCCCCCCCCCCCATTGAAATGAATGTGGGTAGAATACCCACAAAATGTATATGAGAACAACTGATACACACTCTCTGAAGTAGTGCCAGAAAATAACATTTAGCTGTGCATTTATAGCACAAAAACCACTGGCCTGTCTAGCAGGGAACTTTTGGGTGGAGGCTGGGAAAGTCATTTGGGTCTCAGCGTGTACAAATTTATTAATGTCTGCTGTGCAGAACAGAAATGGAAAGTTACTTTTTTTTTTTTTTTTTTTACAATTTAATGCATTGCCAGTTCTGGATAAGCTAGTAACAGATTTACCGTATTTTTCGCCCTATAGGATTCTCCGGCATATAAGACGCACCCAATTTTAAATGAGGAAAATCTAGAATACAATGTAAAGTATAGGTCACAGTGATCTTCAATCAGCAAACCTCCAGATGCTGCAAAACTACAACTTCCGGCATGCCCGGAGTTGTAGTTTTGCAACATCTGGAGGTCCGCAGGTTGAAGACCACTGGTATAGGAGGTAATACTCACGTGTCCCTGCCGCTCCAGACCCATCACCGCTCGTCACCGCTGCCCTGATTGTCGCCCTCCATCGCTGTCGCCGCATCCTCGGGGTGTCCCCGTCGCTCTGGAACGTCTCTGCTGCCTGGTATCCTCGCTCTCCGTCGCCGTGCGCGACAAAGTGATGACGATGAAGGAGAGCCCGGCCATGCAGGGGATCCCGGCACGGAGCAGACACCGGGGATGCAGGTAAGGTCCCTCTCGGTGCAGCCAGGTTAGTGTCACTTTCGCTTCAGATGCGGCAGGCAGCTTCGATCGCTGCGTCTGAAGGGTTAATACAGGGCATCACCGCGACCGGTGATGTCCTGTATTAGCCGCGGGTCCCGGCAGTTGATGGCCGCAGTGACCACCGCCATAGGTGTGCATTCGCCGTATAAGACGCACAAACTTATAAGTGCATCTTATACGGCGAAAAATACGGTATATCTTAAGAGCCTATAGACACATAGGTCGAGATTTACAGGATATCTACAAGACTGTCGTACCACAGTAGATCTAGGGATGTGAAAGCATTACTGGAATCTGGCACCAGATTTAGAGACATTTGATTTGGCTCCAGTAGTCAGGATCACGTAACAGGTGCTTGACACTACTACAGTCAGCACTGTCCAACTGGACTTTGCAGTAGCACAATATCACAACCCATTGACCTTATCTGTTTGCATGATTCTTCTCTTCCAACTAGTAACTGCTTGTTCATAGTTTAATACATAAAAAAAATCTGTAGTTTTATCATAATCTTTGATAGATATTTAATATTAAGGGTCTGAACCCCATCTTTTGTATTGGAATATGTGCTACATGATTAGGTACCTTAGTTTTAAAAATACAGTCCTATAGTTCAGTAGTTTCCTATTTGTCTGTTATCTTATATCTAAGACAACTGCTTGTCTTCTTGTCCTTATCAAAGTGCAGCTCTTCTGACCTCTGAGTGTTATGGCATTCCACAAATGTGCTATTCACTGAAGGCTGTACTGAAGGCCTACTATGTGCTAGGTAGTAAAATCATAATTTACTGCTATAGCTGCATTAGGATATATTCACATGTGGCAGATTTACTGAAGACATTTCTGCAACGATCCCTTTAATGTGAATACATGCTTATTGCCACTGACAGTGATTTCTATTTTATCCACTGCCCCATCTTAAAGGGAGTATCTAACAAAATGAAAAATAAAAACAATGCACATTGTGAGAAGGTGAAGGTTATGGTGGTGGATGGACGCTATGTGTCACCAAGGCTCCTGGCTTTGGTGAAGTAAGAGCCGGTATTAATTCAGTGTCTGTGCTGCGATCTGACACTAAGACTGCAGTATGGCTGGAAGGCCAATCTGGGATGGCTCTTACTGGGAATGACCAAGTGCGGGGGGGGGGGTTCATTCCCCACAATCCAGGCTGGCTTTTGTTGGCCTTAAAGGGGTACTCTGGCGCTTAGACATCTTATCCCCTATCCAGAAGATAGGGGATAAGATGCCTGATCGCGGGGGTCCCGCCACTGGGGACCCCCGTGATCTTGCACACAGCACTACAGCTAAAATCAGTTCCCGGAGCATGTTCGCTCCGGGTCTGATTACCGGCGACCACGGGGCCGGCGGCGTGTCACATGCCACCGGCCCCGTGGTCGCCGGTAATCAGACCCGGAGCGAACATGCTGCCTCACCAGCTGAGGGGGATTTGCTAGTTGCAGCTCACAGTGTAGTGGAAAGCTGTGTGTGGAGTTCTGCCCTCTGTTCGCTCCAAGGGTGGAAGCTGCTGAACAGCCTAGATGGATTCTTGGAAAAGTCTTGCTTAGTGCCACATTGATTTAAGAACGCTGTCTCCTTACCTCTATACTACAACCGCACCTATTTGCAAAAACAAGTCATCACAGCATCCATATAATGTGGCTTACTGTGTGTAGGGGTAGTTTTTTTTGCCGGTCTGTAAACACTGACATGTATGCAGAGTGTAATGATGAAGCTGTAGGGGCTGGCTGGAAGGTGGTGACATTGCTGAGATCACTTAGGGGACAGGCTTGAACTGAAGACGAGAGACCTTTGATTAAGGGATAACTTTTGATTGAAGTTGGAATATGTTGAAATAAAGTTGATCTGGTATTCCGACACATGCCATAGTGCACCTGTGGTGCAGCCCTAAATTTTAAGAGACCTAATGTAGCCTATTTGTGACTACTTTGCTTTGCTTTATGATCATATACGTTTAAGGCATGGTCTACACAGCGTAAAATTCACAATTTTTTTTATTTGATTTAAATTCATGCTTTTTTTTGTCTGGATTCGGCTGGAAAAGCAAGAGTAAAATTAAAATTGTCTGCAAATTTTACAGTGTGAACCCAGCCTAATTGGCCGGACCAAGAGTGTAGTTGACTATAAGATGTGAATTGAAAAAAAATATTAAAGTTCTATTTTCAACAGTTTTTAAGAATAGCTATACTACGGCACATTTAACATATCAGAGAATACAGCAAACCTGTTATCCAGAGCATTCCAATTCATATGAGCATAAATGATTTTTAGTACTTAGTAAATAATTAGTAAATTTGGAGCTTAGGACAAATGGCTTTCAATGGCTTTAAAGCACTCCTGAGGCTTGTTCCCACTTAAAAGATTTTCATGCTGTACAAAGCATTCTAGATGATGGTGCTCGCCGTGCTTTACTACAATCAAATAAGAACAGGCCATGTGGTTCCCTCTGGACATTCAGAATGGCTTGGTTCTAAATGTAGATTATATGCATCTGCACAGCAGGAAAAACACAAGAAAAAGTTCAGGCAAATGTGACCCTTAAGGCATAGATTTGCTCTTAAATTTTCTTTTCAAAATCTAGGACTTAGGGGGAAATTTATCATTGTTGGTGTAGGTAGAAGTGTTTTGTAGATCGTTTTGGTTGATCTAAATTTGGTGCAATTGCACCAAATTTACCATACTTGTGCAAGGCACATGATAAATTTTGTGCACAGTTCTAAATCTCCACACAGTTCTATTCATACACCTGAGCTGCACCTCACAGGATAAGTGGACACAGGAATTTAGTTCTATTGCTTTGAGGCCAGGATTCCATCAGCAAAAAACGCCAGAAAAACTGTCACAGCATTTTCCTGTGTTTTGTCAGTTTTTCTTGCGTTTTTGCTGGTGTGTGGAAACACATTTTTGTATCCTGTGGCAATTTTTTCACTGCCTTCAGGTACCACTCCATGGGTCAGATGCAGAGCGCCCGGCCGGCTGTATAGTATACAGGGGTGCATAGTGTACCCATGTATACTATACAGGAGTCATGCAAGAAAAGAGTTAACCCAGAAGTGCTCAGCAGCAGCGTGGGTTGTCTTTGTGCGCTATCCTGTATATACAGCTGTCTATAGATGACTGTATATACAGGATACAGTAGGCAGATGTCAACAATTGAAGGCTCCCTGTTTAAGAACACCCCAGGGGAGAGCATCAAAAAGATACTAATCTTTTTTGGGGAGGTTTTCTTCTCATTTTAGATACGTGAATGTGGAGGACTATGTCAGATTCGGTGGATTGCGATGATGAACAGCATTTTTTAAATGTCAATAAAAGGTTAACGAGGGCTTTTTTAATAAAAAGTTTTCTTCAATGTGTCGTGTTTTTTATAATAGAATTTTCAGGCTTAGTAGTGGAAGCCGTCTTGTAGACAGAATCCATTACTAAGCCGGGGCTTAGCGTTAGCCCCAAAATCAGCTAGCGCTAACATCCAATTATTACGCCGTTACCCACTGCCACAGGGGTGCTGGGAAGAGCCGGTACCAATTTTTGATGCTACGGGCCTGTTGGTACTGGCTCTTCCCAGCACCCCTGTGGCAGTGGGTAACGGCGTAATAATTGGAGGTTAGCGCTAGCTGATTTTGGGGCGAACACTAAGCCCCAGCTTAGTAATGGATTCCGTCTATAAGACAACTTCCACTACGAAGCCTGAAAATTCTATTATAAAAAACACGACACATTGAATAAAAATTTTAATTTAACCCCTTAACAAAGCGGGACGTAAATTTACGTCCTGGGGAGCTGGTACTTAATGCACCAGGACGTACATTTACGTCCTATGCATAACCACGAGCATCGGAGAGATGCTCGTGTCATGCGCGGCAGGTACTGGCTGCTGATAGCAGCCAGGGATCCGCCTATAATGGCGGACATCCGCGATCGCGTGCATGTCCACCATTAACCCCTCAGATGCCGTGATCAATACAGATCATGGCATCTGCAGCATCGCAGTACTTTGAATGGATGATCGGATCGCCCGCAGCGCTGCCGCGGCGATCCGGTCATCCAGCATGGCAGCCTTCTTTGGATCGAGCAGACCAGAGCAGAAGATGACCGATTATACTGATCAGTGCTATGTCCTATGCATAGCACTGAATAGTATTAGCAATCGAATGATTGCTATAAATAGTCCCCTATGGGGACTATTAAAGTGTAAAAATAAAAGTAAAAAATAAAAGTAAAAAAATTTGAAAAAAACCCTCCCCAATAAAAATGTAAATTGTCCCATTTTCCCTATTTCACCCCCCAAAAAGTGTAAAAAAATATATTTTATATACACATTTGGTATCATCGCGTGCATAAATATCCCAACTATTAAAATAAAATGTTAATGATACTGTACGGTGAACGGAAAAAAAAAAAAGTCCAAAATAGCTGCTTTTTTATAACATTTTATTCCCAAAAAATTAATAAAAAAAGTATTCAAAGTTTTAATATAAGCAAATATGGTATCAATAAAAAGTACAGAGCACGGCCCAAAAAATGAGCCCTCATACCGCCACTTATACGGAAAAATGAAAAAGTTATAGGTCTTCAAAATAGGGGGATTTTAAACATACTAATTTGGTTAAACAGTTTGCAATTTTTTTTTAAGCGCAACAGTAATAGATCAATTTAAATCAACTGGTGGCAGAAAGTTAAACATATTTGTAAATTACAATATGCAAGGAGAAGATGAAAAAAAGTCGGCATATTTGTAAATTACTTCTATTAAAAAATCTTAATCCTTCCAGTACTTATTAGCTGCTGAATGCTACAGAGGAATGTTTTCATGGGTATCACTTTAATCATATTGACCAAAAGAATAAAGAACACATGTCATTTTTACCGTATATTGTACGGCGTGAAAATGAAACCTTCCAAAATTAGCAAAATTGAGGCTTTTTAATTTCCCCACACAAATAGTATTTTTTTGGTTGTGCCATACATTTTATGGTAAAGTGAGTGATGGCATTACAAAGGACAACTGGTCGTGCAAAAAACAAGCCCTCATAATAGTCTGTGGATGAAAATATATAAGAGTAATGATTTTCTGAAGGTAAGGAGGAAAAAACGAAAACGTAAAAATAAAATTGTCCTTAAAGGGGTACTCCGGTGAAAACCTTTTTTCGTTTAAATCAACTGGTGGCAGAAAGTTGAACATATTTGTAAATTACTTCTATTAAAAAATCTTAATCCTTCCAGTACTTATTAGCTGCTGAATGCTACAGAGGAAATTCCTTCCTTTCAGTGGTTAGCACTGCTGCCTTGCAGTGCTGGGAACTTGGGTTCAAATCCCACTAAGGACAACAATAAATAAAGCATTATTATTATGATAATAACGTCAGCAGAGAGAACTGTGCTCGTGATGTCATCAGAGAGAATTCCAAAAAGAAAAACATTTCCTCTGTAGTATTCAGCAGCTAATAAGTACAGGAAGGATTAAGATTTTTTTTATAGAAGTAATTTACAAATATGTTTAACTTTCTGCCACCAGTTGATTTAAAAGAAAAAAGGTTTTCACCGGAGTACCCATTTAAGGCCCAAATGGGCTGAGTCCTTAATGGGTTAAAAAAACACTCCCCCACAGCCCTCAGTAACAATTTTATTGAAATAAAAAAAAAGCTAGTCATCGTTGCAGTCCACCGAATCTGACGTAGTCCTCCGCATTCATGTATACGAAATGAGATGAAAAGGAAAACAAGAAATATGGGTTAGTACATTTTTTGCACTGGGGAGAGTGCACATAATGCGGCATGTTCCTTGACAGGGAGCCTCCAATTGTTGCTAAACTATAACTCCCATCATGGGGGTCTGTAGTTAAGCAACAGCTGGAGTCTCCCTGTTTGGGAACACACTGCCAGAAAGGCTCTTTTCCCATTATGCAAAACGCATAATGAGAACAAAGTCAGGCCTGGACTGTGTAGCCCCACCCCCTAATGACATCTTCACTAGGGGGCGGGGCAGTAAAGGTCTCAGGGGGTCTCAGGAGTGAGACACCCTTTTGATCTGTTCCTCTGCCCTTGGACTACTACTCCCATCATGGGACAGTGTCCTTCCCATGATGGGAGTAGTTGTAGTACCGCAGCGCTGAGGGATGGCACTTGCACATCCCCTGGCTGTGGGACTTTTAGGACTTCTAGTCCAGGGGCTGAGGGGCAGATTGCAGCAGGTCATTCTCCAGAGACCTGCTGCGATATGCATTTATTAACTGTACAAGCCGGCGGCGGCACATGCGGCTCCACTGCACTCCCCACCGGCTCCCGGCGGGGAATACTGTATGCGCTGTCACATTTCATAATCCCCGCCGCCGGGAGACAAGACCTCTGATTGGTGAATAGCTTTTCACCAATTAAAGTTCCCGTTTTCCGGCAGCGGGGATCATGAAATGTGACTCTGTCCCATGATGGGAATAGTTGTAGTTTAGCAGTGTTGAGGAACGGCTCCTGCATCCCCAGGCGTTCTTAGTAGAACACTTTCCTACGTGTCCTTTTTGCGTAAAAAAAAACGTATTTGTGCAAAAAAATGTGTATGATAAATTAGTATCCACTGCAAAATGCATTCCACAATACACAAAAAAATTGAGTACTTGCTCTATCAAAAAAGATGCACAGAAAAGACGCAAAATAACTCACTGTGCAAAAATTTGCGCAACATATAGAAACGAAAAAGCTTCTACCGCTAATGATAAATTCCCCCCTTAGTCCATAAATTATACAAAAATGCTGTGAAACAGAAGGTCCTGTACTGCACCACATTGGCCTAATAGAATTCCTAATAGGAAGTTTAAAGAGTACCTGTCACCAAATAAAACTTTTAATATAGTGATCCTTGTGTAATTAGCAGACATTTTCCCATTCACTTGCTTTTAACCGCTTAAGGACTCAGCCCATTTTCACCTTAAAGGGGTACTCCACCCCTAGACATCTTATCCCCTATCCAAAGGATAGGGTATAAGATGTCTGATCGCAGGGGGTCTCGCCGCTATGTTTGCTCCGTGGCTGATGACGAGCGATACTGGGGTCGAGGTATCGTGATGTCACAGCCCCACCCCCTCGATGTCATGCCCTGCCCCCTCAATGCAAGCCTATAGGAGGGGGCGTGATGTCAAGAGGGGGCGGGGCCGTGATGTCACGATACACCATTCCCTGCATCGCCCATCATCAGCCACAGAGCGATCCTGCAGGAGAGATGGCAGGGGTCCCCAGCGGCGGAACCCCCGCGATCAGACATCTTATCCCCCATCCTTTGGATAGGAGATAAGATGTCTAGGGGCAGAGTACCCCTTTAAGGACTCGTTTTTTCCTCCTCACCTTCTAAAAATCATATCGCGTTCAATTTTTCACCTACAGACCCATATAAGGGCTTGTTTTTTGCGTCACAAATTGTACTTGAAATTACTTATTTTATAAGGACCCTCCTGTCGTCCAGTAAGCTGATCAGGACATCGCGATTCTGTCGCGATAGTCCTGATCAGCTCCGCTGAGCTGCCGGGATAGTTTACTTTTACTTGATCGCGGTGTCTAAAGGGTTAATGCTGGGCATCGGCCCAATCAGTGGTGCCCGGCATTAGCCGTGGGTCCTGCTGCCCGTACAGTGCTTAAGTACCAGGATGTCATGGAGTACCTGTACGCCCTATGTCCTTAACTGGTTAAAATTATCAACATAAATATGTTTAAAATGTAATATAAAAATGGCCACTAGGTGGCTCTATTCTGTTCCCTGCCACAATTAATACAGCGAGTTTGGTCTCCTCCCGGCCTGGCAGGAGTCCAAACTCAGGAAGTGTTTCTCTGCACTGAGCTTGATTGACAGCTGCACAGAAAGTTAAAGCTCTACAGATTCTCACAGAAAGCTGCACAGACTGACAGCTGAAGGATATCCTCACTGATAGCAACACAGACAGAAACAGACCTTGAGGTCTTCTTTTCATCACAGCACTGCAACCATGTTGGGGTGGAAGTTGTCCCCCAGCAGACTGCAGTGATGTAATGCCTGCTGGGAAATGTCCGCTTACTCCTGCTGGGAAATTGCACTATGTGAGCAAGAAGAAAGGTATGTTACAGAGCTTTTTAAAGCTCTGAATTTTTTTTAAGGGCTGGAGGGCTAGGAGTAATTAGGGGACATAGCCTGAGTTAGTTTGGAACAGTTTATTTGGTGACAAGTACTTATTAAAGAATTACTCCAGGTTGTTTTTTTGCCCACATAATGCACTCACCGTTACTAGTGCTACAACTCCATCTGTTTAATTCCAGCAAAGCTGCATCTATGCAGTTTATCACTGTAAATGGGTCACGTGATCACCAGTCTGACCCACAGAGAGTCAAAGTGTCAGAGTCTTAACGTGTCAGAGGAAGTGGTCAATCCTGGTGTGGAAGTGGTCAGCTCTTTTCATGTGAACTACATACAGGTTGACATCATCATAATTTATCAGATCAATCCTGCAAGCTCCCAAACCTCTCACCTCCCCACCCTAGCCCTATCTGTATTCTGGTGCTGCTATCTATATGGGATCAGGATATATATAGTAGTTATACAGCTCTGCTGTGCTCCCACATTTGTTTTTGTTTTTTTTTGCTGTGCTGTTTTCTGTTTTACTGATGTAAATTCAGAAAAACTTCAGCCAAAACAACCAAAATGCATAAAAAAATTGTCAAAAAATGGCCAAATTAAATCCATCAAAATAACTTTCTTTTAGAAAGCGAATCCACTTACGCTTGGTCAGTGGCAGATAACCACCACTCACAACTAGATAAAAGAAATAAATGCAAATCCCATTGTCCTGATTAATCCTTCTGGTGATCCTGAGTCTGTCGGATGCCTATATATATATATATATATATATATATATATATATATATATTAAAAACAAAAACACTGGAGAGCAAACCACAGGTCTCTCATCCTCGACCCCCAGGTTGTAGAAGCTGCGTTTATTCTTTTGTCATAACAAATAAACTTTTTATATATAATAATCCCCTATACTTACCAAACTAAGTCACTATCTATACCCAGATTAAATATCCAAAAACTCTCTCTTATATAATGTGTCAAATTCATGTAGTTGATTATTCATTTGCACTGGAGAGCAACTTTTAGTAACTCTGGGTGAGCATAATGATATTGCGCTTCATATTGTGATACGCTGTGTTTGCAAAAATGACGTCTTAAATTAAATATATCTGTATTAATTCTTTGTAATGTGTGTGTTTGCGATGTGTTTGCAATGTCTGACCTACATACTGGAGGGCACTCCAGCATGTACGCCACAAAATCACTACCCCAATCTTGAGTGATCTTTGCCTATGGTGTGCCGTCTAGAACTTTAAAAAAACAGTAAAAAAAAGGTTTTAATAAATGTGAAAAAGCTCCTCCCCCACAAAAAAAAATATTATTCACTTTCCCCAAACATATTTGGTATTGCTGCATCTGAACTTTTACAATATAATCTTATTAATTCTGTATGGTGAACAGCATAAACGTAAAATAATACCAAAGTCCAAATTTGCAGATTTTTGGTCTACGTGATCAAAAAAATTACATATTGGTACTGATAAAAACTACAGATCACTGGGCAAAAAATTTGCCTTATACAGCAGCGTATATGTAACGGGTAACGGCAGGTGGTGGATCTTCTGGGCCTGTTAGGATGATGACGTGAGCTGTGCCAGGGAGCGGAGTCTAAGGTGGCACTGGTTTTCACCAGAGCCCGCCACAAAGCGGGATGGTCTTGCTGCGGCAGGCGGCACCCAGGTCGCTACCCCTGGCACGACTTGTCCACACAGGTAGCTGGGAGATGGCATGGCACAGAAGGAGACTGGCAGGACGTGGAAGATGGCAGTAGATCAGGGCCGGTAACACAGGTGCAGGGAAGGTAAGGTAGCAAGGAACAGGTACACAGTAACAGGGACACAGACTTTCCCTAAGGCACAAGGTAACCAAAGATCCGGCAGAGAAACAAGGGAGGAGCTGATATTAAAGGACAGGGGACAGGTGTAGACACCTTGATTAATTGAGCACTGGCCCTTTAAGTGAAAGAGCTCTGGCACATGCGCCCTAGGAGGCGGGCGCACGCGAGCCAGGGCTGCGAGGACACAGAGAGGCGGAAGATGAGGGAGGTGAGTGACGGGTTGGGATTCGCATGCGGGCGCGTATCGTGATGCAAATCCCAGCCCTACCGGCAGCGGGGACATAAGCAGAGAGCGATCACGGCCAGCGTGTCCGGCTGGAGCGCAGTTGTTACAGTATACATAAAAATAAGAACGTTTCCCTTATTTTAAAAGCAGTACAATGAGAGAAAAGCATGTAACCATGGGTCTCATTTTCTAAATCAACTGGTGCAAGAAAGTTAAACAGATTTGTAAATTACTTTTATTTAAAAATCTTAATCCTTCCAGTACTTATCAGCTCCTGTATTCTCCAAAGGAAGTTCTTTTCTTTTTTAATTTCTTTTCTGTCTGACCACAGTGCTCTCTGCTGGCATCTCTGTCCATGTCATGAACTGTCCAGAGCAGGAACAAATCCTCATAGCAAACTTATCCTGCTCTGGACAGTTCCTGACCGACAAAAGTGTCAGCAGAGAGCACTGTGGTCAGACAGAAGAGAAATTCAAAAAGAAAATAATTTCCTCTGCAGCATACAACAGCTGATAAGTACTGGAAGGAGTAAAATTTTTAAATAGAAGTAATTTACAAATCTGTTTAACTTTCTGGCACCAGCTAATTTAAAAAAAAAAATGTTTTCCACCAGAGTACCCCTTTAACCTGTTAAGGACGGCGGGCGTATCCATACGCCCCCATTTTAAAGTCCTTAAGGACTGAGGGCGTATGGATACGTCCGTGGGAATTCCGGTCCCCGCCGCTAGCCAGTTGGGGACCGGACCGAGATGCCTGCTCAAATCATTCAGGAGGCATCCCGACACATCGCCGAGGGGGGTCCTGAGACCCCCCATGTCGGCGATCGGAGAAAATCGCATGTCAATTCAGACATGCGATTTTCTCCAATTCCGGGCTGATCGGGTCTCTGGTGACCCGATCACCCGGAAAATAGGGATGATCAGAGTTGTCAGTGACAGCCCCGATCATCCTAAGGGATACGAGCGAGGTCGCAGTGCTGCGATCTCCTCCTATCCCCTGCCATTAGTCAGAACTGAGTTCTGACCAATGGCAGCGCAGGAAAGGGGGTTGCCATGGAAACACCGTTCTGCCCACCCCTGGATGTCAGACAGAATGGGGGGAGAAGATGGAGGCCTGTAACTGGAGGAGAAGATGCGTGGGGCCCGGCGATCATCGCAGACATCCATCAGAGATCACGGCTCAGGTAGGGAATCGACGGTGGGGAGGAGAAATGAAAGTGAAAGTAAAGTGATCTTTACTGTGGCAACCACTTGGAAGGCCAGACTGCAACTCCCAGCATGCCCAGACAGCCAAAGGTTGTCTGGGCATGCTGGGAGTTGTAGTTTTGCAACATCTGGAGGGTCACAGTTTGGTGACCACTGTTAGAGTGGTGCCCAAACGGTAGCCCTCTAGATGTTGCCAAACTACAACTCTCAGCATGCCTAGACTGCCCAGGCATGCTGGGAGTTGTAGTTCTTTAACATCTGTCCCTTCAGATTTAGCAATTTTCATGAAATATTTGAAAATTGCTGCTCTACTTTGAAGCCCTCTATTTTTTCAAAAAGTCAAAATATGTCCATTTTATGATGCCAACATAAAGTGGACATATTGTATTTGTGAAGAAAAATAACATTTATTTGGAATATCCATTTTCTTTACAAGCAGAGGGCTTCAAAGTTAGAAAATGCTAAATTTTCTAAATTTTCATGAAATTTGAGGATTTTTCACCAAGAAAGGATGCAAGTAACGCCGAAAATTTACCACCAAAATAAAGTAGAATATGTTCCGAAAAAACAATCTCAGAATCAGAATATTCAGTAAAAGCATTTTAGAGTTATTAATGCTTAAAGTGACGGTGGTCAGATGTGCAAAAAAGGGCTCAGTCCTTAAGGTGAAAAAGGGCTCAGTCCTTAAGGGGTTAAAGTGTATTGTTCATTTTTAAAAAGTTTTTAATATTTCAGAGACATATCAGTATCGGTGGGGGTCAGAGTTCTGAGACCCCCAGAAATTGTTAAATTGAATAGGGAAGAGCACTCAGCTGAGCACTGTCTCTATTTGCTTTCGAAAGATGGGCTCATAAAGTGTAAATGAACTTATACATTGCACTCTATGCAGGATTTAATCTTGTCTTCTGAGCTGTCTGAACTGTGTACCTAACCTGACATTTTCCTTTATTCCGACCATAGTGCATTGGCCAATGAAGACACAATGTAAATGATAAAGCAGGTTCATCACCTCATGACTACGTACTCCAGCACTTTGAACGTACAAACATAATTGACTTTTATACTAGTACAAGCTGAACAAGTCAGCATAAAGTGGAGGAATAAACGGAGACTATTCTACAAACAGTAGCTGCCTTTAACTTCTTCAATAGAATAAACAAAAAATAGCATCCATGGGGAGAAATAAAAACTTGCTGATCTTTAGAAACAATGGGGGATATTTACCAAAGGATTTAGACAGTTTTTTCCTGTCTAAATTTGTCACACAGAAAGTCGCAGTCTAAATATGTGTATGTGTATTTTAGACGGAAATGCATTGGAAAATGCATTGGTGCTGAATTTATCAAAAGCGACTTATCAGCGACAAGTCACATCGGCTGAAAGTACGCCGAAATGTCAGATCATGCTGGAGCAGGTTTAAATACAGTCTAAGGCTGCTTTCACACTATAAAATTCATCCGTTTTAAAGATCCGTTTGATGTTCCGTTTTGAAAACCCTGAAAATCGGCCATTAAACGTCCGTAAGAAAATCCCATTATAGCCTATGGGATTTTTACATTATCCGTTTTAATACGTTAGAGTCAGTTGTTAATAACGGACGTTATTTTGTGACGGGAGAATGAACGGAAGAAATAGTGCACGCTTTATTACTCCCGTTACTATCTTCCGTCACAAAATAACGTCCGTTATTAATAACTGACTATAACGGATTAAAGCGGATAATGTAAAAATCCCATAGACTATAATGGGATTTTCTAACGGACGAAAGGGATTTTCTAACGAACTTTTAATGGCCGATGTTCAGGGTTTTCATAACGGAACAACCAACGGATCTTTAAAACGGATGAATTTTATAGTGTGAAAGCAGCCTTAAGCATAGATCCCAAAGTCTGTGCGCAGAATTTATCACCTTTTGATAAATTAGGCACACAATGGCCCTCATTTACTAAGAGTGGAGTGTAGGTTTCTTTGTGGGTTTTAATTATCTACAATTTATTTTCCACAGTATTTACTAAGGTTTCCCTACATTTTCCACTTTCCCTACACTTTGCTTTTTTTACACATGCTCTGATCTGTCTGGTTTTCCTCAGCTGAAATCCACCACATTTTATGTGGAAACCTTAGCAAATATGTTGTGTTTTTGTGAACATGTCGGGAACACGCCACCTTTCCCCGATGCCCACGCCCCTTTTTCGGGTTTTCTCAGCAAAATGGAGTTAGTTGGGTTTTTCTCAATTCTGGTGCAAATTCTGGCGCAA
Organism: Hyla sarda; assembly: GCF_029499605.1. NCBI lineage: Eukaryota > Metazoa > Chordata > Amphibia > Anura > Hylidae > Hyla > Hyla sarda. The sequence continues at coordinate 221,203,948 of NC_079193.1, forward strand.
AATCTGGCGCAAACAGAATTTCTGGCGCAATGCGACAGAATCTGGCACACAACCCGACAAAACATGTCGGGTTTGCAATAGTAAATGAGGGCCAATAGACCAGCCTAACCCTCTGTAGTTTGGTCTATATTGATGCGGGACATAGACAGCTTTGATAAATATCCCCAAATGAGTCTTTATGAAACAGCAGTTTTTTTTTTATTATAATAACAGGTGTGTGGAAATGTAATAAAAAAAAATACTTCCCCACTCCACGGGAATAAAATGGAGCAAAATCTACTTGTCCGGACCAATTTTCGCTTTTTCACTCTCATTTTTTCATCCCCGTCCCATAATAGCCATAACTACCGTATATACTCGAGTATAAGCCGAGTTTTTCAGCACGATTTTTCGTGCTGAAAACACCCCCCTCGGCTTATACTCGAGTGAACTCCCCCACCCGCAGTGGTCTTCAACCTGCGGACCTCCAGAGGTTTCAAAACTACAACTCCCAGCAAGCCCGGGCAGCCATCGGCTGTCCGGGCTTGCTGGGAGTTGTAGTTTTGAAACCTCCGGAGGTCCGCAGGTTGAAGACCACTGCGGCCTTCAACATAATCCAGCCCCCTCTCACCCCCCTTTAGTTCTGAGTACTCACCTCCGCTCGGCGCTGGTCCGGTCCTGCAGGACTGTCCGGTGAGGAGGTGGTCCGGTGGGATCGTGGTTCCGGGCTGCTATCTTCACCGGGGAGGCCTCTTCTAAGCGCTTCGGGCCCGGCCTCAGAATAGTCACGTTGCCGTGACAACGACGCAGAGGTGCGTCATTTGCGTCATTGTCAAGGCAACGCATCTATTCCGGGCCGGAAGCGCGGAGAAGAGGCGCCCCCGGTGAAGATAGCAGCCCGGACCACCTCCTCACCGGACCACCTCCTCACCGGACAGCCCTGCAGGACCGGACCAGCGCCGAGCGGAGGTGAGTACTCAGAACTAAAGGGGGTGAGAGGGGGCTGGATGATGTTGAAGGCCGCAGTGGTCTTCAACCTGCGGACCTCCGGAGGTTTCAAAACTACAACTCCCAGCAAGCCCGGACAGCCGATGGCTGCCCGGGCATGCTGGGAGTTGTAGTTTTGAAACCTCTGGAGGTCCGCAGGTTGAAGACCACTGAGGGCGAATGATGAGAAGAGGATGATGAAGGGGGGGTGTGGGGATGATGAAGGGGGGTGGGGATGATGAAGGGGGGGGTGGGGATGATGAAGGGGGGGGGGGATGATTACAAGGGGATGATGAAGGGGGGATGTGTGGGATGATAAGGGGATGATGAAGGGGGGATGTGTGGGATGATAAGGGGATGATGAAGGGGGGATGTGTGGGATGATGACAAGGGGATGATGATGAGGATGTTAATGACGGGTCTGGATGATGACAGGGGGGGATGAGGTATTTCCCACCCTAGGCTTATACTCGAGTCAATAACTTTTCCTGGGATTTTGGGTTGAAATTAGGGGTCTCGGCTTATACTCGGGTCGGCTTATACTCGAGTATATACGGTACCTACTATAATGATACCTTTTAATTTTTCAATAACATTTTCTCCGAACCAAAAATGTTTTTTAAATAAATCGGTGAAGTGAAATGGAAATAGTAAAAGATAATTTAGCTAATTTGGTGGTTTTCTTTTCTACACCATTTACCTTGTGGTTGAGATAACATGTTGTTTTGATACTTTAGGCCGGCCTGATTACAGCAATACCAGATTTGTATAGTTTCCCTCATGTTTTACTAATTTAAAAAAATTCTGAACTTTTTCACATTTTTTTAATTGCCATTTTTTGACCCTGTAGCTTTTTAAATATTTTTTTTTTTTTTTTTGCATACCAGGCTGTATTAGGGGATATTTTCCTGGGATATTATAAAATTTGCAATTCTGTGGTTTGTTATTTATTTTTTTACATTTACGTAATTTACTGCACAGGATACATAATGTTATATTTTAATAGTTCGTACAATTACGCAAGCAGTGATACTAAATATGTTTATTTTTATTATGTTTACATGTGTTTTTTTTTATAGGAAATGGGGGTGATTTGAACTTTTAACATGGAAGGGGTTAAAGTGTGTCATTTAAACTTTTTTTTTTCTTCACTTTATTAGACTTTTTGGAGGAATCATTAGATTCCCCATACAGATCAATAGAGTTCTATTGAACTCCATTGATCTGTGCTCTGCAATCCATTGATAGAGCCTAGTCCAGCCAGGCTCTATCAATGACAGATCCACAGAGAGCAGGGAAGCAGAGGTAAGCCCACCGGCTACCTCTAAAGTGGTTTGCCCCCCACACGATCGCACTGCTGGGGGGGGGGTGATCCACCCCACTAGCCCACCAGGGAGCATTCACATGTCCCTTTAGACGCCGCTGTCAAAGCTTTGACAGCGGCGATCTAAAGGGTTAATAGCCAGACGCGGCGATCTCCGCATGCTGGCTATTAGCGGCGGCCCCTGACTACAGAGAACAGCCAGGGACTGCAGAGTACAGAGCGGGCAGGAGTCTAGAGCCCGCTCCATACAGACTTCAGAGCCCTGCCGTGCTTGTCAGGTCTAAGGGCTGGAAAAATTCATCTGCCCCGCCCCCGGAACTGCATGTCCCGGGCGTTGGGTGATAGGAATTCCACATCTTTTAATAATAATTATTGTTGTCATTATTATTATTAGTATTATGTTATTATTATTATTATTATTACTACTGTTTTAATGATACAAACACATATTAGGCTGGGTTCACATTATGTTTTAAGCAATACAGGACTGTATACGGCTGGGTTACGCGAGTGCACGGGTTTCACTCCCCCCAGCCGTATACAGTCCCGTATTGCTTAAAACATAATGTGAACCCAGCCTAATATGTGTTTGTATCATTAAAACAGTAGTAATAATAATAATATCCAGCCCATATGTAATGCATTTCAATGAACCGACTGGAGTGAAATGCTGACTCATTTTTGCCCCGTATATGGTTTTCCCACCGGACCTAAAACCGTGGTACATTACGCTCCCCCCAGCCGTATACGGTCCCGTATTGCTTAAAACGTAATGTGAACCCAGCCTTATTATGGGAGCTTTGTAAACTCGTATTTATGCGAGGACATAAGCCAAAAATTATCACACACTAGTATAATTTATGAAAAGACACTTGAAAAGTGAACCTATGTCTTTCTCTTTAAGGATAGGATTCCACTGAGGTTTTTCTCACCAGCAAAAACGCCAGTAAAAACTGCCAGTAAAACTGCCACAGCTTTTCCCTGTGTTTTGGCAGTTTTTCGGTCATTTTTTCTGGTGAGTGGAAACAGCCAATTTTGTCCCCTGTGGCAGTTTTCTCACTGTCTTCAGGTACCACTCTGCGGGTCGGATGCTGAGCGCGCGGTCCAGAGAGTGTAAGGAGATGAGGAGTGATGTACAGCATAACTCCTCACCTCCCCTGGCCATATAGTATACAGTGGTGAATAATGTACCTGTGTATACTATACAGGAGCCGGGAATCCTGTCACCAGACTGACAGGACTCCCTGCTCCTATAGCCCTTTGAGCGGTATACACTATATACATCTATCAATAGATCGTTGTATATAGTGTATACAGAAAAGGTGATCCCCTTACCTCCCTTGCTCCCTGTCGGGTCTGTGTATCTCCGCCCCCTAGTGATGACGTCAGATGATGGGAGGCAGAGTGGTAAGTATGAGGCTCTATTCACATTGTACGTTTTGTATAGAGCCAAAGGCTTTCTGGACATGCAGGGAGTTGTAGTTTTGCAACAATTGGAGGCTCTCTGTTTGAGAAGACATTGCATTTTGGGCGCTCTCCCCAGAGGAGAGCGCCAAAAATGTCCTAGCCCATTTTTTGTGTTTCTTTTTTCTTCTTGTTTCAGATCCGTGTATGCAGAGGATTCGGTGGATTAAGGTGATGAACTAGATTTTTTTTCTTTTAATAAAATTGCTAACGAGGGCTGTGGGGGAGTGTTTTTTTTAAATAAAATAATTCTTCCAATGTGTCGTGTTTTTTAAAAATTTAATTTCCAGGCTTAGTAGTGGACAGAATCCATTACTAAGCCCGGGCTTAGTATATACATTTTGTTAAATACAATTTTTCCATCACCACTGTATATATATATATATATATATATATATATATATATATATTAGGGATCGACCGATATCGGTTTTTTAGGGCCGATACCGATAATCGGTGCAGGTTAGGGCCGATAGCCGATAACTTATACCGATATTCCAGTATAAGTTATCGGCTATTTAACCCCCTGCGACACCGCTGCAGATCATTGATTTAAAGCGGGCGCTTTAAATCAATGATCTGCAGTGGCTTTTGCGGGGCCATAGACCACCGCCGCCAGCACCTGCTTCTCTCCCCTACCTGCCAGGGTGCTCCGGGCCATCCATCCATCGTTCATGTAGTGTCCGGGGGCGTTCCGGGTGGAGGGTGGTCCAGTCCGGGCTGTCCTTCTTCACCGGCGGTCATCTTCTCCACTCCGGGCAGGCTCCGGCCTAGTAGCTGCATAGACGCCGCTGCGCAGTGACGCCCGTGCGCAGCGACGCACCTGACGTCACGGCGTAGCGGCGTCTATGCAGCGTACTAGGCTGGAGCCTGCCCGGAGTGGAGAAGAAGACCGTGGGAGAAGAAGGACAGCCCGGACCGGACCACCCTCCACCCGGAACGCCCCCGGACACTACATGAAGGAAGGATGGCCTGGACCACCCCCATTACGGGTAAGTTTAATTTTTTTATTGACTCGGAGGGTGGGGGAGGGGCCCGACCGGTATAGCGGTATGGGAAAAAATCCATACCGGTATACCGCCTAGCATCACGGTGGGGGGTGCGACGCGGTGCGGTGGGTCGGGGGTGCGGTGCGGCGGGTCGAGGGGGGTGGCGGTCGCGGTGTGGTGGGGGCGGTGCGGGGGGCGGGGCATTATCGGCAAGATAATTGCCGATACCGATAATGCCCAAAATCGTGATTATCGGCCGATAATATCGGCCATACCGATAATCGGTCAATCCCTAATATATATATATATATATATATATATATATATATTTATATAAAAAGCAAAATCCTCAGTAGTTGCAGTATCTTGTAATACCTTTTTTATTGGACTAACAAGAAGGTATTACAAGAAAAAGGTATTACAAGATACTGCAACTACCGATGATCTTGCTTTTTGCATCATTGGACTAAAACGGCTACTCCTAACTACTCTCTCTCTCTCTCTCTCTCTCTCTCTCTCTCTCTCTGTATATATATAATTTTTTTATAAAAAATTGTTCCAACACTTTTTTGGATCGCTAAAGTGCAAATATATATATATATATATATATATATATATATATATAAACCATCTGCAAAAACGCCAAACTTAAAACCCACATGGCGTTTTTCTTGACATTTTTTCACTCCCATAGACTTCTATGGCAGGAAAATGCCAAGTTTTTCCGAAAAAAAACGCCAAAGTCTCAACAAGATAAAACTGAAAAATGCCAACCTGAAAAACGCCTTGTCGATATGGCATTTTGCAGTTCCATATGGACTTGCAACTAACATCTGGCCGCAGCCAGATTTTGGGGCGTTTTTGTGTGAAAAACCTTAGTGGAATTCCAGCCTAAATGCAATTTTTGTGCACATATTAAACCGTAGATCAGAAGAAATTAGAAGAAATGTTGCTATAGAAAGACTAAGGCTAGAATTCCACTGAGGTTTTTCTTTTGCAAAAACACCTAAAAAAATGCCAATTTTCCCGCACTGTTTTTTATTCCGCATCTCTGCTATATTATGGACGATCGCATCGGGTGTCAGGAGTAACACCCGGGGCGATATGTCTATTAGTACAGGTACTACTACTCCCATCATGGAACAGTGTGTTCCATGCTGGGAGTAGTAGTACTACATAAAAAAAAATTAAAAAAGAGAGAAAAAAAAGTTAAAACACACACACACACACACACACTCTTCATTATTTATTGAAATTTAATTAGAAAAAAATACATTTAGTTAAATAAATGTTTTTACATCCCTACTGCATCCTTTTTTTTCTGGTACCCAACTATTTTTGTACAAAATACGCCAAAGGGGCCAAAAAAGGCAAATTCCACACAAAGGTAAAAACGCAAGAAAAAAACACCAGAAAAAATGCCAAAACGCAGGGAAAAACAGTGGCAGTTTTTCTGGCGATTTTTCTGGCGTTTCTAAGCCCAAAAAAATCACAGGGCAAAAACCTAAGCCTAAGGCTGAATTTTCATGCAGAATCTGGAGGAAAAATTCAGCTTGAAAATTCTGCTACATAAAGTTAGGGGATGTCCGGAATGTCAGAAATACCCCAGTCGCAATGCATATAAATACCATGCACAACAGTGATATATCTTATATAAAATTCATTGGTATTGATTTGGTTAAACCACTACAGAGGGGTGGAGATTGGGATAGATCTATACTGCAACGAGAATGTAAATGGATCTACAGATTACAAACCATGGCCCCAAAGGGACTTAATGAACAATTATCGTTTTCTTGTTTCATTTAGAGGTATTGGGAAGAGATCCACGGACAGGACCCACTGAGGGTGGCCCATTTGAGGTAGCCAGGGGAGATCCCAGTGGATCTTAAGGATTTAGGTGCCACCCATATAGCTAGGGAAACTTAGGGTGCAACAGGAGGTTCCTGATCTTCGGTACCGCCCTTTTTAGGGCGTCCATGCCGCTTAGGTTGAGGTGATCCAGACTAGGACCCAACAGGGCTAGAACAGGTCTCCCTAGGTCCACTCTAATCCCCCCTCCTCTCTCCCTAAAATAGGGTTATCCAGTCCACTAATCATTCCGTGGATCTCTGATTCCCCCCCCCCCCCCCAAATAACAACACTAAACCATAAACTATTCTTCTTTACTATATTCCCCATTTTACACATTTACATATCTATATAAATTCTATAGTCGATTTGCTAATATGCATTTATACTACTTTTGTTGTCCACTTTCTTGTACCCATCTTTACCAATGATTTAGAAAACTAGTATTTACATTGTATTCTAAGACATCACTATGTCCTCCAGTATTGACTCCTATGAAACATTCCAATGTATCATCTAAAATATGGGTGGGAGTGGGATAATAACTTGGATCAGGGTCAGGATTGTTTTTACTGCCTATATAACCAACATAGGACTAAAACTCTGGTTTATGGCGGTTTATTATGTGATCATTAACTGTATCTAGATATACTGATAACCTATGTGTTATGCAGAGAGAAGGTTACAATTGTGTAGTAGGCATACTGACATCCAGGACTGGATTATTAAAGATGCCTATCACAGTGCACAGATGGAGACACAACGGACTCTATACTGTGCATAATTATCTTATTTATAAAGTTAGTACCTGTTCCATGCCTTTAGCCTAAGTCAGTGTTTATTCATTCATTTATATACTCACTTAGCCGATAACGCATCCGACGTGTGAATACTGCTGAACCCGATCTATCCCGATATCGGGACTGGAGCGGGGACCACGCCCCCTTGAGCGGCGTCATGGGGACGGGCCTCCAATGACGTAAATAGGGTGCGCCTCGGCTTGATGGAGACGCCGGCGTGCTCACCTGACACGCAGACAGTCCGGACATCGCTCCGGTACTCGCTGCCACAGCAGCGACTCAGACGCACTTTGTCCTGAACAATTGAATGTAAGTAGTTCAGATAACACTTTAGTACCTACTTCTTGCTAGTTATTATGCGGCTATTTCCTATATATGCTCCACACACTCTGTCGGAATGTGATTCTAAATAAGGGCATATTATTATTATTTTCAGTGCCCGGCTCTCTCACTTTATTTGATCCAGTAGACAGTAAGTACCCACTTGCTAATGCACGAAAAACAGCAAAGAGGGGTAAGTCATCTACTGGTTACTAAGGGAGATGTCCATGATTTCTTATCGTTATAGGCACTAACCGGGATGGTGAGAAATGCCCTATCTGGTCTCTGGACGCGATAGTTAATCACAGAGTCGGAGCTTTTGTTGACGCAGTTTACTCTATGGTGGTTACTCTCTGGGTGTCATTAGTTGACAAATCTGCTTTTAAAGAGATATACACAGTGACATATTAACGAGATACCTGACTCCAGAGTCTGCTATAACCATATACCTAATCCCCTGAAGAAGTGTGGGGGATAACTATATACTCTAACCCCTACATGGAAACGCGTTGGGAGAGGGAGAAAGGAAAATATATCGATTAATACTGGTTGAATACTCTATGTGATAGTGTCAATATCCTATCCAGGATGGGATTTGATTACTATATGTGATATTGTAAACATATCATCTATGATTACAGTACTATAGCATGGTGTGTACCTAACCACTGGTGCTATACCTACCGCGTCATTTGTCTCAATAGTCGCAATAGTGTGTAAATATCACTTCTTTAAGATACTACAATTATTTATTATTTTTTGTTTGTGGATCGGTATTTTTTTAAAATACACCATTAAAAGTTATATTTTAGAAGGCACCTCAGTCCCTGGTAGGGACAACATATATACATTTTTTCTTGAATTGTTGCCGAGAGGAACTATGTACTAACCCGGGTTTATGTATGGCCAAACATTACATACATTAATATTTCTACATAAAGTTAACATTCTGATGAATGGCATTTCCGCTGTCCTATTCACACAGAACATTTTCCACTGCCGAGATTCCAATGTGGAAATTCTGCATTCCTGATTCTGAAGAAACATTGAACCTACCTGTCAATAGTTTTTGCAGAATTCTTCAGCAGGGTCCGTTGAAGTCAATGGGAGAGATTTATCAAAACCTGTTCAGAGCAAAACTTGCACAGTTGCCCGTAGCAACCAATCAGATTGCTTCTTTCATTTTGCAGAGGTCTTGTTAAAAATGAAAGAAGCGAGCTGATTGGTTGCTATGGGCAACTGGGCAACTTTTTCTCTGGACAGGTTTTGATAAATCTTCCCCATGGGACTCTGAATTCAGCCTGAATGCAATAAATTCAGAACAAATTCCATTCACATTCCACAAGGAATCTGCAAAACGTCAAAAAATTAGCTGCCAGCTTGGCAGAAAGAAATCTGATCAAAAACAGAAGAACAGAGGGGGAGATTTATCAAAATCTGTCTAGAGGAAAAGTTGCCCAGTTGCCCATAGCAACCAACCAGATCGCTTCTTTCATTTTTAACAAGGCCTGTGAAATATGAAAGAAGAAATGTGATTGGTTGTTATGGGCAACTGGGCAACTTTTCCTTTGGACAGGTTTTGATAAATCTCCCCAGAAATTCCACTGTGTGAACACTGCCTAAGGGTGAGTTCACACTACAGAATTTCTGCAGTGAAAATAATCCTAATCAGGAACTTCCATTGACATAAAGGCCGGGTTCACACGGCAAAATTTTTGCACTAAATTCTGCATGAATTTATAGCCAATTCAATTCAGTTAAAATTCCTGCAGTGGAACTTCTGCAGCAGAAATTCTGCTGTGTGAATGGGACACCAGTATCCCGTTGAAGAGTATTGGCGTTAAATTCATGCAGAATTTTCATGCAGAATTCAGAGCAGAAATTCTGCCGGCGGAAATTCCACCTGTTTGAATTAATTATGCATTCACATTGATTTTCTGCAGAATTCCGCAGTTTTTTAAACACTTGCGGAATTGGTGTGGAATTCATGCGAAAATGTATGCAGAATTTGGAAGAAATCAAGCCCCACTGACTTCAATCGGATTACGCAGCCGACGTCCGGAAAGATATTAGATCAAACATATTCTTCCGGACCATGGATATTGGCATTTCCACATCAATCATCCCGCAGTAGAAATTCTGCAGTGTAAATGAAATTACAGAATCCAATTAAAGTTAGTGGTCACTAAAATAAGACGGAATTAAGCAAGGATTTTTGGCCATGTAAATGCAGCCTTAGGCTGCGTTCACACGGCAGAAAGTCTCCACTGAATTCTGCATGAATTTATAGCCAATACACTGCATTGGGATTCCGCAGTCCCATTCACAAGCAGAATTTCTGCTGCAGAATTTCTGTTGCACGAATTACATTGAAGTGAATTGGCTATAAATTCATGCAAAATTCTCCTGTAGAATTCAGTGCAGAAGTTCTGCCCTGTAAAACCGGAATTTATGTCGATACTACAAGATTTAGGGTTGTCTCAAGTTCCATTTTAGGGTACGTTCACACTTACAGGATCTGCTGATTATTTTCTGCAGCTGATTTTGCTACTCATTAAAGCCAATGGGTAGCAGAATCAGCAGCAGAAAATATTCAGCAGATCCTGTACGTGTAATTTATGCTGTGGGATGATTAAGCTGATTCTTAGGTAAGTCAATATTAAAAACTATTACAAAATATGGCAATTCTGAACTTTGGGTGGTGGAAGATTCAACTGTGATCAGTCATCCAACATTTCTCAATAAAGGAAAATATTTTCAAAAGAATAAAAATATCAAAGTGCATAATGTGTTTTGCAAGCTAAATATTTATTATTTGAATAAATCCTACACATTTAGTTTGTAACAGACATTATGCACTAATGATATTTAAAGCAAATATAATAATAAAGCCATCACTGGTCTACTAAAAAAACTGCTCTATGAATAAAGGGAACTTGTTGTGTTGAACATGCAGTCCAATCTACAGACATCATATTAGACTGGGTTCACACTACCAAATCTCCAATCGGAATTCTGTTTCAAAATTACGCTTGGAAATTCCATTTTTGCTCTGCAGACATTGCCGTCCGCACTCCGTTGCTATGGGCGCACGCACGGGAAGTCAGTGACGTCCCTGCGTGCGCCACCTTCCCGGTGGCCCCTGCGTTTTTAAAGTAAACGTGGGGCCTCCGAGAGCGCATCCCTGTGCCCTGAAAACATCTTTCGGGACACAGGGATGTCCCAGGCAGCGGCGGGCCGGATAAATGTCCTCGGCGGGCCGCATGTGGCCCGCAGGCCGTAGTTTGAGGACCCCTGCCTTAAGGGAAGAAATGGCTCAAATCTACTTCATCTGGTCATTCTGCAAGGATCACTCGCACAGTGGAAGTTCATGCCCCGGCGGAGAAGGCTTCAGTACCTTGACAGAACCCTACCTACCAGGATTCATCTACCCATCTTACAAGTCAGTATTAAAATCCGTTTGGTGAAAGCAGCACAAGTCCCAGCAAGGCACCAGGGCTCCCAAGGGATTACGCTACATCCTCTCACCCAGAGCCAACTGTGTAATACCATCTGTACCCATTTCAATAAAGACAGTTATCTGTAACTTGATGTCAGTGTGTTCATTTACTTCCTGTGTCTGGCCCAGGAGAAGCTGTCTCCAACTTCGGACCGTGTATAGGATAACAGTGCCCTGGCATAACTAAGTGATAAGGCATTTCTCCTAACACCCCCGTGGCTACCACACAAGTTTATTGCTTCAAAACATTTTCAGAGAAGATTTACTTTGTAAAACAAACTGTTTCCGATAACATGGAACATGGTAAGTAAGATGAAAGTGTTAATACAATCTGATTATAAAGCTTTTGGTCACATTATCCTTGTTCAGGGGACAATATACAGTAAATTAGTTCTACGTGTACAGAACTATCTGATCACTCCATTTCAGGCAGCGAATCATACAACTAAATGACTTAATCACCTTAGGAAGAAAATCCTCTTATATGGCAAAATGTCACGTGTAAATGGTGCTGCTTTGAAAGACAGAATGTACATTACGTTTTCTTGGAACACCATTCGTCATATATAGCACACATGGGCAGAAAGAAAGAGTATATTCAAACGTAAGCATGTGTTCTCAGAAGAGACAGAAGAATAAGAAGGAATCTCTCTTGAGAACAAAAAGATCAGGTATGTTGAAATCCAACTGCCTAGTCCTTCCTCCCTCCAAAATCTGCTGTTGGGAATTGAGACATACATATTGGCTGGTCCTGGCGAAATCAGGTTCAACCACATAAATTTAACATATAAGACCACCTTTAGGCAGAGCCCTGGTAAGTGGAGAATACTGCACTATTTGCTCGTGGATCTACAGTGGGACAAAAAAGTATTTAGTCAGCCACCAATTGTGCAAGTTCTAACACTTAACCCCTTAAGGACCACGGACGTATGAGTACGTCCCTGAGCCCTGGGTCTTAAGGACCAGGCACGTGCTCATAAGTCCCAGCGAATTTCACATCCCGACACGTGCCGGGCAGGTTGCGAAACCGGACGCCTGCTGAAATCATTCAGCAGGCGTCCCAGGCAAACGCCGAGGGGGGTCCCAGGACCCCCACATGTCGACGATCGCCGCAGATTGTCCGCGAAATCGCTCGGTTGATCTGCAGTGATTCCGGTCATTCGGATCAGTGATGACCCGATGACCTGGAAATAAATGGTGATCGGCGGTGTACAATACACCGCCAATCACCTACCGTTGCTGGGGAGCGGTGACAATACTGTCACCACCCCAGCAATGCTGCTATTCACCGGCGATCGTCCAGCCAATAGCAAAGCGGCAGAGGAGGGGTTAACGGCTCCTTCCCGCTGCTGTACTAGCTCTCTCAGTCAGCGGGTGCCGCAGTGAGGAGAAGCTGTGGATTCCCCCTCGGAGCCGGAGCCCCCTCAGGAGTCGTTACAATAGGGAGAGCAGTGTATAGGGACAGGTAGGAGTAATAAAGTTACAAAAGTTAAAAAAAAGTTAAAAAAAAGAAGAAAAAAAAAGTACCCTCCTACTAGGTCCCCAAGGGTCCTATTAGGGTCTGATCCCTGACCCCGGGTCCTATTAGGGGTTCAGGGAGCTGCGTGCGCTACCCCCTTTTTTTTTTTGGCCGCAGCGTTTTTTTTTTTAACCCCCCCCGACCCCTAATAGGTCCCCCAGGGTCCTATTAGGTTCTGATCCCTTACCCCGGGTCCTATTAGGGGTTCAGGGAGCTGCGTGCGCCACCCTTTTTTTTGTTTGGCCGCAGCGTTCCCCCCCCCCCCCAATTATAACACACTGTTATATAAAGTAGTACACCAAGCACCACATACACGCTTCCCCGCCCCCCCCCCGCACACACACCCTACCCCCCACCACCATAGTAAAAAAGGCGTTGGCCCGCCGGGCATTTTCGGCAGCGGAGGCTTACGCTTTTTTAGCCTCCGACTCCGAATCTGGAAACTCGTTTGGGACCTTGTGCACCCATTGCTGGATAAGAGTTTCCACGTATACGTGGATAACTTTTATACAAGCATCCCTCTGTTCAAGTTCCTTTCCGCCAGATCAACGTCCGCTTGTGGGACCGTGCGGAAAAACCAGAGAGGCCTCCCTCTAAATTTGGTAAAGACACCTATTCCCAAGAGTGAGTCCCGTGCCCTGACCCATGATAACCTGTTGTTGGTGAAGTATAAGGATAAGAGGGATGTCCTTATACTCACCACTATTCATGGGAATGGCAGCACCCCTGTCCCTGTGCGAGGTACCGTGGGACCGGTCCTCAAACCCGATTGTATTCTGGACTACATTCGGTATATGGGGGGAGTTGATCTCTCAGATCAAGTCCTCAAGCCATACAACGCCATGCGGAAAACACAGGCATGGTACAAAAAAGTTGCGGTCTACATGGTTGCCATGTACAATGCTTTTGTAGTATCCCAGTACAATGGCAACACAGGGACATTCCTCCATTACCAAGAAGAAGTCCTAAGGTTCCTGATCTTTGGAGACCGGGAAAGATCAGGCCGGACTTCCCAAGGGTCTGGAGTTATGTCACGATCCCGGCTGGTAGGAGGTGGATTCTCTGTGCCAGAGAGGGATTGGCGAGGACCGTGCTAGTGGACCGGTTCTAAGTCACTACTGGTTTTCACCAGAGCCCGCCGCAAAGCGGGATGGTCTTGCTGCGGCGGTAGTGACCAGGTCGTATCCACTAGCAACGGCTCAACCTCTCTGACTGCTGAAGATAGGCGCGGTACAAGGGAGTAGACAAAGGCAAGGTCGGACGTAGCAGAAGGTCGGGGCAGGCAGCAAGGATCGTAGTCAGGGGCAACGGCAGGAGGTCTGGAACACGGGCTAGGAACAAACAAGGGAACGCTTTCACTAGGCACAAGGGCAACAAGATCCGGCAAGGGAGTGCATGGGAGGAGGTCAGATATAGTCAGGGACCAGGTGGAAGCCAATTAAGCTAATTGGGCCAGGCACCAATCATTGGTGCACTGGCCCTTTAAGTCGCAGAGACCCGGCGCGCGCGCGCCCTAGGGAGCGGGGCCGCGCACGCCGGGACAGGACCGACGGAGAGCGAGTCAGGTACGGGAGCCGGGGTGCGCATCGCGAGCGGGCGCCACCCGCATCGCGAATCGCATCCCGGCTGGAGGCGGTACCGCAGCGCACCCGGTCAGTGGATCTGACCGGGGCGCTGCAGCAACGAGGATGAGGCGAGCGCTCCGGGGAGGAACGGGGACCCGGAGCGCTCGGCGTAACAGTACCCCCCCCCCTTGGGTCTCCCCCTCTTCTTGGGGCCAAAGAACCTGAGGACCAAAAACTCAATTTTTCCGTGATGAGGTCCGAGGCACATTAGGAGGGGTTCCGTGCGGTAACGCACGGCACAGTCCAATCTTTCATTGTTAACACAATTGATGTAGAGGGGTCTGGCGAGACTGGTCACAGGGACGTTGAACCTGTTGATAAGAGAGGCCAAAAAAAAATTTCCTGCAGATCCGGAATCCAAGAAGGCCATAGTAGAGAAGGAGAAGGTAGAGGCAGATATCCGCACAGGCACAGTAAGGCGTGGAGAAGCAGAGTTGACATCAAGAACTGTGTCACCTTTGTGCGGAGTCAGCGTACGTCTTTCCAGGCGGGGAGGACGGATAGGACAATCCTTCAGGAAGTGTTCGGTACCGGCATAGTACAGGCAAAGATTCTCCATGCGGCGTCGTGTCCTCTCTTGAGGTGTCAAGCGAGACCGGTCAACTTGCATAGCCTCCACGGCGGGAGGCACAGGAACGGTTTGCAGAGGACCAGAGGAGAGAGGAGCCGGGGAGAAAAAACGCCTCGTGCGAACAAAGTCCATATCCAGGCGGAGCTCCAGACGCCATCCGGAAAAACGCATGTCAATGCGAGTGGCAAGATGAATGAGTTCATGTAGGTTAGCAGGAGTTTCTCGTGCGGCCAGAACATCTTTAATGTTGCTGGATAGGCCTTTTTTAAAGGTCGCGCAGAGAGCCTCACTATTCCAGGACAACTCGGAAGCAAGAGCACGGAACTGAATGGCGTACTCGCCAACGGAAGAAACACCCTGGGCCAGGTTCAGCAGGGCAGTCTCGGCAGAAGAAGCTCGGGCAGGCTCCTCGAAGACACCACGGACCTCAGCGAAGAAGG
Source organism: Hyla sarda (assembly GCF_029499605.1). Classification (NCBI taxonomy): domain Eukaryota; kingdom Metazoa; phylum Chordata; class Amphibia; order Anura; family Hylidae; genus Hyla; species Hyla sarda. Next base: position 221,219,317 of record NC_079193.1, read on the forward strand.
ACTGGACTGTGGCTGTGGCAGGATCATTGCGGTCCCAGAGTGGTGTGGCCCCAGACAAGGCCTTTCCAGAAAGGAGACCACGGCAGAGTCTAGAGTCCTCATCAAATTTGTCCGGCAGGGACAAGCAGGGGTTAGGAGCGGCCGGTTGCTGCGGAGGAGTTGCAGGAGCCGGCGGAGGAGATGGTTGTTGCAGCTGCTGTGTCTGTGACTGAAGTTGCTGTATCTGCGGCAGCAGCTGCTGTATCTGTGACTGAAGTTGCAGTGTCACGGTGGTCAAGTATGCCAGCTGGTGATTTCGTTGGGCAATCTGTCGGGCTTGCTGGGCGACCAGTCGGGCTTGCTGGGCGACCAGTGTGGGGAGGTCGGCGACAACTGGCAGAGGAACTTCAGCGGAATCCATGGCCGGATCTACTGTCTTCTTCCTGCTTATGAAAGCAACAGGACCTGCCTGCTCAGCCAATCACTGGCAACAGAAGTGTCCACCTCTCAGCCAGGGAATGGCTGAACCTGCAGGTCCTGCACTGGGCACTTATCTCGGAAGACGGAAGATTAGGGGACAAGACAGAGATGAACGGGCGCTGCGAGGGAACCAGCAGGAGGTCTGGGGCTAGATAAGCGTGCCATTTTTTTCAGCACCATAGTCATTTTTGTACAAGCACCATAATACCACTTTAAAGGGGTTGTGCAACGAAAAATAACCTATTTCCCTATCCACAGGATAGAGGATAAGTAGCTAGCGCTCTGGTTCTCCTCATTTATTGTCACGATGCCGGCGGGTAGGAGGTGGATTCTCTGTGCCAGAGAGGGATTGGCGAGGACCGTGCTAGTGGACCGGTTCTAAGTCACTACTGGTTTTCACCAGAGCCCGCCGCAAAGCGGGATGGTCTTGCTGCGGCGGTAGTGACCAGGTCGTATCCACTAGCAACGGCTCAACCTCTCTGACTGCTGAAGATAGGCGCGGTACAAGGGAGTAGACAAAGGCAAGGTCGGACGTAGCAGAAGGTCGGGGCAGGCAGCAAGGATCGTAGTCAGGGGCAACGGCAGGAGGTCTGGAACACGGGCTAGGAACAAACAAGGGAACGCTTTCACTAGGCACAAGGGCAACAAGATCCGGCAAGGGAGTGCATGGGAGGAGGTCAGATATAGTCAGGGACCAGGTGGAAGCCAATTAAGCTAATTGGGCCAGGCACCAATCATTGGTGCACTGGCCCTTTAAGTCGCAGAGACCCGGCGCGCGCGCGCCCTAGGGAGCGGGGCCGCGCGCGCCGGGACAGGACCGACGGAGAGCGAGTCAGGTACGGGAGCCGGGGTGCGCATCGCGAGCGGGCGCCACCCGCATCGCGAATCGCATCCCGGCTGGAGGCGGTACCGCAGCGCACCCGGTCAGTGGATCTGACCGGGGCGCTGCAGCAACGAGGATGAGGCGAGCGCTCCGGGGAGGAACGGGGACCCGGAGCGCTCGGCGTAACAAGTTATAGGCGCCAGGATCGTCCCCGGCCAGCACTTTCCAGGTGTGATCACCCCCACTGGAAAGAAGGGACGAACCCAGAAAAAATGCAGAGTGTGTTTCAGGAAGGGGATGCGCAAGGACACCACATATCAATGCAACACTTGCCCAGATAATCCGGGCCTCTGCATAGGCTGCTTCAGGGAGTATCACACTTCCATGGAGCACTAAATTTTCCCTTTTCATTTGAATTTTCCATAATTTGACCAAGTCCAGAGTACATTCCAAAATTTAACCCCCATAAAATCACTAAATTGCCCAAAAAAAAACAAAACCTGATAAGACCTCTGGGGGTGTTTTTTCAAAAATGGGTCATAGGTCACTGAGTCACTATCATCGGGGACTTTTTATGTTGCCTCAAATGCGCAGCGCTCTCTCTCCACCTGAGCGGGTGCGCATTTGAGGCAACAGGTTAGGGACGGCCACACACATCACATTCCCAGAATGATGACTCAGAGCATAGGGTTTGGGGCAGGCATATTTTTTTTTAGTTTTGGCTATGCTCTGGGTCATCATTCTGGGAACATATCCTGTTTTATTATGTTTTATAATTTTCTGGCCCACTGTACTCCATTTATGGACCTCTGTACCCCACCTGTCTACCCCAGTTACGGCCCATTATCCCCCATAGTGTTCCCCTATTTTAGGGCTCAGTGCTCCCCCCATTAGCGCTCCTTGAGGGGGGGTCCCACATCCTGGCTCCATATCAAGCTCAAGGTCCCTGACTGCGCTCCCACTCAAGCAAGACCTGCTGTGCACCCGCCAAGCCTAAATCATCAAAAAATAAGGTATGTCCTTACTCCAAAGAAATGTATTTACAAATTGTGGGGTGTCTTTTCTGCTATTAACCCTTGTAAAAATGTAAAATTTGGGGGGAAACACACACTTTAGTGAAAATTTTTTTTTTTTTTTTACATATGCAAAAGCGGTGAAACCCCTGTGGGGTATTAAGGCTTACTTGACCCCTTGTTACATTCCTCAAGGGGTCTAGTTTCCAAAATGGTATGGCATGTGGGAGGTATTTTGCTGTCCTGGCACCATAGGGGCTTCCTAAATGCGACATGTCCCCCCCCATTTCAGCAAAGTTTGCAAATGTGACTCCTTCTCTTCTGAGCATTGTGGCGCTCCTGCAGTGCACTTGACGTCCACTTATGGGGTACCTCCATACTCAGAAGAGATGGGGTTACAAATTTTGGGGAGTCTTTTCTACTATAAACCCTTGCAAAAATGTGAAATTTGTGGGGAAACCCACATTTTAGTGAAAAAAAATATATATTTTTTTTTCAAGTCGTGAAATCCCTGTGGGGTATTAAGGTTCATTTTACCCCTTGTTACGTTCCCCAAGGGGTCTAGTTTCCAAAATATACTGCCATGTGTTTTTTTTTTGCTGTCCTGGCACCATAGGGGCTTCCTAAATGCGGCATGCCCCCAGAGCAAAATTTGCTTCCAAAAAGCCAAATGTGACTACTCCTCTTCTGAGACCTGTAGTGCTTCAATTTTTTTTTTTACATTAGCAAAAGTCATGAAACACCTGTGGGGTATTAAGGCTCACTTAATTCCTTGTTACGTTCCCCGAGGGGTCTAGTTTCCAAAATGGTATGCCATGTGTTTTTTTTTGTTGCTGTTTTGGCACCCTAGGGGCTACCTAAAGGTGACATGCCCCCCAAAAACCATTTCAGAAAAATGTTCTCTCCAAAATCCCCTTGTCGCTCCTTCCCTTCTGAACCCTCTACTGCGCCCGCTGAACAATTTACATAGACATATGAGCTATGTGCTTACTTGAGAGAAATTGGGCTACAAATACCAGTAAATTTTTACCCCTTGCAAAAATTCAAAAATTGGGTCTACAAGAACATGCGAGTGTAAAAAATGAAGATTTTTAATTTTCTCCTTCACTTTGCTGCTATTCCTGTGAAACACCTAAAGGTTAAAACACTTACTGAATGTCATTTTGAATACTTTGGGGGGTGTAGTTTTTATAATGGGGTCATTTATGGGGTATTTCTAATATGAAGACCCTTCAAATCCACTTCAAAACTGAACTGGTCACTGAAAAATAGTGAGTTTGAAAATGTTGTGAAAATTTGAAAATTGCTGCTGAACTTTGAAGCCCTCTGGTGTCTTCCAAAAGTAAAAACTCATCAATTTTATGATGCAAACATAAAGTAGACATATTGTATATGTGATCCAAAAAAAAATTATTTTGAATATCCATTTTCATTACAAGCAGAGAGCTTCAAAGTTAGAAAAATGCAACATTTTCATTTTTTTCATCAAATTTGGGGATTTTTCACCATGAAAGGATGCAAGTTACCACAAAAATTTACCACTATGTTAAAGTAGAATATGTCACGAAAAAACTATCTCGGAATCAGAATGATAACTAAAAGCATTCCAGAGTTATTAATGTTTAAAGTGACAATGGTCAGATGTGCAAAAAACGCTCTGGTCCTAAGGTGTAAAATGGCCTGGTCCTTAAGGGGTTAAAAAGATGAGACGGGCCTGTAATTTTCATCATAGATATACCTCAACTATGAGAGACATAATAGTAACATAGTTCATAAGGTTGAAAAAAGACCAGAGTCCATCAAGTTCAACATATAACCCTAATAAGTCCCTATTGAGTTGAGTTGATCCAGTGGAAGGTAAAAATTCCTTCCCGACTCCAAATATGGCAGAATAAATCCCTGGATCAACCTTCTGTCCCTATAAATCTAGTATACATAACCAGTAATGTTATTACTCTCCAAAAATGCATCCAGACCCTTTTTGAACTACAGAGTTCACCATGACCACCTCCACCGGGAGAGAATTCCACAGTCTCACTGCTCTTACAGTAAAGAACCCCCGTCTGTGCTGGTGTAGGAACCTTCTTTCGTCTAGACGTAGAGGATGCCCCCTTGTTATTGATACAGTCCTGGGTATAAATAGATCATGGGAGAGATCTCTGTACTGCCCCCTGATAAATTTAATGTGAAATAATGTGAAAAAAAAATCCATAAAATCACATTGTCTGAATTTAACCCCTTAACGACCATGAACGTAAATGTACGTCCTGGTGTGGCTGTACTTAGCGCACCAGGACGTACATTTATGTCCTGTGTATGACCACGAGCATCGGAGCGGTGCTCGCGTCATACATGGCAGGGACCCGCAAGTAATGGGCGAAATTCGCGATCGCGCGGATGTCCACCATTAACCCCTCAGCTGCCGTGATCAGTACAG